>NW_005371219.1:13390635-13415445 GCF_000412655.1 Myotis brandtii | reverse complement strand
GAAGAGAGAAGCTATTAGGAGGTGAGATGACTCAAAAAAGTGGAAAGTCCTTATGATGGGATTAGTGCCCTCATAAGAAGAGATTCCCCCTCTCCCTCCCCCTCTCCCTCTCCCTCTCCCTCTCTCTCTTCCTCTCCCTGTCCCTCTCCAATCTGCCAGCCAGGAAGAAGGAAGAGGACTTTTACCACAACTGGAACATGTGGGATTCCAGAAATGTGAGAAATAAATGTCTGTTGTTTAAGCCACTCAGTATATGACATTTTGTTATAGCATCCTGAGCTAAGGTAGTTCTATAATACCTCTGCATATTTTCTTTTTTGATCGACTTTGCACTTGTGATAAAAATTCATGCTAACTTTCTAACAGTGTGGTTGAGGAGCAGTGTCTGTAGTTCACATAATACCAACAATGATGCCGTCTGCTTTAGACTGTAAGTGCCTAAGGGGCAAGGGTCCACCTGATTTTTACTCCATCAGCCAATTCAGCTTAAAATGAATTAAGCTAGACACAAAATAATCCCATGAAGACAGTTTCACTTTTCTGTTTGCTATTTTGGGCACGTAGATACTAGCTTACTGGAAACTACTTTGTTTAGCATCAAAATTACATCTTGTTTCACATATGTGTTTGTTGATTATTATGATGCTATTGCCTTGGTAACATTTTTTCCCCTAATATGATTAGAAATAGGATGTTTGTGATAGCAGTTGAGCTAATTAGTTCCACTTTAAGAGTCTTTGTGGATTTTCTTTTGTCTTTTGGGTAATTTTTACATTCCAGAAATTTTTGTATTCCTGTTCCCTTATTACTATTAATACTTTTAAATAATTGTTATGACTTACATTATTAAGAAAAATAATATTCTACTAAATATTATAGTGCAGTTTGATAATCACTGTGTGGTCTTTCTTCGGTGTTTTAATACATCATGATCTTACATTTTAATTGTGAGGCAGCATGATATGCTCTAAACATCAGTAGACTTAAAGATGTGGTCTCCAACCTTGGCACTTCCATCTTCTACTGTGTGATCTTAGATAAGTCACTTTACCTCTCTGGAACTTGGTTTCTGCATAAATACTTGGACTCTATCTTCTAGATTTAAGTCTCTGTAGTGTAATTTGAGATTAATCTGTTTCTAATGGTAGATTAAGTGCCAAATTTGCCAAGGATTTACATTTTATTTTAGAGTGGCTATCTATAGAATAATATCATTCACATTAATTTTCATTCCTATATGCTAATTTTGAGTACAGGAAAACAAATATACTGGTAGATTTATAGTTCATATGCCAGGAGAAAAACTTGGGAAATAGTTCATGCTGTGAGAATCATCTTAGGTGTGGATTCAGAAAACTGGGCTAAGAACTTCAGAGTCTAATTCAGGTGGTCACTAATATTCTATAACATTCTATGACCCCATTAATCCACCATAGATATTTACCATTCTCCACTTCAGGAACCAAAGGGATCCAAAATATCCTTTGAATTACTTCATCTTCCACCCTGAGAGTCATCACTTCCTTTTATTTTATTAACACAATGACAATTTAATATTTTTATCCCAAATAATTTATTTGATTTAAAACAGCAATGTTCCTACTTATTTGTAATAGCAGTTTTAAACAACCATGAATTCAATCTAATATATGTATAAAAATTCATTCTAAGTATGAAAAGTTAAAATAATTGCTGAAAAGAACCACAGATACAAAGTTTTTTAAAAAAGTAACAGGAAAATGCGATGTAATCATTTAGTTTATAAAAGTGAAGAAAGGATCACTCTCGCTGGATGTTCAGTGTAATATCTTAAATCTTAGCAAGACTGAAGAGGACAGAGACCAAGAAAACCAGAAACAGCAGAAAGAGATATTGGAAGTATATTTGGAGATTAAAAATGGTAGTGGGACAACTTGCTGACACCTAAACAATGGTGGGAGTGTCCACAGCTAACAATAGGGAGAGGGAGAAAAACATCCATGAAAACACTACAATATTCTGAGGATCCATAGTGTAGGGGGCAAGTTAAGTTTGTATGACTCAGTCATTCTCTAGGGCAGTGGTTCTCAACCTTCCTAATGCCGCGACCCTTTAATACAGTTCCTCATGTTGTGGTGACCCCCAACCATAAAATTATTTTCGTTGCTACTTCATAACTGTAATGTTGCTACTGTTATGAATCGTAATGTACATATCTGATATGCAGGATGTATTTTCATTGTTACAAATTGAACATAATTAAAGCATAGTGATTAATCACAAAAACAATCTGTAATTATATATGTGTTTTCCGATGGTCTTAGGCGACCCCTGTGAAAGGGTCGTTCGACCCCCAAAGGGGTCGAGACCCACAGGTTGAGAACCGCTGCTCAAGGGGTTCTTAGTGCCAATTTAAGACTAAAGCTCACCAATTAGAAGAGCACAGCACTCTGGGATTATATAGCTTTGGGGAAAGCAATCTTTCTTACTCCAAAGAGCAGAAAATAGCAATATATTACTGGGTAGTTCAACTTGTCAATTGTTCATAAAAATTTTTGATTCACCAAGAAAAATTTTAAATATTTTGAGAAACTTCTATTTTATAAAGCAGAGAACTAAAAATATTTTTCAAAAGACTCTATTGACAAAAAGAATACCTTTTGTGGAATTGAAGACCCAGATTCTGATATTGTGTCTTCCAGTTACAAGATAAGTGACTTTGAAAAAGGTCATTTAACTTCTTTGGGCTTTAGTTTTTTTTCCCTCTGTATAGTGAAAACACCCATTTTACATACTTGGCAGAATAAAGGAGAAGATTAAAATCTAATTGAAACAAAGTATGTTTTTTGAGTAAGTAAAATATATAAAATATAGTTGAAGATTGTTATCATGATTAAAATGTTTAAGGTTTGAACATACAAAAGATCCACAATCCTTCCTTATCCCAAATCCCTCAATTCTCCTGCTTAGTAAACAAAGCATTACTGTGGAATAAATCAGTTACTGTTGATGCCAGGTACCAGAACTCTCCACAGGAAAGAGAAACCAAGAAAGTAAACAAATAGTGGGATGGCTTAATTTAAATGTTGGAAATGGAATTTGACTTGTGTTGTAATTAGTTAAACTTGATAAAATTTCTGTTTATACCTATCACAAGGTAACTTTTAAATGAATGCAATTATTCAGCCTCCTAAAAGCATACAGAAGTCTAATTGACACTCTGTAATAAGACTTTTAAACATGGCTTTATAAAAAATCAAATTTGCATTTAATGGGAGCTTAATGCTGACACATACTTGTCAAAGACATGAGGGAGTTGGCATTTTTGTATATACAGTTTCTTCTTAATGGAAGTGCTTCTAGCCCTAGCCGGTTTTGCTCAGTGGATAGAGCATCAGCCTGCAGACTGGACCAAAGGGTCTGGGTTTGGTTCTGGTCAAGGGCACTACCTTGGTTGCAGGTTCCTCACCCACCCCCCTCCCCCGCCTGGGCCCTTGTAGGGCTAGTGCAGGAAGCAACCAATGATGTGTTTCTCTGACATCGATGTTTCTCTCTGTCTTTCTCTCTTCCACTATGTCTAAAAATCAATGGAAAATTTTCCTCGGTTGAGGATTAAAAAAAAAAGAAGTGCTTCTAAGTGGGGCAGGCCAGGACCTCAGCCAGGTTTGCCAGCACCTGGCCTCTTCAGGTGGCTCTGCTGGCTGCAACATTCTGTGAATCCATTCCCAGTTACATAAGAGCATATTCTTTGCACGCCTCAATGTGTACCTCCTTTTTACCTAACCAAAAGGGTTGTAGTTTCATAAATATGGTGAATATCTTATCAGGTGTGTCAGTGCTAAGCAGTGGGCTGGGGTAAGGTAATAAATCTCTTGGAATAAATTGGTTATGGTAGATGAACAGCATGATACATGAGGAAATATTGACTATTCATGTTTTCTTCCTGAATGAGATTTGTATCAAAATAACGAACTTCTACACCAAAGTCATGTTCAGTTAAAAAATGAAAGAGTGTTATGCTTTTGTGCTTGGAGGCAGAATGGGGTAAATTTGGGTCATATCTTGCAGGCTTTCAAAACTAGTAATTTTTTGATGAAAGGGTGGACCAGAAGATTTGCAAATTTGTTTGGAAAGGGATGGAGACAATGACAAGATATTTGTTTCCAGTTTTTTATTATAGAATTTGCTACAAAGCAAAAATAGAGGAAAATGACATGGAAAATCTCTATATTTTTATATTTTTCCACTATAGGTTTTCAGTTATATCCTTTGCAATTGAAAGACTGTTTTCGCAGTTTTACTGAGGAGATCAAAGCTGTTTTCAAAGGTAAGAGGACAGCAGGCGAATGGCATTAGGCCATGTGATTCTGTGGATTTTGCTGCTGGCCTTACTAGTCTGTACAGTGGTGATGGAGACAGAGCAGCGGCTGCCTGCCACCACGCGGAGCTCTCCCCTCCTCCTCAGTGACAGGAGAATCCTGTGCTTCAATAAGTTCTAATTTAGGGGGGTGGGAGATGTTCAGGATCACTGTTCATTCACGCTTCCAATAAACTATCTTAGGATCTGTTTCAGGGACTGGACGCTTGATAGGAGCACAGTGGACAAAAGAGGAAAAGAGGTAAGGGAGATTGTGCCTCTGGAGACATGTGGCTAAGACATGTGTTCCAAAATCTTGTCTCCATTTTTAAAACTCTATGTCTACTGTATATAACAGCATCTACTTGGCTTTGGATTAGAAACCTGGGGTAAATGCCTACCATTTCTCTGCTATGATTGCCAGGTTTTCCTACATCAGGAAAACACCCCTGCCAGGCAGTGATAGCATCAGCCTGGTGGGGAGTGTCCTGAGAAAACAATTCTGATTAGATGCTCCGGAGACCAGCTATTGTAAGGTGCATCCATCTTAAAATAGGAGTCGGGGCAGTAGTGATGGTCTGAAGGAATGAAGAAGGCGGAAAGGGGTGAGTCATGTGCCCAGATTGCTGCAACAAGGAAGCACTGCGGGGGAGGAATCTGCAGGCAGGAGGCCCTGGTCCTCAGATGGTGCAGTCATCTGTCGAGTTAGTGTGAAATGGCTATTATAGGAGAGAGATTTGGAGCCAGAGAGGAAGGTGTTTCCTCAGGTCAGAAAGACCGTGGAGCAGAGCCAGGGCCAGATGTGGCAGGCTTCCCTGAAAGGAAGTGAGGAAGGAGGTTGGGGGAGAACCTTGGAATGCATCAGACCTAAGCATAGTGGCAAGTGGAATCCACATCAGGCAGGCTGTCCTAGGAGTCTTGCCTAGTGCCTAACGAGACAGGAATGAAGTGAGAACTTGAAGTTTATGTCCCTAACGAGACAGGAATGAAGTGAGAACTTGAAGTTTATTTATGTCGACCAAAACACAAAGGATTCTAGATTTGATTTATTGTTCTATGCCTAAGCTTTTGCATTTTTTTTGGCATGCTTTCTTTCATTTGTCCTTAGAAAATTTATTTATAAAACTTAAATTCTGACTGCTATAAAAGTAGTCTCATGGAAGGAGTGTACTCCCCAATTTCTAACCCAACAACATCTAATAGCTTAGGAGAATGAAATGAAAGGAGGACCTGGGACATAGCCCACAATAGCCTAATACACGTAGAAATGTTTTTGAAGTCCCATTCCTTCTCTTAAAATCCTTATAAATCTGGCATTTTGCTATATAAAATAGCCATGCATGCTTATTTTAATCCTATATAATAAAAGGCTAATATGCAAATCAACCGAACGGTGGAATGACCGGTCACTATGATGCACACTGACCACCAGGGGGCAGACGCTCAATGCAGGAGCTGCCCCCTGGTCAGTGTGCTCCCACAGGGGGAGCACCACTCAGCCAGAAGACCTGAGCCGGGCTCACAGCTGGCGAGCACAGTGGTGGTGGCGGAAGCCTCTCCCACCTCCATGGCAGCGCTAAGGATGTCCAACTGCTGGCTTAGGCACGAGAGTGAGCCTAATCCATCAGTCGAACATCCCCTGAGGGCTCCTGGACTGCAAGAGTTTGCAGGCTGGGCTGAGAGCCCCCCCCTCCAAGTGCACAAATTTCATGCACTGGGCCTCTAGTATAAAATAATGTATCAAATTACTTACTAGTTGTAACTATAAGTACCTTTGCCCCGGAATGTTATTTCTGCCACCCTGCTGCTCCCAGAGGGTGTCCTCAATACACCTCTTTTAATGACTATGGAAATGTTGAGGTTCTCCTCTAATTGAAATTGAGTTCATTTTTAGTTTCTATTGTTATTTTTATTTTAGGCATCACATCTGAAAATAATTTGCAGAGTCTTATTTTCTTACTGTGACTGGCAAGAGCACAGGGAGTGATTACATTACTTTTTTACCTGTGAATTGCTTTACAGAGGCAGGACCTTAACCCCATACCTTCATGCCAGTTCCTGACCACAGAATCAGGAGGGGCAGGGCAGCCTTATCATTGACCCCTCACAACGCCTCAGTGTGCCATTACTTGGAACATGTCACCAGATTCTAATCATTGTCTCAGGAGCAAAAATAAAACCCTGGGCCAACTTTTGAATATAGACTTCAGTGATGAGCCTGTGTTATTCTGGAATTAAGAGTCAGAATAAGTGGTGACTGACTATGGTAAATGTGGAATTACTCAGCGAATCCAAAAACAGAAAAAATAAAGGGCAACTTCTTTGCAGTGATTTTAGTGATAGTGTTTAAAAAGAAAATAAAGTATTGTATTTATCTGTATGTCCTCTAACTTCCATTGTATTTTCACGTAGAGAAAGGCCAACGGGATTTATGGATATACTAGAGGCCCGGTGCATGGATTTATGCACCAGTGAGGTCCTTTGGCCTGGCCTGTGGGGATCGGGCTGAAACCAGCTCTCCGATATCCCCTGAGGGGTCCTGGATTGAGATGCCCTTCGAGCCCTGGCACTGCCCCAGGTGCAGCCAGCCTGGGAGGGACCCCAAGAGGTTGGCTCCAGGGTGTGTCCGGCCTATCTCGCCCAGTCCCAATGCACTGGACCCCAGCAGCAAGCTAACCTACCGGTCAGAGCATCTGCCCCCTGGTGGTCATGCGCATCTTGTGACTGGTCGAATGGTCGAACGGTTGGACACTTAGCATATTAGGCTTTTATTATATAGGATTCACCACCTTAGTCACTTTTATATCCTTAAAGAGTTTTCAGCCCTAGCTGGTTTGGCTCAGTGGATAGAGCGTCAGCCCATGCACTGAAGGTTCCAGATTTGATTCTGGTGCCAGATGCCTGGCCCTGGTCAGGTACGTGCGATGTGTCTCTCTCACATCGATGTTTCTCTCTGTCTATCCCTCTCCCTTCTACTCTCTCTAAAAATCAATGGAAAAGTATCAGAGAGAGAGAGAGAGAGAGAGAGAGAGAGAGAGAGAGAGAGTTTTCACATCTTTTACACTGAAAAATAGGTATTCACCCACAGTACCAGAGTACTCGTTTGCAAAGCAAATTGGATTGTAAATATCTAAATAGGTGTGTTTTTTTGCTTTCGGCAATATCTTCTGCACCTAGACCAGTATGGTTGGGTTCTGGTGAGCGCTCTCTGCTGGCTCTTGAATGGCCACCTTCTCACTGTGTCCTCACATGACAGAGGTAGAGTTAGAAAGAGATAGAACTATGGCACTGTGTCTTCTCAAAACAAAACACTAATCCAATTATGAGAACCCCACTCTTGTGATTTTATCTAAACCTAATTATCTCCTTAAGATCCCATCTCTAAACACTATCACATTGGGAGTTAGGGTATCAAAATATGAATTTGGGGAGGACACAATTCAGTCCACAGAATCCTACAACTCTTGGTTCAATCTTGTTTCTTTGCCCCTAATTTGGGCCCTGGCCCTGGACCATCAGGCATGTTTGGATTCTTTTTGCCTGATGCCCTGAGTCATTGCTAAAGCAGTCTTGCTGCTGGTTCTGCTTTTACCTTGATTGTACCACCTTCTTTTTAATTTTTAAAATAGATTTTATTATTTTAGAGCAGATTTCCATTCACAGAAAAATGGAGCAGAAAGCACAGAGTTCCCATATACTCCCTGAACCCACATGCACAGACTCCCCCACTATCAACAACCTGCACCAGACTGGTACATTTGTTACAACTGATGAACCTGCATTGACACATTATTATCACCCAAAGTTCATGCTTGCATTAGGATTCACTCTTTTTTAAAAAAAAATATTTTTATTGATTTCAGAGAGGAAGGGAGAGAGAGAGAAAGATAGAAACATCAGTGATGAGGAAGAATCATGGATCGGCTGCCTCCTGCACGCCCCCTACTGGGGATCGAGCCTGCAACCCGGGCATGTGCCCTTGACCGGAATCGAACCTGGGACTCTTCAGTCCGTAGGCTGATGTTCCCACTGAGCCAAACCAGCTAGAGCAAGGTTCACTCTTGATGTTGCACATTCTATGGGTTTTGACAAATGTCTAATGACATGTATTCACCATTATAAGTATCACAGAATGGCTTCAGTGCCCTAAAATCCTCTGAGCTTCACCTATTCATCTATCCCTCCCTCTTAACCTCTGGCAGCCACTGATCTTTTTACTGTCTCTGTAAGTTTTTTTCCAGAATGTCATATAGTTGGAATCATATAGTGTCGTCTTTGCACTTCTTTCACTTGATAATGAGCATTTAAGATTCCTCCATGCCTTTTCATGGTTAGATAGTTCATTTCATTTTGTGCTAAAGATAGTACCATCTTTAATTATCTGGACTCCTGCCCTTCACTTCAAGTCTGTTGTGCCCAGATTTGGTAGCAAATGCTCATTCTTTAAGTGGCTGACTCTCCAACTCTGCTGATAAGATCTTGATCCTCAGCTTGTGTAACCTGAGTTTTGTCTTCCCTCTTTCTTGTACTCATTCATCTCTCATCTTAGATCCGTGTTCCTACCTGTTTCATAGTTGGTATCTCATTGGCAACTGTCCTATGTTAGTCCTTGGCTTTGCTCAACCTACAGATTTGCTTGGCCTTCCCTTGTGTGGAGTCCTGTCTTTGCCAGAGCCCTCTTATGGCAGTTGACAGGCAAGAAAAGGCAGCAATGCTATGGAAATGTTTGTGCACTTGTTCCTGGCAGAATTTAAGCCTATTAACAAGAAGCAAACTGAAATATTGGTCCTGACAAGATAATTCTGCAATGGCTACGGTACTCCAATAAAAAAAATTCACATATACACACCCCCAAACTAACAAACTGAAATAGCAGTTATTAAAATATTTTTAATTTAAAAATGGAATTAATATTAGAAATTTTTTGGAAACATCAATTAACACTGCTGTTTGTTATCGAGCAAAATGTTTACTTTCTCTTCTCCCCTGGAAGTTAAATAAGAGGAAAATCCAAATAGTGGAGAAGAGTATTGGTAGCTTCATGGGTGCTTGTATTGTATAGCATGTTAAGTAAAATCTGAAAGCAAGGTTTGACTAAATATTACATATGTGGCCCAGCCTTACTAATTCCATTTTCTTGTCACCATCTATCAGTACATTTTTTTTCTTGCAGAGAAATAAAACAGTATGATGCAGAAAGAACTTTGTTAAAAGCATTGGAACATTAACCTTTCTTGGTTTCTCTGTGCTGATATAAATGACATAACTACATATTGTGTTTGAATCCACATGGAAACTCTGAAGAGGTGCTGTGAGAATCATCTGCTGGTTGCTCAAGCTCTATGAAAATATGAAAGAGGCATTATATTGGGAAAATTCTGCAACAATAAAAAAATTCACTATTATTTAACTACTAGAGGCCTGTTGCCTGACATTTCTGCATGGGAGGGAGTGTCCCTCAGCCCAGCCTGCACCCTCTCCAATCTGGGACCCCTTGGGGGATGTCTGACTGCCGGTTTAGGCAGTCAGACATCCCTCTCACAATCCGGGACCACTGGATCCCTAACTGTTCACCTGCCTGCCTGATCGCCCCTAACCACTTTGCCTGCCTGTCTGATCACCCCTAACCCTTCTGCCTGCTGGCCTGATCACCCCTAACCACTCTCCCTTGCTGGCCTGATCTCCCCTAACCACTCTCCCCTGCTGCCCTGATTGCCCCTAATCGCTCTCCCCTGCTGGCCTGATCTCCCCTAACCACTCTCTCCTGCTGGCCTGATTGCCCCTAACTGCTCTCTCTCGGCCCTGGCACTGTGGTTTTATCCTGAAGGACGTCTGGAAGACGTCTGGTCTATCTGGTCTAATTAGCATATTATCCTTTTATTAGTATAGACAGCCAATGCAAATAAGATAGAGGCTTGAGAAAACACAGTAATGGACCAGGGAGATGAGATGATTATAACCTCTCATATAGCTAAAGCACCATCTTTACATGCTCTTTGATGAGAATGGAGACAGTGCCACACATTATGAATGTATGTCATAATTATGTTCACCTACATTCACAATGATCTGTTCTTGACCCATATCAGAGAACAATTTGGTAGTTGTTTCTTTTCCAATGGAGTGGATGAAATCTCGTTTGTTTGTCTTTAAGTGAATGGTTAAATTCAACCTTACAGAATTACAGATGGTTTAATTTAACATGGAGTGAATAAAAAATGGACTTACTCCCACCTTGATTGCTGTCAGCACTTCAATAGTGGAAGAAGCATCTTTTTACGCCTGGGATTAGACAAGATCTGAGGGAGAAAAGACTTAGAATGCATGACTAAGGAAGCATCATGCTGTCTGTCCCCAGGGAGAAAAGAAATCTGTCCTCATTTTGAAATAGCTCTTGGCTATGGCTCAGAAACACTCAATGGGCAGCTTTAGAAATTGTAGCACTTTCTTTCACAAAGAGAAAAATCACTGTATGTCTGTGTACTCTTAAGGGAGATAGAGGAGGTTAAGAAGTAGATACAGACATTATTATGTACTTGTAACAAGCACCCATGTTATGAAACATTTTTTATTAGAAAGCATATATTATTTTGTAAATATGAATTTGAAAATTTCTGCAAAGTTTTTAATTTTAATTTTTTCTTAAACTTATTGGGGTGACATTGGTTAATAAGATTGTGCAAGTTTCAGTAAAAAAAAAAAGGGAGAAAAGAGATTATGCAAATTTCAAGGGTATATTTTTATGCTACATGATCTGTATATTGCATTTTGTGCCCACCACCCAAGGTCAAATTATCTTCTATCAACACATTTTTGACCCCCTTTACACTTTACTACCCCCCACCTCCCTTCTCTCTGGTAACCACCATAATGTTGTCTGTGTCTATGAGTTTTTATTTATCTGTTTTTCTTATTTATTCATATGGTTACTTTCAGATTTCAATTATTTTGTTCTATATTCAGATCATGTATTCCAATTCTACATTAAGGAGCATAGAAAAATGTATATAAATCAGTTAGTATAATTAATATGCAAGAGAACTTCTACCATAGTCTTAGAATTTTCCCCCCATAAATATTTTGTAGTCTTCAAAAAAAATCTTTACTACCCAAGGTGGGCAGTCCTCATTTTGCAATGAGACTGAGCTGGTCTTCTGTTTCCTATCAATGACATCTTCCTTTCCCACACTTGAAGGTCTAATCTTAGAGTTCCCTCACCTTTATATTGCAGGCAATAGAAACTGCCAAAGTTAAAATCAGTTTTGAACTTGAAGAGTTTACTTAGGGTCAATGGAGTTGGAAGTTAGAATTCTTTTTCTGTTTAGAAGGTATTTCAACTAGGAAAACAAAAACAGAACAAAACAAAAAATACTCAACAACTGTTTTTTGTTGTCTGTATGAAACAGTATAAGAAAACTGACAGATAAATGAGACATTTCAACAATATGCTGAGATAAAGACTGAAAATTAGTTTACTTTCAAATTGTTTTAGAGTTGTCCTTCTGGAATAAAACACCACTTTTACAGAAAATAGGGGAACGCTATTTTGAGGATTCCTTGATGATAATGATGTGAAATCAAGCATATTATCAAACTATGTGCTCAGCCAGGAGAAGGTCTTCTATCTGACCTAATTCATTTCATTTCACAAGTGGAATTTCTTTGTTATCAGATTCATTCTTAGTGAGTAGTGTGAAAAGAATATAAACTTTAGAAGTAAGCAGAGCTCTGCTTATCAAATCACCAAGTAGACTGAGGAGCTGAAGAACCTTCAGAATCGGTCTCCATACTGGCCTTGAAGTATTGTTTTTGGAGTGTTTAATGAGATAAAATGTTCAGAACACTTAAGGGAGTGTCTGCATATAACAATTATTCAGGCACTTTACTCCCGCAGAGGGTTATAAGAACCCAGAAAAAGTACTGCTGAGATTTTTCTTTTCTACTCTCTCCTCAAATTAAATAGGAGACTGTTGAATAGTGTTTACCTATGCCGCCATCTTGGTCTCTCCGAGAATTTTCTTTTCTACTATCCCATCAAATTTTATAGGAGACAGTTGAATATAGATCACCTGCCAGAGCCTTAAACAGTGACAAACCAATAAACAATCTTGATAAAGAGGAGAAATAATGAGAATATTATGGATATTCCAGTAATTTTGTCTACGTGACAACAATGGTATCCATGCACTCCTGGTCTAGGCACTAAAAGCCCTGGCCCTTCTGAGCACAATCAGATGAAATTGCAGTGTTCTGGAATTGTCCAGTCACCAGGAAAACAGAGGCTTACTTGTAAAAATTGGCCATCTGCAGTGATAATTTTATTCTTTGTATCTAACTATGAAACTCTATCTCTGAAAACAACAACAACCAGGTTTGATGTTTATAAATTTTGGGGAATAATTTTTGTGGTATTTTAATTATGAATGGACACAAAGGATACAATAATGATTATATAATGTGGTGCTTTCCAGGTAAGAAACTATAAAATATTTGTAATTAGTTGCATTCTGCATAGTACTTGTGGGATAATAAGGATTCGTGAATAAATATTTGTTGTGTACTTATTCTATGCCAGTCCCTGGGGATAGAGTGACAAATAAAGAAATCATGGTTCCCACTGTTCGGGGCTTATTCTCCAGTGAAACAGATAGTGATAAGTGCTGAGACAAACAGCAACAGAATAACATGGTGTGTGTAGTAGGCAGGGCTGGACGGCCAGGGAAGATATCGCTAAGAAGTTAACACCTGAGAGATGAAAATAACTCAACCACATGAAGACCTGGGGCAAGAGAAGTCCAGGCCGAGTAAAAGGGAGTGTGGCATGGTGAGCAAATGAGTGCAGAGGCCATGGGACCAAAACAAGCACAGTGTGTTCAGGAAAAAGAGTGGGTGGGGAGAGTGTGGCTAGGCAATTGTGAGAGAGGTTGAACTTAGCAGGAAATGAAGTTAGAAAGAGTAAGCTATGCAGGACCATGGTAAGGAGTTGAGTATTACAAAAATTCATTGACTGCAACAGGTATCAGAGAGTTTCAAGCAGGGGGAAACCACTTTGATGCTGTGTGAAGAATGGATTGCAGGGGCAAGAGCAGAAAGAAAAGATACAATTTATTCTGTTATGGCAGTAGGTTAGCTAAGAGATGATGGTGGCTTGGATCAAAGTCAGGGCAATAAACATGAAGAAATGGGCAGATTTTGACTATATTTTGGAGAAAGAACGAATAGGACTTGGTAACAGTCAGGGCAATAAACATGAAGAAATGGGCAGATTTTGGAGAAAGAATGAATAGGACTTGGTAATAAAATCACTATGGGGATGGTTGTGAGAGAAAAAGCAGAATCATGAATGACTCAAGAGTTTTGACTTGAACAACGGAGTAGATATTGCTCCAATTTGTGATGTGAGGTAGACTAGGAAAGTAAAAGATTTCAGGTAGATCTGGAGTCCTGTTTGGGACATTGCTATAGTAGACATTCAAATGGAATTGAGTGTAAGATAGAGCTTATGAGTGAAGATAGAGTATTTTAGGTCTTTAACATATAGATGGTACTTAAAAGCCATGTCACTGGATTAATTCACTTGGACGTATAAGAGAAGCTGTAAAACAGGATTACTCCATCATTTAAATATCAGCATGATAAGAATGAGCCCATCAAGGAAACTAAAATGAAAAACACAGAAAAACATGGTACAACAAATATTAAAGTAATAACAGCAACAACAGCAATAATAATAATAAAAGTGTTTCAAAAAAGTGGTGTTGGTCTATCAGTATGAAATGCTCTTGAGAAATCAAGAAGATAAAGAGGGAGAAACAGGAACACAGGATTGAGCGACATGGAGTAGACTAGTGATCTTGGCAAGCATGTTTGCAGTGGGATGGAGGAGATGAATGCCCAAATGGAGTGCATCAAGAAGGTGATGCAAGGAAACAAAAAACAAGATCAGAAGAACTTTTGCTTGAAGATTAGTGAATAAATGGAACTGTAGTTGAAGGAAGACAAGGGATGAGAAGTTACTTTATTTTTGTTTTTCTTATTGCTAGGAAAGAGTGCTACACTATAGGGTCAAAAATGCTTGAGAATATGGAATCCAGGATACAAGTACTGATAGGATGGTCTTTGAAAGAAAAGGTAGGGTCATGCCATCTTTTGGAAGATCAAGAATGTGTAATGAAATAGGAACAGGTGGCAGTGAAGGAGTGCCCTTGCTGATGGGTGATGAAAGGATTTCTATCTGATGACTTTTGTTTTGAATAGGAATGAAGCATGTTATAAACTGAGATGAGGTTTTAGAGGAGACAAAATGAGGTGTGAAATCGTTTTATGGAAGAGTGGGAGAGCAAACTTGCAGGACAGGGTTGAAAGTTCAATTGAAATTTATAGTTATTAATAAGTTTGGTCAGACTGTCTATGTATTAGTTTCCTAGGGCTTCCCTAACAAAGTAATATAACAAGGGTAGTTTAAAACAACAGAAATGTATTCTCTCCTAGTTTTGGAGGGTAGAAGTCCAACATGAAGGCAATGGCAGAGTTGGTTCTGTCTGGGAGTTCTGAAGGAGAAGCTGTTCTATGCCTCCTCCCTAGCTTCTGGTGGTTGCTGGCAATCCTTTTGGGAGTTCTTTGGTTTGAAAAGGTATCACTCCTATCTTCTTCCATCTCCACCTGGTGTTTCTCCTTCTGTATGTACCTGTGTTCCATTTTCCATCTTCCTGTATGAACAACAGTCATATTGGATTTAGGAACCCCTCTAGTCTAGTATGATTTCATCTTGATTACACTTACAAAAACTTTTTTCCAAATAAAGTCACATGGTTTTGATATGATACTACTCAACCCAGTACATCTCAGTTGCATAATTTTCTCTGGAAATTTTTAGTTGCTTGGGTCCAAATACTGAATGAGTTTAATCAGGGTCATATTTTAAAAATTATTATGTAATGTGTCCTGTATACATTAACTTTAGACATCAAATTATACATTTTAAAAATTTTAATACAATTTATTGGGGTAATATAGATTAATAACATTATATAAGTTTCAGGTATATAATTTTGTAATATGTCATCTGTATGTTCCATCATATGCCTACTGCCCAAATTCTAGTCACCTTCAGTTACCATATATTGGATCTTTTTTACCCTCTTCATCATCCCCCCTACCCTCCTTTCCCTCTGGTAACCACCATACTGTTGTCTGTGTCTGTGAGTTTGTTTTTTTATTCATTTGTTGCTTTCTGTTTTATATCCCACATAATAGCCAAGACATGGTTGGATAAAGAAGTGGTACATATACACAATGAGATACTATTCAGCCATAAAAAGATGAAATACTGCCATTTGCAACCACATGGATGCATCTTGAGAGAATCATGCTAAGTAAAATAAGTCAGACAGAAAAGGACATCAAATTATTAAATTACTATTTTAGTGATTTTTGCTAAGTGAATAAAATTTATTTTTTGTATGGAAATTTATTTTCAAGTTAGATGATAAGTTGTATATTTCTGATGACTTTGAATGAAGGATGGAAGCAGGGAACTATACATCATCTGCAGCTCAGCTTTTTATTTCAGATGCACTTCATCATATGGATAACAGTCAAAGTCTGGAGGCCTGAGTACTACTCCCATTCCACCGGTGACTTCAATGTGGCCCTGGTTCTGTCAAGAAACTATCGCTTTCTTTAAATTGAAAAGACCTGATAGATTCCAAAATAAATTCCTGCTCCAGATTTTATAAATGAGAGAACAGGTAGAATGAACTGAATTACCAAAGACATCCTGTTTAAATAGAGGTCCAGTTGGTGGAACTCTTAGCCCAGTGTTGCTTTTGCTATGCCATGATATTGCTCCAAACCTCTTGCTGCTCACTTATAGAGTGAGAAGAATATATCAATTGGCCCTCTTTAGTGATTGGCATAAGTATAGAGTGAAGAGAAGTAAATGAAAAACATTTGCAAATTCTAGATTCTTCCTCCTTATAGCTAAAACCATTTTCAATAAGTCTGGCTTCTGACATTTGGATCTTGATTGCTAAGTCCTTGATTGTAGTTTTATAAATACACTGAAGTGCATATAAATATGAAACTTGTATCTTGCATTAAAATGAGTGAATATTGGAAAGTATTATAGAAATTACCACATTTCTTTTGTTTTATCCACCAAAATAGCAATTTCTAATTATCAGACATCATTTGTTTCCATATCACAGATTCATTTTTTTCTATTTTCCTTATAATATATGTATCTAGTATTATAGAAATAACTCTCTGAAGTTATCAATTTTTCAGCATAGAAGAACAAACAAAATATCAGGGACAGTATGTTTGACCACATTTCCAGTTTGTAAATAAGTCTTGGTTGGATAGCTCTGTTTGTAAAGTGGAAATGTGGTCAACAGACCCTTAGTCCCTAGAGTCCACAGAGAAAGCTAAATCTGCTTCTGATTCTTACATGATCAACTACATAAAATATTGATGCAGTGAAGTGATGCATTGCTATTGTTCATCTCCTTGTACTCAGATTTAACATGTGTTTACAGAGGGACACTAATCTGGAAGCAGATCAAAAACAGGTTCATATTAAAAAGTTTGTTGGGACAACAGATTACAAAATAAAAGTTTGTTTTCTGATCTCACACTCTCCATTAGAATTGAGTATGGACCTACATTTTTATTCTAGTCACCTCTCTGTTTGTTTCCTTTTCATTTTAAACTTAATGCCTCATCCATTAATTTACAGAATTAAAAACCATAACTGCATTCTATTACCTCTCAGTGTGCTTTCCAACAGTGCGCATCCAAACAAGGCCATGGCAGGCCTGATCTGAGGCTTGTGTGATTCTGTGGTAGGAAGGAATGTGAAAGGTAGGTGGTCAGCAGTGTACATATCCTTAATGAACTGTCAGTCCTGGAAGCTGGGCTCACCTGCAAGAAGAGATTTGAAAACTGCTAATTAGAATGACTACATTAAAGTAGAGGAGGAAAATCTATTGGCACCCTGGTCAGCTCCTAAAGGTTCTCCGTAACAGCTTTCTATAGCACGATGACCTCCAGGCAGGGCCCTCGAAGCGAACAATCTTAGTTCTTTAACTAGCAACTTTTTTTTACGATGAACTAAATCAATCAGAATGTTTCAGTGCTGGATGAAAAAAATATATAAAACGCTATGTGACATTCAGAAACAGTTTACAGAGTTTGCTTGAATCCTGTGATGTATACAAGTGGACCCTACACTGTCATTGGGACAACCAACCCATGAACATCATGTTCTTGGAAATCATTTCCAGTCCTCATTTTTGAAAGTGCTAGACAGCCCTAGCCTGTTTGACTCAGTGGAAAGAGCATCAGCCTGTGGACTGAAGGGTCCCAGGTTCGATTCTGGTCAAGGGCACATGCCTAGGTTGCGGGCTTTGTCCCCAGTGTGGGGCATGCAGGAAGCAGCCAATCAATGATACTTTCTCATCATTGATACTTCTATCTCTCTCTTCTCCCTTCCTCTCTGAAATCAATAAAAATATATTTAAAAAAAAGAAAGTGCTAGACAGTTTCTTGGTCAGAAAGTGAATATATAGCTGGCAGGTATAGATTCTCCCATAGAAAGAATAACTAGGAAGGTATTATGGTATGGATGAAGGGTTATTTCTAAAAGTGTTTCTGTCTTTATTCTCACTTGTTGTAAGAATTGCGCTCTTGGCAAAGGATATCCTTTAGGTTCTGTTGAGAACACTCTTAAGGGATTAGGTCAAGTTCTGAAATTTTTCTTGAACTCTGATAAAGGCTGAGAAGAAGAGCCCTCTGATTGCTTTTAAGCTGGCTTACTTTCTGAGCAGCAGCTGCTTCTGATTTCTGGCTCCAGACAAATCCTTTTCTCAAGGGGTTACTGAGGGAGCACATCTGCTCATTCTGAGTATCTCCATGTTCTCCAGCCCTCCACATTTCCAGTTGAAACTGTAGGACTTTATCCCTCACGGCTTATAAACAATATCTGAAACCTTTTGGAATAAGAGACAGAGCTGGGGCACATACTACTTTATTCCACCTGCCTCCTCTGATGCAACAACAAGAACAATAAACTACAAAGTTTTGAATCTTAGTTTTGCCTTCTCTAGCTGTGTGTCCCCAGGCAAGTTATATAACCTCTCTATGGTTTATTTTTACCACTGCTAAAATACTAATTATGCATTTGATAAGATTGTTAAAATAATTACATGTGATACTTTGTGTGAAAGTGTCCCTAGAGTACAGCAGGATTTACAGAAATAATAGTTTTCTTGGTCGGAAACTTTGCATTGAGCTTCTAAGAAAGAGTAGAGATGAACAGTAGATGGGGAATCATCCTGAGGACTTGTATTTGGCAGTTCCCTCATGATCTGACAAATCAGATCCTGTGGTTTGGGGAAACATGTACCTCTATCCCTGTCTCCTTTTTCATCTGACCCAAAGTTGGAATCCCTCTCCACTTTTCCATATCCCTAATAATCTTCATTGCCTCTGCATGGGTTCTTTCCTTCTATGTTGGGAGTGGGATGGGGAATCCAGTAAGAAATATTTTCTGGTACAATGCCTCTCTAGCAGATGCCACTGTATACATACTGCTGCTATACTCCTGCTTTTGTATCCGTGCTTTCTACTAAAAAAGGAGCAGGAATATCATAGTTACCATGTGTCTTTAGAAATATCCCACAAAGTACACGGTTTACTTTTGTTTCTTATTATTTTGTCTCCATGTACCTGAATCACAGTAAGCACTCAATAAATACTTGCTAAAAGAGTGAATAAATGAGCTAGGGGTTGAAGTAGGACTTGGAGGTTTAGAGACTAGTAAGGAAAGGAGTGGCAGTTGTGAGGTGGATGAGGTGAGATAGTACAAAGTAACCTGAAGAATCTAAAATTTATACTGGTAGGAAGGGTGATTGAGACTCTTTGGAACACTCAAAGTCATCAAAGGAGAGTACTTGAGGAGTACTTGATTTTGGTACAATTTCAGGAATCCAGGCAAAAGTGAAGTGACTAAGTGAGAAAATTTTGACACTAAGAAAGTTGGATGCAATAAATATGGAAGATGCTGAGTGGAAAAATGTTTACACATGAAGTAATGGATTGATTATAGAAGCAATGATTTAGTCATTTCACGTGGCTGAGTTTGGACATGGCATTTTCCGGGATAAAGAAGCTTAACTGTATGTCCTGTGTACCTGGTGAGATGCAGAAAGTGCATTGGAGGAGGTGCTCAAATTTCTCTCTGCCACCCCTCCCTCCCTGGGGTATGGATGGTTACCCTCCTCTAGGAAAAATAGCAGACACAAGCCTGGAGGGTTTGAGGTCTGGTGATAATGACCTTCCATTACTCACACATTTAATGACAGAAGTAAAAGCGTGGTCCCAGAAGGATTATCACCTACTCACTGTACAAATAACACCTCAGCACCACAATATGTCTTGGAGACCACTGGGCTTAACCCCAACTTGCATTTTGCCCCTATTTATATTTGTCCTCACAAGAAGCCTTGGGCTTCCAGGTTATCCCATAACACTCTCATCTCCAGATTGCTATGTGTATTCCCAAATCCAAAATCATCTCACTTTCTCTGCTGGGACTCTTGGTCTATCACCAGCGTCTCTTAATTTTTCCTTCAGGGAATTGCAGACATCTTATGTGATCGCTGTTTCTCTTCCTCACCTGCTGCCACTGGGCCAGGAGTTGAAGTAGGTGTTCTTGCTGCTTCCACCTATCACTGCCTACCCTTCCTTCCTAAAACGCTTGAATTCTGAAATTTATGCCATCAGACTACACCATTTGTTAACCCTCCCTTCTACCAGTATATCTATCTGTATTACTCCCAGCCCATTGCTTGAATATATTGGCTCATTACTGTCACTCTTACTAGAACTATTTCTGCAATCATTATTGGTTATTTGAATATCCACATCAATACCCTGCACTCTCTTCTTTGACCTTCACTCTTCCAACCATCTCTAACCCACCTCAGTCACTCATTCCCAGAGTCACTCACTTGAGCACTGGGCTGTAGAACATTCTGTAATGATGGAAATATTCTATATCTGCACTGCCCAGTGTAGTAGCCTCCAGCCACATGTGGCTATTGACAATTATAAGAGTGACTAGTGTCACTGAGGAACTGAATCTTAATTTTAATTAATTAAAATTTACATTTAAATAGCTACTTTAATGAGTTCCTAGACCAGTGATGGCGAACCTATGACACGCGTGCGGCATTTAAATATATAAAATAAATACCAAAAATGCAAGTCTTTGTTTTACTATGGTTGCAAATATCAGAAAATTTCTATATGTGACACGGCACCAGAGTTAAGTTAGGGTTTTTCAAAATGCTGACACGCGGAGCTCAAAAGGTTCGCCATCACTGTCCTAGACCTTATCATTACTAAAAGCTACATCCTCTCTATAATCCTAAATTCAACTATTACTAACAACTTTCCAATCATCACCTCTTACCTTTCTAACTTACTCACTCTCTCCACTACTCTAACCATAACAGAACTTCTATCAAAGAGTGCCCCTGCTGATTTTGTCAGCTTTTACCACCCCTCTTTGAATCTTTGTGTCCTCACTTCACTCTTTAGCCAGCTTGGATTCCAGGGCCCATCAGTAAAAGCACAACCTTGCATCACATTTAACTCGATTATCCCCATACCTCTTCATCACATTTGCCTGGCAAAACTAAACTCTGCTTAAATACAACTCCTCACCTACTCTAAACCTGCATTTGTGCACAAAAAATGACTAAAGAAAAGCCCATAACCATGACCACTGATTAGATTCTTGACCATTAACTTCCAGTGGCACAGAGTGTTGACCAACTATCAACTATATTTCATTGTCTTACCACTTTTCCATTCTCCTAAATGGCATTTTCACACTCTCTATTCTCCTTAAACATCTAATACATTCTCCCCCACTCAAGGTCTACAGCATATTTTTTTTCTCATTTTATGAAGACAATATACAGAATAACAAGATCTTACATCCTCTTCCAGTTCCTATTTTTCTCCTTCCTTTTCCTTCCCTTCCTTAAAAAATTCAGTACTAAACCTATTAAGTGGGACCAAGCAAGCAGGCATCTGCATGGGAGTTAAGATGTCAGGAGCCAGGTGATGGCAAGGAAGGTGTCAGTGGAGCAGACGGCACAGTGTGGGGCTGTGGAAGGCATGTAGGAAAAGTATATTCTCAGCACTACACTTACAAAACAGTTTATTTACATTTGTACATATATTCTGCCTCCTCTCCTATTACTTACATTAATTGACCCCTTTATTGAAGACCAACTCCACTGCTTGTGTACTAGATTCCATCTCTTCTTTGGCATCGGTTTATCCCACTGACACTTACCCTCTCACTTTAGAGTAAAAATTCCTTTAAAAAATTCTTCTACCTCTCTAATTTATTTCAGGCATGTTTTAATTCCACCAGTACTCCAAAACTGCTCTCATCAAGGTCAGTAATGCTTTCCACATCATGTAATCAAATGACCAATTCTTGGTGCCCACTCATTTGACCTATCAGCAGCATTTAATATAGCTGAACACTCACTCATTTGGGGAAACATTTCTTTTCACCAGGCTTCTGGAAAAATCTTGGTTCTCCTTCTACCTCAGTGGTTCTATCTCATGTGCTATTTCCTTTTCATCTCAATGTTTACACTTTGGAACAACTCATTGCTCAATCTTGAGAACCCCTCACTTCTTTGTCTACATTTATCCCTAGATTATCTCATTTGTTTCATAACTCTGTGAGCTGATGACTTGCAAATGTACACCTATCCTCTGAACTCCAGACCTGTTTTACACAGCTGTCTATTCGGCATCTCTACCTAGATGATTAATGTATGTCAGAAACCTAATATGTCCAAATCCCCACTTATTATTCATCCAATGCCCTCCAAACCTGCTCCTCCTGTAATTTTCCTCATCTCAATAAATAACTGCATTTCCTAGTTGTTCAGGCTAAAAACCTTGGTGTAATTCTTCATTTTATCTATTATCAAATTCTTTCAGCTTCACTTAGAAATATATCTAGGCCTTGCCGGCGTGGCTTAGTGGTTGAGCATTGACCTATGAACCAGGAGTTCATGGTTCCATACCTGGTTGGGGCACATGCCCGGGTTGCAGGCTCAATTCCCACTGTGGGGCATGCAGGAGACAGTCGATCAATGATTGTATCTCATCATTGACGTTTCGATCTCTCTCTCCCTCTCCCTTCCTCTCTGAAATATATTTCACAAAAGAAATATATTTAGAATCAGACCATTTTTTACCATCCCATGCCTCTATCCTGGTCTTGTCCACAGTTTACTGTTATTTGGATATTAAAGTAGCTCCCTAACTGGTTGCTTTGATTCCACCCTGACCTTTATTAAGTCTAATCTATTTTAATAAAGCACCCAGAATTATCCTTTAGCATTTGTATCAGGTTGTACCTTTCCTTCCATGGCCCTATGCTGTCTTCAGAGAAAAATCCCCAGGCTCCCTAGGACATATCCCTCTGCTCCTCTTTGACTGGATTTTCTACTAATCTCCTGTCTCTCATCTGGGAATTGGATTATTTGCTCTTCCTTCAGGGCTTTATACTTGTTCCAACTGTAGGACCTTTACACTTGCTGCTTCCTCTGCCTGAGATCTTCTTCCTACAAATAGGCACATGGATCTGTCTCTTATGTCCTTCAGATTTCTATTCAAATGTTAACTGATTTGAGAGACCTGCCCTGACCACTCTATGCAAAATCACCCTTGCCCCATTCCTGTCCTCCCAACATGCCTGTTCTGCTTACACTGTTTATTTTTCTCTCTAACACTCCTTGTTGTGTGCCATCTTATATATTTGCTTGTACCCTTGTTATCACCTATCTTCCTTCCACTAAACTGAAAGCTCAGTGAGGGCAGGGGTTTTGTTTAGTTTGCTCAGGGCTGTTTTACTAGCACTATAGCAATTCCCGACAAATAGTATGCACTCAATGTATTGAGAGGTTTCAGAAATAAACAATTGATCTCCTCCTCCAAGGGAAGATATTAATTATTCTGAGAGAAAAATCCATTAAGCCATAAGTATCAACACCTCAGTGTAATTTATGTTCAATTATAGTTAAAACAACTTGAGGGAAAGAAGACAGGTGGGAATCAGGACACCTGGGATCTAGTTCTGAAACTGTCCTTAGCCCACTGTGTGACTCTAAGTGTTCATTTTTGGGTTTAGATTTCATCACCTATAAAATGATGTCGTTGAACTAGATTAGGGGTTCTTGGCCTGGGGTCTAGGGACTCCTCATCAGCCTACAATGGGCTTCAGGGGACAAGTGCATCTCCTATTGGTGTATGCAAAATTTTGAGGCTATGGCACATGTGTACATTTCTTTTCCAGATGACAGGAAGGTTTGTGACCCTGAAATGGAGAAGACGTCCTTGAAGTCTGTTTTAGTCCTAACTTTATATGATTCTAAGTTTTGAAAAGAGGATGACAGAAGACAGCCTGATGCCACTGTACAGCTGGAAGGCATTCTCAGTTCTGCCACATCCTGAGAAAGTTCTCTCTCTCTCACTTGGGTTTATATCACTTGTAAAATGAGGGCATTGGACTAGATGATCTAAAATAATACCTGTAATTCTATATTCAACTCAAACCAAACCAAAGCCAAGACACAAACAAAATGTGGTAGTAAGCTTGGGAAGTCAGATTGGTCCCTGCTGGGTCCTCAGGAGTCAGAATCCCAGACCTGTGGTGGTTCCTGTGTAACACTAGCTCAATGACCTTCGGAAGAATGGAAAGTTGAATCTTAGGGATGATTGGAAATGGAGAAGAAAAAGCTTCACTGCTTCCCCCAAAGAGAATTGGGGGCTGATTCCCTAAAGTTTAACCTCATAAATCCTGAAATAAATAATGGAAAAGATCTCTTTATAGTGTTGGAGAATTTTCTTTTGATGGGTTAAAGAGGTGTATACAGTCCCTTGTTAGTCTACTTTTCTTATTAGAATCCAGATAACATTTTGTTACTGAGGAAATACATTTGTCACATGTATAAGTTTGATTTGTTCCACTCTTTTCTCAGCTCTCTCCCCCTGGACTCATGCCCTTGCTAGTAGTGCCTATTATTTCTTTAAAAAAAGGTTTTTTTTAAGTATTACATATGTCTCCTTTTCCTCCCATTGACCTCCCCCCATCCACCCTAAGCCCCCAGCACATGCCTTCACCCCCCTAGTGTCTGTGTCTATTGGTTATGCTTATATGCATGCATACAAGCCCTTTGGTTGATCTTTTACCACCCTTCCCCCGCCACCTTTCCCACTGAAGTTGACAGTCTTTTTGATGCTTCTTTGTCTCTACCTATTTTTGTTCATCAGTTTATGTTGTTCATTATATTCCACAAATGAGTGAGATCATGTGATATTTATCTTTCTCTTACTGGCTTGTTTTGCTTAGCATAATGCTCTCCGGGTCCATC
>NW_005371219.1:13387518-13390152 GCF_000412655.1 Myotis brandtii | reverse complement strand
TCCATCCATGCTGTTGCAAATGGTAAGAATTCCTCCTTTTTTACAGCAGCGTAGTATTCTATTGTGTAGATGTACCACAGTTTTCTAATCCACTCATCTGCTGATGGGCACTTAGGCTGTTTCTAAATCTTAGGTATTGTAAATTGTGCTGCTATGAACATAGGGGTGCATATAACCTTTCTGATTGGTGTTTCTGTTATTTCTTTTTTTATATGTGTCCCGTTTGCTCTGGAAAATAGATTTGTGACTGGGTTTGGAAGAACACACACAGCACTTAGAGGATGTTGATTGAAGCCTCTCCTTCCCCAGATACAATGTGCTCCTGGGGACAACAGTATGGAAGGTGGAAGGTTGATACCAGCATTTCCCTCCTTCTTTCATTCAGCACCGACTGCCTGCCAAACCCTATGCTGAACACTTAAAGCCAAAGAAGACACAGTCCCTGCTCTACATCTCAGAGTCACCACAAAACAAAGCTGGATTTGCATTGGAATCCACTGATTCCAGGATTTTGCTTCTCCCTCCCCATAAGTGGGGAGGCTGAGTCCTATGATAAGGGGAGTGATTTTGGCCAGCAGACAGTTGTCTACATTACTCCTGTCGGGCAATGGGCCTGAATGAGGTATTTTCTTTTTTCAGGGGCCTGGCCCAAACTCTGCTGTGCCTCCAGGGCCCATTAGGCTGCAGGTCACAGTAGCTGGAGCCCAGGCGCCCAGAGCCAGTCACGGGTCTGTGCTGCCTGCTCCCTGAGTCACAATGGAGTCATTGACTATTTATTTACTCAGCACAACAAGGCTGCTGTTGACTTAATTACTGGAGCCTCCCTGCCACCCTTGGGATCTTTAAATGACTAAGGGACTTTCTATTGCCACTAACTCACCCCTCCTTAACCTCTGTAAGTCCCCAGTCTCCCTCACATGGGAGGGCTCAGTTGGCATGTAGGGGGCACGGAAAGCCAGTAGTCCTGGTGGAGAGGGCAGAGACTGGTGGTTTTCCTTGGGAGCTGGGTAGGGGTTGGCAGGGCTGACTGAGTCTCTGTGTTTCAGGGCTGGGCTGAGGCAGGCACTAGCCCTGGGATGTGGAGGGTGGCAATGACGCGCCAGGTTCTGGCGAGGGCTGAACTCTATGAGAAGCAACCAAAGGACAAAGGCTTGTCTCGTCACAAGGACAGCTGGTCTCTGGAGACACAGTTTTTCACTTAAGGCCGTTGGAATTAGAGATTGGAAGTCAAGACTGGTGCCTTATGCAGCCCGTTTGAAAATTACCCCCCTTCCTGCTTCTGCTCAGTCTCACTTAAACCTCCTCTCTAATTGCTGCTCCATAACTTCCTCTGGGGGCAACTTGCAAAATCTCTGCTCTAGTTAATATTGTAGGGACGAAGATAAAACAGCAACGGTATTGAATAGCTGTTGACTTTTCTGACCTGGAGGAGCGGAAATGGGACATTGTTTGCAAAATGGACACAGAAAACAGGGGGGTGAGGGCATGAGTGCGGAGGGGTGAGGGGTCAATGGGGGATAAGGAGACATATGCAATACCTTCATCAATAAAGAAAAAAATAAAAATAAACAGTGGAAGTAAGAAAAAAATGTTGATGTTCTTCCTGAGACGCTGGGAGAGCCAGGTGTGCAAGCCGCCAGCGGCCCCTCCCTCCCTGGAAGCAGAATTGGACACAGAAAACAGGGGGGTGAGGGCATGAGTGCGGAGAGGTGAGGGGTCAATGGGGGATAAGGAGACATATGCAATACCTTCATCAATAAAGAAAAAAATAAAAATAAACAGTGGAAGTAAGAAAAAAATGTTGACGTTCTTCCTGAGACGCTGGGAGAGCCAGGTGTGCGAGCCGCCAGCGGCCCCTCCCTCCCTGGAAGCAGAATTGCGGGAAGATTCAGGGAAGTTGGTACCCCTCCCTCTTCAGGCCTTTTAAAAAGCCCTTTAGAGTATTTAGACCTGAGGCCAGCCAGGCCTGAACTGCTCCCCAGATTTCTTTCTCGAGCCTTTGAACTGCGACCTCCAGTGCGGCGGCGACTATCTGGTCTCAAACCAAACTTCTTTCTCTAATTTGTTTGGGTAGGGAGATGGGGGGAAGGAGGAGTCTGCCATTAAGGTGCCAGGCGGGCACCAAGACTGCCTGCCCATCCTCGGACTCTGGGAGAAGTCCCTTTCAGGAAAGGAGTCAGAGGGAGGCGCCCAAGGGGACGGGGAATGCGAGGGGAATGTGCAAAAGGGTGGGGGTGCAGGTGAGGCGCAGATCAAGATCTGTCTGGTGGACCTCAAAGGGAAATGGCAGTACTTGGACTAAAAGGGCCACTTTAGAGACTACAAGCTGCTCCCCAAATGCAGGCAGCAGAGAAGTTTCGTTGCTATGGTTTCAGAGAGGTTTACAAGTCACCACCCAGAACCCAACGAGCTGGGTCTCCTTATGCATGTCACCACCCAGGGCCAGGCAAATTCCCTGGCGATTCGCATCACTCCCTGACCCAGCATCTTGTCCCCGGTCCTCCCATCCCAGACCCAGCTGGGGTGTGCGCTGGTTGCGGGGATTCCTAACGTCTAAGTCTGGGGGCGCCCAGATTTCTCGCACTTTCGCTCCCGCTGTCCACTGCGCTGCGCGGGCACCCTCTTGGCCACAGC
>NW_005371219.1:13363292-13387090 GCF_000412655.1 Myotis brandtii | reverse complement strand
GTGCGCTTGGGGCACCCGCCAGATCGGTGCCCTGCAAGTGGCTTTGTCCCGCTCGCGACTGCCCGTCCCCATCAAGGATGCCACGGGCTCGGCTGGCCGCGGACGCTCCGGCTCTCCGCGCAGAATAATTTCTTGAGCGGACGTGTTGGGAAGTGGCCTCCGCCACGGGACTCGTGCGAGGCGAAGAGACACAGATGGCAAGAAGCTGTGTGTCTGCCTGTCGGTCTGAAGAGCTCCCCAGCCTTCCTTCCCTTCTCCCATTCTCCCAGTGACCAGGCTCCCTAGTTCTACCCTGAAAAGCAGACATCCCTGTTAACCGCGGCCACTATTGCGAGCTTCTGAGACACTCGGAGGGCGTCCCCTTAGGGTACGGGGAGTAGTGTCACCAGGGTGGATGGTCAACCTCAAGAACTTTTAAGGACACTCTCTCAGCCCCTGGAATTTTTACCTTCCGGGAGTTCTTTAACAAACAACAGGACCCAACTGTGGTCCTTAGAACGATTTCCAACTTAGGGAATACTAGGGGATGTTAGAAAACTTATCACTACTATACTCTTGGTAACAAACAGATTTCCTTCTGTCGTTTCTTCATCTTCATACTGTAAGTATTCTCTCAACAGAAGTTACCTTGCGGATTAATTATTCTTTTCCTTTCACAAGAGACGATTGATTCATTTGAATCTTAGGCTTAGTATACTGGAAGATATTTCAGTCTTGACTTGTCTAAGTTTATTACCTTATAACTTTTTTTTATAGGAATCATTTTTGTCACCACCAGGGCTGCTTCTAGAGGCCTTAGGAACTTCTTAATTAAACAAAAAAACAACAAAACAAAACAAAACAAACCCCCGAGAGGTACCAAAGGAAGGTGATAGAGAATAAGTGGTGCCTAGAAATCTTACCTGTTTGTTTTCTTCTATTTAAACCCATTGGAGATTGCACAAGCTGAAATTAAAAGAAAAAGGTTCCAGGGCCTGTAAATCTATTCCAATTTAGTTTCTTAATTAAGATATACTTCTTTTTGGCATCAAAAATTTAATTAAAACTCTAAATGCTATTAATCATCAATGCAGCAGAATGTTGGTAGAACAGCTGATGTGTTGATAATCACAAGGGGTTGCATAGCATAGCTTTCATAGTTAAGAAGAGGGAAGCACAAGTATGCAACAGTATGGTTTTAACTGATATCAGCTCTGACTTTATTCTCTGGCACCTCTAACATCATGGATGAACAGGCTGTTTATTTTAGCTTAGCTGCAATACAACAGGCCACATGCATGGAAGACTAGGTCAAGTGTTACTATAAGATGAGGTTTCTTATATGTCACATAATAGCAGGACAAGTTAAGTGGAATTCCTACAAAGAATTCCATGTGAAAAATTTAAATATAGATATGGTATGGAAGAACCTCTGAAACATCTTTGAAATTCAGGTTGTCCTGGGATTATGTATTTGCTGTTTCTTGCAAAAGGTATCTAAACATTGTGCTGTAAGGATTATCACACATTTGTTCATGCCCCAGCAGGTGGCAGCTAACTAGAATAAGATTCATTTTCACTGGGAGAATAGAAAAATAAAATTGATTCTCAAGTAATAGTGCCCCCAAATAAGAGGTCATTAGTGTCAGTAAATATAAAAATACAGTGAAAGATGAAGCTAAGGGCTTTTTGTTGTTGTCAAAACAAGCTTTGCATGAACATGATATGCATTTTGTTCCCTGGTAATTGATCATAGGCTTGATACCTCTTCATGTCAGCAGTCTGTATTTTTTTGAGCCTTACTTTTAGACACAGCTCCTCTCTGCGTGTACATATATGTGTGCATTTGCCGTTTGTCATCTCTGCTTTGACCTTGGAACCTACAGAGCTTTGGCTCCTAGAATAAAGGTTGCCATATGGTTAAAGTGAGAAAAAATGCAACCATGGAATAAAGTGCATAAATTTCACTATTACAAAACATATAGGATCTCCTGACACCAAATAGTGGGCTTTTTTGTTTGTTTTTTTGTTTTTTGAGAAAGGAGCAAATTATAAAACTGACACAGTTTTAAAAAGATTTAAATCTGGTCAGTGAATACTATATAATGATTTTGTCAATCCTTCATATAGCCCCAGAACTATGATGTATATTATAAGTATTGGGGAGAAACTTGTAATTGTTTAAAAATTGCCTTACTATAGGCATCTTTTACACCAAATCATTCTGTTCTAGTATTCGGAAAGTAATTTTAGGGTTTTTGTTGTTGTTCCTTTCGCCCTGGGAGTGAGTGACATTTAGTGAGAAAAAATGAAAATTAATCTCATTACCCTCATAACAGATGGAAATCTGCAGGTGGAGAATTCTAAAGCAATAACTAAGTGCATATTTTAGAAATGTCTTTAGCCACTGGACATCAACAGCATGTTATTCAGTATTCTGAATTCTTGGTGGTCTTTCAGGACTTTCTTTTGTACTGTGAAATAAGTAGTTTAGTGTTCATGAGGGAACTCAGTTATTGTAAATGGCTTTTGTAGTAGTATGCCCTGGAAGGGGATGGCTATTGGCACATCCTGGGTATGCCAAGCAATCCCAGGAAGTCACACTGACATATACACACAACACAGTTGATAAAAAACCCTTTTGACAATGCGAACAATGCAATAATTCAAATTCACAGACTCTGTGTAGTAGAAATATGCACATTGCTACTTCAAATGGTACATTACCCATTCAATGTACCACTTTCAATGTACTACTCCAGAATAGAATAAATCTATGTCTGGAGCGCTGTCCGCGGTCCTGAAGAAAGGTTGTCTTCTGCCTTGCAGTTCAATTGGACAGGTGGAGTTGTGTGTGGTGTTGAAACCTTTCAGGTTCATTGATGGATGTAAATGAATCTAATTTAGCATATGTGAAAAATTGGTTCTTTGGGGACAAATTAATAGTAAAGAAATTATGATAGACTTTTAACTGTTTAATTTACTGTGTAAGAACTTCATGAATCTGGAAGCTTGATCTTTCACTTTTCCAACTAGACATCTAATAAATAATTCCACAAAACCAGATAGTTTAAAATGCTAGTTTTAAGCAGAGAAGTTACAACTGCAATGTCAAATGCCATTATGTTAGCAGATTACACGAAAAAGAAGTGCCATAGTACATTTGTTTTCTCAGGTTTCATTAAATGCCAACTACACTGCAGAATTGCAGTATTTTGATTAGTCACAACATTCTATTTTCAGGTATTAGGTATAAATTATATTGACAGATAAAAAAATAAAAATATTTATTGTTTCCCTCACAGTCATTATGATCTCTGCTGGAATCAAAAAGAGAAAAGAATAAATAGAATGGAATAAATGAGACAGCAAATACAAGACAGAACATGTTGGGCTGTACATGCCTACAAGAGACATTTTAAACATGGACTGAAGGAGTCGCTAGATACCCTTAGTTTTAGCACAAGGTGTTCCTTTTAAAGTGCTCAAATAGTCAAATTTTTTGATTGAACTGCCTGCTACACTGCAGAACTAGCCATTCATGATACTTATTTTTGACACTGCAGTTATGCCTCCATCTTAAAAATAAAATCAATGACCACTTAATGCCTTTGCAAAATTAGGTTTATTTTCAAATAAGCATTTTATAGTCATAAGAAAAAATATATTGAAGGAATCATTATGGTGGAATGAAAACATTTCATTGTTTTCTTCCTTTCTGGAGGAAAGAGTACTTATATCACAATTTAAAATTAGATATTCTTCAAATAGGGCATTTTATATTTTTTCATAAGGTTTAACCTAATGCCCTGTTAGTTGGTATGAAAAAGAGGTTAATTTTAAGATACAGGTTTAGCAGTTTGCCTCTTTTGCTTCTTGATCACTTAATAATAATAATATATATATAGCAATATGTTTATTACTACCCATCTTGCTTTCACTTACTAATGTAAAATATCAGGATTAGACATTTTTATCTGTATATGCATGGAAGAGAGCATATTAACTATTTCAACAGTAAAATGTATTTCAATAGAAAATATATTTCTCTGTACTTTTTTTTCTTGACTAAATTGCCACTTGTGAAAGCCAAGACAGTCACTGCCTGGGAACTCTTAATTATTCTGACCAGAATACTAGAAAACAATAAGGCATTTTTACACAAAGCTGTAACAATGTTGCTCAAGTCATAATCCCACATTCCACCTTTTAAATAAAATATTCCATTCCAAAAATCCTAAGAGGAAGTTTGGGAAAAATTACTGAAGACTTTGGAGTTGGCTGCACCAATTTACATTGTCTTTTTACATATGCACAATTATTTTAGATGAGCTAAAAATGGGTGGGGAAATATGATTACTTCATTTTAATCCAACATTTTCCCCCCTCAAAGGCCACTTGAAGAACCCTACTTTTATTCCTGGGTAGTAATCAAGGAATGTCCCACTCAAGTTTTAAATGATTATCTTCACTTCTCCAACTGCACTCCAATCTCTGTTCATTCCTGGACAAAATTTTAAAAGTATAACTAAGACCCTCTTTTTAACCTAAACACAAATTACATTTGCAATAAATTCCTTTGTCTGACATCACTTCCTTTTTTACAACTCCTAGGCAAAGTGACTTTGACTTAGCTTGTCCTGTCGTTTATTACAATTCATCAATTGATTGTAAGAAGTCCCTTTGCATATACTAGTCACTCTCTTGGCAAAGAGTCTTAGTGAAAAGAAAAACACTTTCCCCATGTAAATAAATCCGACTTCATTCTTGTAACTGAAGGCAGCTGATCACATCGGTTGCATAATAGATATTGGGAAGCTCACTGGCAGGGAGCCTTAAGAGGCAAGCAGCTATCTCAATTTTTCTCACTTAATCTTGGCTTCACGTCAGAAGCTGTGCAGCAGTGCAGTGGAATAGGGCCTGGCAAAATCTTTGAGAGCAAAGCGCCTTTTGTGCGGGGGACTGTAGCTCGCTACCGACGCCTCGGCCGTTTCCAGGGCTGGATTTCCTATTGATTTTTCTCCTCCTTTGCTTCTCCAGGCTCGCGCAGCCGGACATTGTGGGTGTGCGTGCTGGATTTCTCTCGGATGCTCCCGGACTAACATGGATGTCCCACCATCCCTTGCAGTGGAAGGTTGCTTCTTGGCGCAGTGAGTGAAGAACATGCAGCGATTGCTAATGGGTTTGGGAAGCGGAGACTCCTTCCTCTCTCTGTGACCATGCCTTGATCGTGCCTGCGGCCACCACTCGACACAGCCTCATTCCTACCCGAACCGGGAGCCTAACGCTAGATCCGGGAAGTGGGTGCCCCGCGTGTGGACACAGAAACACCATGAAGATTATTTCTCCGATCCTAAGTAATCCAGTCTTCAGGCGCACCATTAAACTCCTGCTCTGCTTACTGTGGATTGGATATTCTCAAGGAACTACACATGTATTAAGATTTGGTAAGATTCCCCATCTCTCTCCAGCTCTGGGTGTCTGGCTCCGAGGCAGCGGATGTAAACAGAGGGTTCGCACCGCCCAGCGGGTGGGCTCCATTCATCCCAACCTGTTCCACTGCGCCGTAGCCTCCGGGTTTTAAAGAAACCCCTAGGGCCCTTTATTTCATTTCTCTCCCCCACTCCCCCCCCCCCCCGCCTTTTCTTTAAAAAAATGTAAATAAATAAAAGCAGCTGGAGGTTGAAGTGAGTGTCTGTGTTTGGTAGTGGTCGCGGTCGCTGCCTGACCTCCCCGTGCGCTGGGGGCGCAGCACCTTGGAGCCCACCTGTCTCCGCGGGAGCCTTCCGGGCTTGGCGGGCTGTGAGGTCCGCAAGAACCAGCGCGCCAGGCTACGCACCTCTCAGCTTGCGGGGCTGATATGAGTTAATACTTGCTAACTCTTAACTCTGGCGAGTTGTAGTCCCAGCGCTTCTTCCTGGGACCCGGACAGGTCCGTAAGTGAAAGGCACCAGCCCCTTTGCATTCTTTTGTCATCAGAGAGATTTTTTCGGTTCATTTCACCACTAGCCCAATCCCTGGTGCCTTTGGAGGGGCGCGAAGCTCTTAAAAATATCGTTGTAAGGTTAAAGGCTCTACTTAGCTGGAGTGAAGTAGCGTCCTAAGAATAGGGTTTTGTTTGTTGTTAACTTGTGAGTCCTCCTCTCCTCGGGAAGCTGTCACTCTGCTTGTCCTGGACTAGTAAGGGATTAACAGTGATGATTGGGGCCGAGGGTAGTTGTGTATGAGAGTCTAAATCTTTATTTCACTGTGGCATGATAAAAGAGCCCAGGTAGCAGTTATATATTAGGGAAATCCATTGCTTTCCTGAGGAATTGGGGTTTCCTGAGAGCACAAGGGAAAATCTAAATGTGAGACTTAAGTGGAAACACTGGTCAGAAGGTTTGCTTGGAGGAAATGAAGCCTGGGCACAGCTCAGCTGCTCTTGATGGCCAATGGAGTTTTAGTAGGAGTAGAACTAGTCAGGGAAAGTTCCCTTAAGTAGATGAGAGAGAGAAGAATGCCAGCCCGGTAAATGCTTCCACTGTGGGCGCCTCCTTTGACAGTTCAAGTGGATTTAGACCAAAGAGTGCAGGGAACCGTAAAATCCTGAGTATGTGCCTTTGAGATAAAAGCAGATACATTAAGTCACTCAGTCAAATTTAAATCGGAGTGATTGCCTGCATCTCCTGTTATGTCAACAGCATCTTCTCTTTCCTCTCCCCATGTGCCTTTTCTATAATGATAAAATTTTATCATCTCTCTCAGGTTTTGTGGAACCAGGGTAGAAATGCTTTTCTCAAAAAAGGGGAGCCCTACTTTCCTCTTCTCCCACCCAACACAAAGACCTGGAGTCCAGAAGGCTGGTAATGACAAAAAACAAAACAAAACAAGAAAAGACAATGGGTTATAACTGGATTCTTACTGTAGTAGTTTTCCTTCTTTTTTCATGCCTTTAGATGGTACTTAAGCATGTTGCTGTTAGCAACAAGCGTCCGCAGGAATGCTTATTTCTTTGGATGAGATTAAACAGGTCCCTCTTATCACTGGAAATGTGTGTGTGTGTTCAGCTGTTCTGTTCCGAGCATGTAAGTGCTACAATATGGTAGTTTTGCCAATATTTTGAGTAGTACAACCTACTTATTTGGAATATTGAGATCTCTTCTGAAGTGTGTTTGTGAATGAGTGTGCCTTAGTGTGTGTGCAGACTGGGTGGGGGGAAAAAAGGAACCCTGGCAGCTGGAAAACTGAACCAGTACTCTAAAGATTTAATTATTGCTGTTCTGGTCTTGCAGCACAATATTTGCTGAATCATTAGATTGTTACATTCGCTGATCATTTCATATCTTCATATTAAAATCTTGGCGACTGTAGCAGAGTGTGTAGCAGCTTTCCAAAAGAGCTGACACACACAAAAATACATTTTCCTAGACCAGTGCTTACTAAGAATCTCCTTAAGAAGTAAGGAAGTAGGTAAAGACATTCCCACCAGTGCCTTGATACCCTAAACCAACAGCCCAGTTTCTAAAGAACCTGGTATTTTCTCCATTAACTTCAAACACCTTCCATGTGGAGGTCCATTTTCTCTGACTTCTGACCTGAGCTGGGGGTCAGGACTGTGAACATTATAATCACTGGGACATTTATTTCCCTGTTGAGGCTACTTTGATGCAAAGGTGGGAGTTTTGTTTTCGTCTGGGGAAAACATGTTTTGCGTGGAGTGTACGGTTGGCTGAACACATACCTGCCACTTTTGAGAAAGGTTATTTTCAACATGGGCTGAAAAGGTGAACCAGGGTCTCATCCCTGGCCCTGTGCCTTGGAAGGGAAGAGGTTGGAGTTGCTCCTGGAGCAGCTGCCCCTGGACAGCCACTGGGCGTGGGTGAGACCCACTGACTCTATGAGAAGGTGGCATCCAGCTCCTTCTTTCATCTCCCTCATCCACCCAGGTGTGGCTAGCAGTTGCCAACTGCCTCCACCACAGCAGTGCTGTGGCAACCCCCATGCTCACCCACTCTATGTTGTCTGTCCTTTACCCCACTCCCACTCCTAGCTTCCTCTTTTCCCAGCTCAGGGTACCCTTGCAGAGTCTCTCCAGTCTTCTCTCATTTCTCCCCATCTATCCCCCTCCCCCCGCCACAACACACTTTGGCACAATGACTCCCCTCTGGTGCCCCAAAAAACTTGCACCCACTTGTACCTATGCCAGAGTGCTCCCTACTTCCCCATCCCAACCTACATGGCTCCATGTAGGGCTGCACACCGGGCCTACTCCTCAGCTGCTTCTTAGGGCACTCCTGGGCACTCCTGGGAGGCTTTGAGGCAGCCTGGGGGTCAGCCCAAGGTCAGCTCCTCAGGAGGGGATGGCAGGCTTCTGGCCTTGGGTGTGGCAATTTCTGGGCTTCACCAGCTTGGCTTCTCCAGGGCGATCACCCAGAAGGCACCTTGTTAGGAGACAAGGTGGATCTTGGACCGTTAGATAAGTCAATTCCCCCAAGGCTGGTCTGGTCAGACATTCTCCGCCAGCTTATCAGAGTGTGGAGGCCCTGGGATGCCCCCAGCCCAGCTTCTCCCCACTGCTCTAGCTTTGGGGCCCCAGTGTGCTATGTAAATGAGGCACCTTTGTTTATGGGAAGCTGCTCCCAGCCCTGCAGCTAGCCAGAGTGAGGCAGGATCCTCAAGTGGGGGCATGGTCCTCCCAGGTGAAAGTGGGTTCCACAGGACTTCCAGATTTTTTTGTTTTGTTATTTAGCCCCCTTCTCTTCAGGTCTAAAGTGTGGGGAGGATTTGAAGCTGGCTCTGGATGGGGCTCTGTGCAGGGCTACCAGTCCTGCTTGGAGTTTGGGGACTTTGGCATTTGAATGCCAGGAGCAAAGACAGCAACCCAAACTTTCTCACAAACTCATGGGCAGTTTCTTCCAAGATAGTTCTTTCCAAGGAGCTGAGCATGTGGTGGGCCACTTCTTCCCTTTAGCTGTTTCAACCTAGCTTTTCTCTTAAGCATGCCAGTAGGAAGCCTTTATTAAAAGGTGTCCCAGGTGAGGTCTCCCTTCCCCTCCGCCCCCATACAGGTCCAGGGTTTATAGCCTCCTTCCAGTGCATATGCCCAAGACAAAGGCAGCCAGCTCAGGGACAGCCCCATAATAAAACCCAGAGCCTGAGAAGGAACAGAAAGGGTTCCTATGGAAATCCCCCGATTTGCTGGACATCCCATGTGATCCCAGATATAAATAATTAGTAGCAGATGTACTACAACGTGGAGGAGTGTGAATGAATTGACTGAGCTTAGAAGCCGCCACTCTCAACAAGTTCTTTGAAAGAGATTTTTCTTCCTTTGGGAGGTGAAGTGGGCGGGAGGGAGGAGTGGTCTTACATCTGGAATCAGGGAAAGTGGCTCTCGGGAGGCAGGGATACAGCAGTAATAGCGGCCACTGCCTGAAACAGATAAAGCCCGAACACCTGCTCAGCTGAGCTCTGGAAAGCAGGGGAGGGAAGTCTTTCCAAGAATCGCAAACACAACGGCCACAGTAAAAAAAAAAAATCTATTTTCACATAAGTTCTCACTTATTCTTAAAGCTTCAAAGAATAACTCTGATGTGATCCATCAAGGGAGGCACACTCATTTCAGAAAACGACATTGAAAAATGATATTTTCGTCCTCCAGAAATAGCTCCCCTTTTCCATCCAGACACATGGAGCTCAACACATTTTCTGGCTTTGTGTGGTGGTCTTTCAGCAGTGAAAATGGGTTTACATGTCAGGAGACATTTCTTCAGACAGACACCTTTGCTTTTTAGTTTAATTCAAGTGATCACTGCAGTGTGTTCATTCCCTGAATTCTCACATGACACTGTTTCCACATTTACTCAGCACAGGAAAGTTAATGTGAATTGCCCCCATACAAAGGAGGAACTTGCCATGGACCGAACGTGGGGAGTCGTATTCACCATTAAATATAGTTTTGTTTATGAGAATGGTGACAACCTTTGATTTTCTTTTAATTATCAAAATTTGTGTAATAAAAATGTGCTCTTTTGGGATAGAAATTCGAGTGAGAGGAATTCATTTTCTCCTGTTGTTAGAATTTTACTGAGTTATTGTAGCACCAATTACATTTATTCCCTGGAAATTGTCAGTGTCCATTTTTTACACACCAAGTAGAAAGCAGTTCACTGTCAGTCAATGGTATTATACTTATGCCATTAATCTACTGCATCTATCCTGCCTGAATTTGTAGGAGATACTAGGTTTTCCACAGTAGGATGGTATTGAAACAGAATGGTTTGCTTTGCATTTGAGTGGTGAAGCTTTTATCTTCTATGCACTTTCAATTTTACCAGTTATTAAGGTAGTAGAAGTGCTTTAAATGAATCTTAAACCCTAAATCTTAGCATGAAAGGTAAGGTCAAAAGCTCCTGAACGGGAAGGAAGTAGGTGCACATCATCATTATTGACTGGTCTAGATTAAACACCGAAGGGGGAAATTTCAATCTGATAACGTCATAGGGCTTCCTGTTTTTCTTTGCTGCTTCTGCTGACAATTTTGTAAGGTAATTAAATTGGCTGATTGAAGTCACGGTGGTCATGGGGCGATAAAGACCATTTGGATTTAATGGAATTTAAAACAACAGAGCACTGAACACAACTCTTACCGAACAAGAATTTTAATGGCCCATTCCGGGTGCTGACTAAATAGAACGCCCTTAACAAGTTTAATGGAAAGGGCAAGGCAGATTAGCACTATATAGTCTTTATGGTTGAAGATTGGGGAATTAAAATTATCTCTTTAAAAGACTCATTAGTGCCTTATCAAGATTTAATGTAGGTTAAATAAACTTTCTTTAGACCTTCATCATATACTGTGAACCTAGGTTTAGGACCAGGTTTCAATAAGAAAATAATTTTCAGAGCTAACTTATATGTCTCTTTTATTTGAAAAACAAAAGACATTTAACATTTTCTGAGAGTATATAGAGTGTTGAGGATAACTATTGATGATGAATTCTTTCTTTTCTGTAACTTTTTGCAAAGAACAAATTTGATTTGACTTTTCTTTTAAAGTTTCATTATTGGTAATTTTTTCTTATAAACAAAGCTTATCTGTAGTAGAGAAACTGCAGAGATAATAAATAAATGTTCTACAGTTTCAATAGTTATAGGTATTTGATCTGTTTTATGTTGTCATCTTAATCTTGTTCTTTTTTCTTACTGAAACTTTTGCATTGAAGGCTACCATACTTTAGTGTATTCAGGTTCCTTCTGCTCTCAGAAAAAAGGGCAGTTTCCTTGCTTTACGTTGGGGCCACTAACGGACAGTCAGTGCCAAGGTGAAAGTCAAGCTTCAGTCCCAGGAGAGATTGTTCTCTGCAACTGTTTCTTGTCTTGTGGGATTGTCTACTCAAAGTTGCTAGATCCTTTGACTATTCAAGAAAAACCCTGAACCCAAGTTTTTATGTAAAAATCACCTAAGTTTTAATTGTACATAGTTGTAAAAACTGCTTAAAAAATTTGGAGTTGACCCAACCTAAAGCACTCAGCTACTCAGGTTGGATGTGGCCTCCCCTCCCAAAGGTGACCAGTTTTCACCCTCCATCCTACCCCACATTCCACAGGTTCTCTAAAACACATGCTTTCCTCAATCCTTATTGATCCCCAAACAAGTAAGGCTTATTTATCTCTTGCCTCACACCTTTAGGGCAAAGCACTTTATATTGCATTATTTTTAAAGTGACAACATTAGCTAATCTGATAAAACTAATGTGAGTGGCACATTAGGGAAGACCCTCAAAATCTTTCTGCAGGATTTATCTTTCATTTTATTTTTATATTTGACCTTGGAGGCTCCTCGACATTCATAGCTGCACTCAAATGTAGCATTTGCCTATAGATTGATTTAAACCCCTTCTTTCCTTAACTAAAAACGACTTCTTTTCTGCATTTAGTAGAGAGCTGGGTCACTAAACAGTAGGGCTATGTGTAAAGCTATGAAAAGGTCTGGGAAGTTGTGACTCTCAGATATTTTCCCTACTGGTACATGTAATTCTGTCTTTCCTTTTGGTTAAGCATTTGCCCTGTTCCATGGCCTTGTTTTGAGACAAGTATATTCTGGAAGGGAGAGCACTGTAAAGTTAGGATGAGTTTATTAGATCAATCGATTCTGTCTGTAACAGAGATGCTCAGATACAAAAGAAAATATCAGATGCCCAAGGAAGTACTGAGTGATTAGCACTGATATGAAGAGGGAAGCTGAGGAAAAAGAGAGAAGCCATTTAATACAGTCTTTTCTAGATTTACTGCCAGACATCACAATGCTTTATAAATTGATCTTTTTGCTTGAATTAGTCCAAATCTTTGAGTGTATATGATTATCTTAAATAAGATGTCAGTGATATTTGTACATTGTTATTGATATATCTCCTCCCAATCAAAAGGATTTTTAAATGCTTTTCACACTCTTTTAAACCAATACCAGTAAGTTACTTTTCTGTCATTGAGCAAGTGTTTGGAAGGTGTTGCCTCTAATTCCCATTTCTGTCTCTAGCTCTGAGTCATTCACCTGTCACAATGAGAATATTGTTCAGCTCGAATGATCCAACAAGCACAGCAAACGTTAAAGAAATATTCTGCTTTAATATAGTCATAGGCATGTGGTCTGTTTTGTGTTGTCTTTTTAATCCTGCCCCCCATTTTTTTTTATTAATTGAAAATTCTGTATTCAGTTCATAGCTTTCAGTGTATTCCAATCCCTCCTTGCCCAGAAGAAAATAAATGAAAGCTCTCCTAAGATGAAGGAAAACCATAGACTTCTATACTACCTAAGCCAAAGGGCACTCTAGAGATCATCAAGTCTAGTATCCTGAGTTTAGAAATGAATTGCCAAGGGCATTTAAGTAGCTTGTTCTGGCATTACTAGTTAGTGTCAGATTTTTAGACCAAAACATGAATATTCTGTCAGCTTAGTGATATTTTCCAGTGAATTATATTATTTTCCCACTGTAGCTTTGACTCTGTGCTTTGCATCAATTTTAGGAAGAGCCGGTGGCTCCTCTAGATGTGTGTCTACTTTGTTTCCACCTTTTCTTTCATAGAACATCATCGCATTATCCATTTTCTCTCTTTTTCTCTTCTTTCTTTAATTCTCTACCTCCCACTCTCCCTTGATGCCTAGGTCTTCTTTCTTCCTGTGTCCAAAGCTTTCATCATATTCATTCATTCAACAAATAATAATTGAATACATGTTATGTGTCAGGTACACAGAATTCTAAGACCCAGCTTCTGACCTCAAGGAGTTTGTAATCCAATTAAAGAGAAAGAGAAAATATCTATAATAGTTGTATAAAGGAGATTATTGTGGGTTTGCTTTCTACAGGGAAGATGAGACTCTGGCTGGGCCCTGTAAAAAACTGTGTGATTGGGAAGGAGAGAAGGAATGAGAGAGGAAGAAAAGGAAGTGAGCTTTGGGATAGGGAATAGACCAGCCCTGTCAGATGATAGATAAGGCCTTGCTTTTTCAGAGCTTGAATATTTAGGTTAAAGGATTTGGACATCTGTCTGTAGGCTCTGTAAAGCTATTGAAGGTAAAAAGATGGACTTGACTTGGTCTTTAACAAGCAGTCAAGTGGTTTCTTAGTCTGCTGCTTGAATTTTATGAAGAATAAGTGGGTCTCTTTTCTCTGTCTTACTGAAATGAAAGCAAAGGACCCATTCTTGTCCTTGATCGTTGAAGCCTTTAAGAAGCTCTTGGTCTAAGATCACAGATGCTTCTTAAGTGAAATTGTGAAAGGAAATAAAGGAATAATTTTTTAAACATATGGCCAAAGGAAATGATTAAATAGGGAAAATTTTCCAGTTAATCTAAAGGATAATGCATTGGAGAACAATTTAAAACTAGTTAGCTTCTTTGAGGGATACCATAAATTGCCTGCTAGGCATTCTCAGTGTTTTGCCTTAATTCTAAGAGATCTCCATTACCTGAAACATATCTATAATATATACTACAATTATTTTACATAAAAATTAAAAATTAAATGAATTAGCCTTGGTTGGGTGGCTCAGTTGGTTGGAGCATCATCCCATACACCAAAAGGTTGTGGATTTGATTTCTGGTCAGGGCACATACCTAGGTTGTAGGTTTGATTCCTAGTCTGGGTGTATATGGGAAGCAACTGATTGATGTTTCTCTCTCACATCAAAGTTTATCTCTCTCTCTCCCTTCATCTCTTTCTAAAATCAATAAACACATCCTTGGATGAGGATAAAAAGTTAAATTAATTAAAAATAATTTTTGTAATGAGTTCATTGTTGGTAATATTTTCAAAGCCTACATGAATTCAGGACTCCAGACCCTGAATTTAGCTGTTTCAGTCATGAATTTTACTCCTAACTTTGTCATCTAGTAGCTATAAATTAGGAAAAAATACTTCCATGTCTGTAGAGTGTGTGTTACTTGCTATCCATCTAACTTCATCTAACTCCTAAAGATAATGTTGGAATTAATAGGAAAATGTGTAGAACTCTGGGCTTATTGCCAGAGAAGGACTTTTGGGATTGAAATTTTAATTGTTTATTTACTATACATATGTGGAACAAAATAAAATTTATCACTCATGTATATTCATTCAACTTCTTAAACTGTGTGTAAACATTTACAATAGTCTGTCTTTTAAAAATTATTCTCAAGTAATTTTCTTTGGAATGCACCTGAAGCTATCAGAAACAAGTTGAAAAGGATTTACTGACTAATAGAACAAATTTTTGTCTGAGTTGGTAGTTTTATAGAACAGCAAATTGATAGTTTCTTTGTTTTCTTTAAATATCAGGAATTTAATTGGCATTATCATATACCCCATATATATGTAGGAAACAAATCTAAAAGCAAAAATGATAAGCAAAGAAATCATGCTAAGTCATATGGTTAAGGTTTTCCACTTTTTTCACAACTGCATAGTTTTACCAATTTATGTTCACAAACATTTTCAAAAAAGTTGTACCTGATTTCATATATATATAAGCCTAAGCAACCGAACGACTGAACGACCAGTCGACCGGTTGCTATGACGCACACTGACCACCAGGGGGCAGACGCTCAACACAGGAGCTGCCCCCTGGTGGTCAGTGCGCTCCCACAGCCAACCTCCCACGGCCGGCCAACCTCCCATGGTCTCTCCCCCCGGCGATCGCTGGCCAGGCTGAGGGACCTTACCCATGCACGAATTCATGCACCAGGCCTCTAGTATATACATATTAAATCCTCACTTGAGGATATGTTTTTATTAATTTTAGAGAGAGAGAGAGAGAGAGAGAGGAAGAGGGAGGGAGGGAGGGAGAGAGAGAGAGATCAATGTGATGTAAGAAACATCAAAACATCAATAGGTTGCCTCCCGGACATCCCCATTAGGGGATGGAACCTGCGATTGCAACCTAGGTATGTGCCCTAATCAGGAATCAAACCTGCAACCTTTGGTGCACAGGATGATGCTCCAATCAAGTGAGCCACCTGGCCAGGGCTGATTTCATATATTCTTTATTCTTTATCCAGCTTCCTATGATGAACTTTTAGCAATCATTCAAGTTTTGTAGACATGCTGGTGACTGTATTTGATCCATTTGTGTTGATTCAGGAAAGTTTCACAAAATGCAGATTAACTACAATTGTTTGGGGTAGATAAGTGGGACTTTTCTATGGTTATGTTGGCATCTTCTATGGTTATGAGCTATCCTAGGCAGTCTTTCTGGGGCTTATTCTTTAAGGCACAATAGACTTTGGTGTCACCCTTACATCAGTAACCTCACCACTCTTCCCTAAGGTCCCTCTAATTTGCCTTTGACTCTTTTTTCGAGATCAAACCCAGCGTTGGGAGGATCAGCATAGTGGTAGATGGAGAGAAATGAAGACCCCCATCTCCTTACACAGCCAGTGGTGCTATATCAGAGAATCCAGACCTTTGAAAAATTTATTCAATTTATAATACAATTTTATATTTGGAATTTTTTTAACATTTTCAAAACTTCAGAATATGGAGTTTATTAGGAAAATTTCCTGGATGTTGAGGATAGTGAGGTTTTGGATCAATGATTGCCAACTCTCAGGAGTGGGATGAAGGAGAGGAAGTCTCAAGATTTTTATGGTAATCTAAAGGAGGAATGGACTAAATGCAGATTGAAAAATACTCTCCTATCGTAAATCTGTTTTTTTGTGTGTGTGTGTTCCTGGAAGCAGTTCTGCACTGTGGTAGAGATGATGTTGGAGTATGTGAAGACATAGCCGAGTTCCTGCTTCCGGTGGGTGAAGGCAGAACAGTGTTCCATTCAGTCATCTTTTCCTGAGGATTCTGGGTTGATCCCTCAGGGAAGCGTTCTTAGAGACTAGGGGTAATTTTCCAATCACTCATCCTAGCTTGTTCTCTAAAATGCATCTCTCTTCCTTTTTGTTCAATATGTCAACTATTCATTAAAATCTAATTCTAGTTTTGCTTCCCTCAAAATGTCTGTTTTAAGTAGGGATTCTGTAGACTAGATTCAAACATTGGCCAGAAAATGTGATTATATTGATGGTTTCCAAACCTTGTTTCACATCAGAATGGAAGGAACCTTAAATAATTTAAATTCCTAGATCCCAAATCTGGAGATTCTGTGGTTTAAAATGGGTCATTTTTCACAATCGCATAGTTTCACAACTGCATAGTCATAATACCTTTACTTTTTAAAGAAAACTCTTAAGTAATGTACTTAAAAGAAACAGAAGAGAATTCCCAGTTATACTGAGAGTCAATCACTGAGCTTGATAATTCTAAGGACTTTTTTACCTTAAAATATTTATAGTTCCTCTTTACAATAAATGTTTTTATTGATTTCAGAGAGGAAGGGAGGAGAGTGAGAAAAACAATCAATAAGGAGAATCATTGATTGGCTGCCTTCTGCATGCCTCACAAGGGGGATCAAATCTGCAACTCTGGTATGTGCCCTGGTTGGGAATCAAACTCTGACTTCCTGGTTCATGGGACACTCAACCCCTGAGCCACACCAGCAGGGCAGTTCCTCTGTTTGTTTTTGCTTTTTGTAATATATTTTTATTGATTTCAGAGAGAGAGAGAGAGAGAGAGAGAGAGAGAGAGAGAGAAACATCAATGATGAGAGAGAACCATTGATTGGCTGCCTCCTGCATGCACCCCACTGGGGATAGAGCCCACAACCTGGGCATGTGCCCTGATCAGGAATCTAACCGTGACCTCCTGTTCATAGGTCGATGCTCAACCCCTGAGCCACACCAGCCTGGCAGTTCCTCTTAATGGGCATGTGCATAAGCTTTATGAATAGGCAAATGATAATTATGACTAGGCTATGAAAAACAATAAGTGACTTTTGAGATAAGAGTTGTTGCTTTGATATTTTTTCATCCCTCACAGAACACACACAGTGTTGGGCTGTCAGCATACCAAAGGGCTGACTGATTCTTTAAAACCTAAGAATTTAGAATATTCATACTCACATAACCAACCCCACAGCCCAAAGGGATCTTAAACAGGTGTTGTTTTACAAATAATGTCTAAGATGATATATAGTTGTGGGACCTTTTCCTCTCAACCTCCTACTAAAGGAGCCCCTAATAGATCATTTAAAACATTTGTTGTCTCCAAATCTATCAGAAACAAATTCCAGAAGACATTTGCTCTAGTTGAGAAGACCTCAACTTAGTTGTCTTGTATACATGAAGATGGTCCAGAATCTAGGCTGCAAGCAGAGTCCAGCCTAGGTGGTATTTATTAGAAACATATTGGACAATACCGTGCCCACCCCTGCCCCAGCCCCAATGCTCTGATCATACTCTCTGCATTATCATTAGATCACGGTGCCAAGAGTTGAAATCTGGACACCACCTTTGTAATGAAACCAGAATGCTCTTATATATTTGTTTCAGGTGGGCATTGTCAATAATTATATATACTGCTTTAATATTAAAACTGATACTATCTTTGTCAAAATCATTGGTAACTGTTTTCAATATTTATTGCCTACTAGGTAAGATATCAGTTTATTAAGTACATTTTTATAACTTCCCATCTGGAAGACTTTATACACAGTTATGTATAGGAAATACCTAATTCCTGGCACAATTTAAAGGTAGCACAATTATAGATTGGTTAGAGATTCTAATGTAAATAATCACATTCTGATATAATTTCAAGGGAAATATTGAAGAAACTGATTGGGTTAAATTTACTATTCTTTGGAACTTTTCTTATTTGGATTCAACTATATTTAAAAATATGTGCTTAAATTTTGTCAGTTCTTTTAAATAAAACAGTTCAGAGGGGAAATAACAATTGAGAACATGTTACTGTATAATTTCAAAAAGTATATCTGGTGGCATGCAGTCCTCTGGAAGACAAATATGTAAAAAACCTTTTATATGGCATGACTTTCACAGTAGGTTTTATTCATATATATTTATCCAATTATAGTTCTAGAAGTGCTATGCCTATAACCTTACCATTTGTGTAGGATAAAATTTTTTTATGTAGGCTATGAAAAAATGTTCACAATAGGGAATAAAAATTAATACATTTACATTTATTCAGAGTTTCTGACTTTACTAAACTTGATGGCCACAAGTAAATGGTAATGAAAGTGAATTTCTCAAAGTACTTTGAATTTCATACGTCTTTTATTTCCTAGCAGGTAGCCAGAATACATCAGCATTTTTAATATAAACAAGAACAGAATCTTAGCTAAGATTTCAAAGTACCATAAATGAACTGTGGAGAGGATTTTAGCCCTCAATTTTTTTTTATTCTTCTTCTCTACTGTGTATAAGGCTACTGCACTTGGATATAAAAAAATAACTGTGTATTAAGAAAATGCCCTATTTAGTATAAGTAACCTCCCTGCCTCTCTTTTGGTGTTATTTATCAAGAAAGAGAGAAAGGCTAAATTTGTTCACCAGAAAATAAAGTAATGTAAGGAGGATGCTGAGAGCTTCCTATCAACTTTCAATTTTAATTCAAGTTTTATTTAAATTGCCATTCAATTTACCAAATATTTATTCAGCATTGGTATCTGGTTCAGTTCTTTGATTATTTACATTATACAATCATTGGAATTCAAGATATAATTAAAACTTTAGTAAATATGAAAGTTTCCCTAATATATGGTTGATTGTTTATCAAAATACATTATATGGAGGTTTCTAGTGCTACTCTCATTTTTTTCCCTGATAGGCAATAAACTGTATGTTTTTTTAAATTCTGTACTTTTGTTTCCTTTTCAATATTTTATTTTAAAACCTTCCTTATTGACTTTTACTATAATAAATTGACATCTAGTTAGATATAATTTATTAAAATGTATATGTACATGGAGAGAGGGAGGTGGGGTGGGAGGAGCACATCTAAATTATTTGAAGTGTTTGAGTACTGTATTGGTTAGGATACAGATTCAGTGACATCACAGAACCTCCCTTGTCCCCCCACCCCCCCAAAAAAAATCCCCAAACAACAAGATAGGTGTTCACTTTTCTCTGGCATACAAGTCTTTGTCAGTTAATAGATGGTACAGTGGATCTGCAGCCTTCTAGGGTTCATGCTGCTTCCAAAATCTCTGTTCTGGCATCCGGTATAGCCTTTCTCATGGTCTATAATGGAGCTCTAGTGATCTCTTGCACCCTCCCAACAGCAGGATGGACATGTCCTGGATGTTGCACACACCATTTTACCTCACATACCATTGGTAGGAACTTACTTAGTCCTATGGCTATACCTGGGTGCAAAGGCAGATGGGAATTACAGTCCTATTACAGGAAACACCGCGGAAAATCTCTGCATCTATTCCCATAGAAGACAAGGAGAAGGGATACTGAAGGACCACTGTTAGTCTCCACTACAGGCATCCAAGTAAACATTCTAGAAAGAAGCTCTTTAGAGTGTTTAACTTCATTTTTGTGGTCATGAAGGAATGCTTTGTAGCACATTTGAAAAATATGAAGAAGTGGAAAAGAGAAAATAAAACCTGTCCTAATTATGGCATTCAGCCAAAACCACTGCTATCATTTTGTTTCTATTTGCTAGCTTTTCAAAATTAAAACGAGACAAAAAATATTTTGGTTGCTTAAAAGTGTAATGAATATTTATTGTAGAAAATGGAAAATATATAGAAAAATTACGAAGAAAATAAATATCACCCATAACCTCCCCATAAGTGACATGTTGAGATTTATTCTTGAATCCTACTATACATGTTTTTAATTTTTTTCACTTAATGCTTTATTGTGAATATTTTTCTGTAATCAAGTATTTTTGTGTAACAGTTGCTGACTTTTTCTTATGTAGCTGTTCCTCATTTATTTGCTAGTTCTTCTATTACAAGGTCATGAGCTTGAACTTACCTGAGTTTGAACTTGGCTCTGCTGCCTTTTGAGCTTTATGATTGAGACATGCTGCTGCGTCTTTCTATGTTTTTATTACTTACCTGTAAAATGGCAATGGTAATATTATCCAGCCCAGTTATTCTTGGAATTAAAAGAGAAAACACATGTAGTACTTAGTGCCTAGGTTGTAAGTACCTAAAAAGTGTTAACATAATCAATCCATGAATCATTTAATCATTTAATTATTTTTTCCACAAAAAAATGCTTGATTTCTGTAATTGGTTCAGGCTCATTTAGGTCTTGTTCTGTTCTCACAAGTGTGGTTGTACCCCACAGAAGTCCTATGAGGTGGTTCAGGCCATGGGGTGCCCTTTAAGAACATGAGGGCCCAAATGATCAACCAGGACTCAGTAGACCTCTAGACAGGTGCATGAATGGCAGAGTATTTCTGTGCAGTTGTAGGCCTGGCCCTCCCTGCCTGCTTCCAAGAATGAGGATGGCTCTTCAGTGCACGTTTCTGTGTTTATTTTCTATTAGCTTGGGTTTTTGTGGCTTGCGATGTGGTTTCACAGAAGTCCTTTCTTTGCTTTCTGATTTGCTGAGAAAATTCCAGGTGTTTTACTTGCTAATCACATTATCATCCCTGATGCTTAATTATTTTCTGTGGGGAAATAGAATTGTTTGGGGCTTTCAGGAAATTAAATTGAACTTCAAAAGCCTCTTCCACATAACAATTAACATTTGGAAATTGGTAATTCCTCAGGGTTTGTTGCTAGCTTAATTCACCCAGGTTTTTCTTTAAAGGGCATACTCTTCAATAGTAGATTTATTTGTTCTATTTATTTGAGATCATATTAAAAAAAACACACAACTGGGCACATTAAGGCTTCATAAATCCCTAGGAAAATGGTATGAAAATGTGTGGCTGGAGCCTTTGAGGCAGACTGAGGCTGTGCTCTCAGGAGTGGGAAATCAGAGGTGCTCTCCTGGGTTCTGTATTTGAAGGGAGCTTGGGAGGAGGTACCTCTTGCCCCACTCAGAGAGTGGAAAGTGGTTTCAATGTGAGCACAGCAAAATGCCTGAGAGCAATTTACACTGTGTAAGAATGCGAACTCCACAACTGTTAGACACTACCCCATCCTCTAATAGAGTCGATACAACCTTAGCACAAATATTTTTAGTCCCATTTTAGTAAGACAGAGATTCTATGTGTTGCCACTCCATGCCCTCCTAAACACCTCTCCTCTAGTTACTGTGATGTGTTCTTCTTAACCTTTTAGATTGCATTTAAGGTCAGTATTTTTTTATTTGCTGGCACATGGATACAGCCACAGTAGAATCTTAAATTTTACTCGCTTCTCCTTCCCCTAAGAGGACGGGGGTGCAGAATTCTCTTTGGAATACTGCCTTGCATTTTCTTAGAGAAGAGTTTATGTTATGAGAACCACAACCTGTGGCTAATAGCCTATTATAGCCAGGAGCCCAATTCCAGACTGATCTGGAAAAGGCATGGTTGCAAAGATCAGTATCCCAGAACCAATTTCACCACTTACAGGGTGTGTGACCTAAGGCAAGTTATTCAACCTCCTCGTCTCATTTTTCTTATTTAAAAAGTAAGGATAAGTGTCCCTCAGGTATACAGTTATTTGTGGGACTTAAATGAAATAAAATCCTTGCACTTAGAAAGCATCCAAAAGCATCCCTTCCCTTTTTATTATCCTGAAACTTTGAATGTGGAAGAGCTGTTGAACAATAGACTAGCTCTATAGTCTACAGCAGCCTGTCTGTCAAACTCAAGTTGTATGTGTTTATTGACTATTAGCTTCGGCTTTTGTGCAGCTGAGATACAAATTCAGCCCTAGGCTTTTATCCCCAGATCTGAGAGGAGGAAGGCAGGCACCGGTAATTATAGCGGTGGGGATGAGTTGCAGCTGAATTGCATAGTGTGTTAGGCTTTTCTCTGCTGCTTGACTTGGGTATTGCTATAGCGATTCTGGGACGAACAGACAATATTTTTGCAAGTATTTGTATTTCTATTATCCAGCCCAACATAATCTTGGAATCTCCATAGACAAGCAAGAGCTCTTTTGTTGCTCTCCGGCAGCACATCAAAGGGCCTGTTTTTATGAAGTGGTCTGTGCAGAGTAGAACAGTCCTTTTATGGGCTGGTACTAGATTACATATAGAGGTGTGAGAGGAAGGGTAGTTTTTCCAATGATGTTTGTAAGATCATTTAATTTATTTTTTAACCTTTATTGTTGAGAGTATTACAGATATCCCCCCCTTTTCTCCACATTGCTCCCCTCCACCCGGTTCCCACCCCGCCCCAGGCCTTCACCACGCTATTGTCTGGATCTATTTTGTTCATATATCAGCAGATATTTAGGTTCAACTTTCCATGATTAAAAACACTACTCTGAAAAAGTGTAAGGTTCCAAGCTTTGCAAATGATTGTCTCCTATTTCTTCATTTCCTGTCTCCACATTGATTGGTCAAGTGGGCAGCGGTTCACTTAATCTTTCCAAGGTGGTGATGGGGTAGTTGGCGCTTTCTGTGAAGGTGATAGTTGGGCAGGTGAGGGAGGGTGGGAGAGGAGACTCTTTTGCTGTCTCTGCTAATCCCCTTTCCTCAGTTACTGTTTGCTGCTCTTTCCCTACATTCTCATAATGGCTGTGGCAAAGCTCTCAATCAACATAAATTAAATGAAAAATAGCTACACTCAACAGCATCTGCAAAATGACATTTATGAAATCTAAAACAAAATGCGACCCCAAACCCAGGTTACTTTCCATTTTATTTCATTTGAGCACCCGGGTCACAGGGTCACCCTGACATGCCAAGGAGATTTAAAATATTTACTGAGACGTATTAGTGTTACTTTTAATATCGTCATGTCTACATGACTTCCTAACCTTTAAGAGCAGAGATGAGTCTAAACTATTTGTTACCAAGATAGGAAAGAAGAAAGCCTCTTATACCACTTACATTATTTTCCCTCTTACTTACCTTTCTCCCACTCATTCCTTCCCAATGATGCACAGCTGTGATGTCTTGTCTCTTTTCCTCTTCCTGAAGCTAGACAGCAATGTGGTTTTATTGCAAGGGTGGGGAACATCCGGTCCATGGGCCATATAAGGCCTGCAAAATCATTTGGCCTGGCCCTGCCAAGGCATTAGGCGTGAGTTAATTAAATGTTTGACCAAATATTATAGCAGGCTTATTTATTTATTTTTATTACTTTTTTTTTGGGGGGGCTCTTTATTTCTTTTTAAAAAATCTTTATTGTTGAAAGTATTACATATGTCCTCTTTTTTTCCCCCATTGACCCCCTCCATCCCACCCTTGCCCCATACCTCATGCCTTCACCACCTTCTTGTCTGTGTCCATGGGTTATGCAGGTATGCATACAAGTTCTTTGATTGATTACCTCCCACCCCCCCTCACCCTCCCCCACCTTCCCTCTGAGATTCCGCACTCT
>NW_005371219.1:13343059-13362054 GCF_000412655.1 Myotis brandtii | reverse complement strand
CTGCTCCCCGCTGGCAAGTGGACATCCCCCGAGGGCTGCTGGGCTGCCAGAGGGATGTCTGATTGCCAGCTTAGGCCCAATCCCCCAGGGAGCAGGCCTAAGCCAGCAGGTGGTTATCCCCCGAGGGGTCCCAGACTGCGAGAGGGCACAGGCCGGGCTGAGGGACCCCCCCTGAGTGCACAAATTTTTATGCACCGGGCCTCTAGTGATGTTATAAATATCCAAATGGCCCTTGGCAGGAAAAATGTTCCCTACCCCTGTTTTATTTTTCTCTTACTTGGTTTTATCACATGATCTGTTCTTCAAGTGGGTGTATGATCTTTCCCATCGCCCTTCCTTTGCAAGGACCCACTTCCTTTTTCTTCTACCCATAATCATCCTATTCTCAGGGTATCTCTCTTCCTCTTTGTGTAGTGAGTGGCTTTATAAAAAAATCAAAGTCTCATGCAGGCCTGTGGGGGGATGGAGGGTTTTGGGTCCTTTGGTAACATAGAAAGATGGCTGAAGGTCCTGAGATAGAGTCTATGAAGCTATATTGATCATATTTTGTAAATTCTAAATCAACATACAGGTGTGACACCTATGGGTGGATTTATAGGGACAATTGAATAGTGTTGTTGATGGTCACTATGTATTATACAAATAAATAATACTTGTGTAGTGATTCACATTTTATATACACTGCACACATATTAATTTAATATTTATAATAAATCTAAGAAGTAGGTACTGTTAATCTCCTTTCACAGATGAGGAAATAGGCTAGAAAGGCTTATCTATCTATCTATCTATCTATCTTTATCTTTATTGTTGAAAGTATCAGAGATGTCCCCTTTTTTCTTCTTATTGACTCCCTCCACCCTGATCCCACTCTATCCCCAGGCCTGCACTGCACTATTGTCTGAGTCCATTGGTTATGCATATATGCATACAACTTCTTTGGTTAATCTCCCACCCTCGCCACCCCGCCTTCCCTCTGAGATTCCACAGTCTGTTTCATGCTTCCATGTCTCTGGATTTATTTTGTTCATCAGTTTATTTTGTTCATTAGATTCCACATATAAGTGAGATCATACAATACTTGTTTTTCTCTGACTGGCTTATTTCGCTTAGCATAATGCTCTCCAGGTCCCTCCATGCTGTATCAAAGGGATGAGGGTATAGAGCAGAGGTGGGGCCAGTGCTCAGGACTCAGCACCATCAAACCAAACATCTTAGACCCCTTTTCTACCACTTCCCTCACTCTGACTCCAGGGGTGGCTCTGTTGCCTTTTGAGGCCTTACCAATGTAAGGAGTACAATAAGTCCACTTTTAAGCAAGTGTCCACTGGGAATGTTTGAGATAAGACATGGTCAGCCTCTAGCCAGCTGGTTCACCCAACGACTGATCTTTATTTTGTGGGCAGATGTCAAGGTCTCAGAAAAAACTTCATTTTAGAATGTTGTCTTTGTCTCTTCAGTGAGCTGTAGAGCTTGGCATAGAGCAGTGATGGCGAACCTATGACACCTCTGACACGCGAACTCATTTTTTTGGTTGATTTTTTGGTTGATTTTTCTTTGTTAAATGGCATTTAAATATATAAAATAAATATCAAAAATATAAATCTTTGTTTTACTATGGTTGCAAATATAAAAAAATTTCTATATATGACACGGCACCAGAGTTAAGTTAGGGTTTTTCAAAATGCTGACACACCGAGCTCAAAAGGTTCGCCATCACTGGCATAGAGGATGCTCTGCCTTTAGCTACCTAGAGGTTGGGCTAGAGTACAGTCATACAGAGGCAAGAGGAATCAGCGGTCAGCCGGTATGAAGAACAGAGACTGGGACCTTCCCATTGTCTGCGTCTCCCCCAGTCTGAGGGGTCTGCTCCTTAATGCATGTCCAGTAAGCCTTTGTCATCCCAAAGGGTGCCAGTCCTAATACTCTTCCTTTTACTAAGGTACAAGTCCTGAAAGTTTAAAGAAAATTGCTTTACTGAGTAATATTTTGAAGAATCATTCTAGATTCATATTTTCTTAATTCTTTAGTAACCTACTTTTTGTAAATAACACTCAAGTACAAGTAATGCAGTTTGAATAAATCCTTGCTTTTTCTTTTTTAAAGCGTCTCTAGGCCATTTGTGCCACCAAGTTCCCAAAGAAAAGGGAATAAACATGTATGTTCTCCCTTTTTTTTTTAAAACAACATGATTTTAAAGCAATCTGAAATAAATGAGCATTGCATCTCACACAGAGTCCCTTCCTTCCATTGGAAACAATTTATAAAATAATTTGACAGAAAATGTAGTGATGGGATTAGAACCTGAAAGTGTGCAGGGAAAGGGAAAATGCTTTGTGACAATTTATACTTTAAGTTCCAGTGGCACTTTTTTATGGCCTTAAACAGGTTGCTCCTATTATTAATACTGAATTTGAACTAAATTCCCAAATGTACTTCCAGCCTTGTTATAGGAGAAAGAATTCACATGCACAAATAGCAATGATTGTGTACTCAGCAAAGGCAAGCCGAAGGCTTACCTTGCATCAAGAATGGAAGTCCCACCCTTGAGAATTCGGAAGAGTGCGCACATAATCAGTACAGGTTTTCACCCAACTGAGTAGTTATATTTCCTCTGCTTTTACTGAGACAGGGAGAGGGGGCATTCTAAAGGTTATGACATCCATGCAAGCTGCTTTTCGATGGTATTATTTGCTTGAAATCAGGATTCTGTTTTTTCTCATTACCTGACAGACAAATCATATTTTTTTTTCCTGGAGTCCTTCAGAAATTCCCTGAGTATGTTTTAAGTATTACATGAATAATTCATTTTACTCACTACATGTTACAGCACTTAACAGAGAGTGCGGCCAGAATCCCCTCCTCAGGGAAGCTAATTTGGAGCATCGTTATGACTCTGATTTCACAATGTTTAGAGGGTTTATGACCTACCTAATGAAGTCCTCCTTTCGTTTTCAGTCCTATTAGAGAGACACTTCAAGTTTAAAGTTTCATCTAGTTATTCTTGGAAGGAAATAATCCAAGGCTTTCATAGTTATTCCACACCTACTCCTGAATAAAAAGAAAAAAGAAAAAAATATAGATAAGAGACATTTTTCAATATAAATTCAGTCTACTGCTCACAGATAATTTCCTTACCATTGAAAATCAAATGACATGATTTTAATGTTATATGTATATGTCTCCCTGAATTATTCAACTCTGGAACAAGACCAGAAAAACCAATTATGTGAGTATATGTGTGAACATCTCTTAGAACTCTGTATGGAGTCTTTTTGTGTATTTTTCTTGAATTCAAGTGCATTTCTTTTCTTATGGCTCTCATGGGAATTCATATGGATCTTCACATTGCCATAATACCTCAGTGCTCTCTCAGCTATAATTTATTACCACATGGATGTGTCCTACCAGAGAGCAGATGGCCTTGTGCACTGTGGCACATTCTAAATATAAAAAGTCTGAAGGCAGTGCTGACTGTTCAGCTCCCTCCACCAATGAACTTAAGTCTTCGAGCCATTTTCTCTTTATCAGTTTACAACCCCACAAGACACACTACTGGCCAAGATGAACACTCTTAGTTACTTCAGGCTGGAGCTAGGAAATTCCTCCATGATTCTATTATGCACACCACTGAATATCTTTCCAGACTGATTTGGTTTTAAATATCAAGAATGGATTTCATTTTACTCAGTTAAGCTTGTTTTTAGGTATACTTAAAAAAACAACAACAAAAAACAAACAAAAAACAACTCCAGTAGGGTATCTTTAAAAAAAAAAAAAAGAACTTCATTTTTCAGGGCACTTGCCCAATATGCATATGAAAAGATGTTCAAGTTTACTAGCAGTCAGGGAAAGACAAATTGAAAACAAGTGATATAGCACTTCACACTCATGAGCCTGGCAGAAATAGAATAGAGCTGTGGCACCTCTTGCTGGCTGGGATGTGGGGGAAAGGGTACTTTCATACATTGCTGGTGGAAATGTGAAGCATTCCAGCTTTTTTGGAAAGCAATCTGGCAATATCTATTAAAGTTTAATATACACATGCAAATCATACACTCAAAAGATTCTACTCCATGGAAATAAAAGTGCTATGTATGAAGACATAAGTAAATAGATGTTTATTTCAGTGTTGTTTGTTTTGGGGAAAATGGAAATAGAGTAAATTTCCAATTAGTGGAGAATCATTGAATAAATTATGATATGCCAGACCATATTAAATCCCTATAAAAAAGAACACATTAGGACTATACCAGATGACATAGAGGGCTTTCCAAAATATACTGTCGAATGAAAAAAGAAATCAATAATTACATATAAAAATGCATACAAATACATACATATATTTAATAATAGATAATTAAATATGTACTATTATATTACCTATTTTACAGACCAGAGACAAGCAGAGGCATTAAGCATTTTAAAGATAGCAGAACATATATGTTTGTAAATAGTTATCTTTGCTTGCCATCAATCCTTTGTATCACTGGCGAATCAAATTTAAGATCGCTTTGCTCCCCCCTCCTCTAGACCTTCAAATCTGTGTGTCTCTTAGAGCTCTCATTTTGCTTTCTGCCTGACCAGCATCTCCTGGCTTCTACTAATCTTCCTTGTGGATTGTTCCAGAAGAGAGCTCAATCCTGTCTTCTGGGCATTAGAGTCCCTCTCCAGGACCTGAAAGGCACACTGATTGGCGAGTCTCACTGGCTCTATTATCACTTATTATTCCTAAATCAGTTTTTCCACCTGAATTCCCTTTAAATTTTTTAAAAATATGTTTTTATTGATTTCAGAGAGGAAGAGAGAGGGAGAGAGATAGAAACAGCAACGATAAGAATCATTGATCAGCTGCCTCCTGCACGCCCCACACCGGGGATTGAGCCCACAACTGGGGCAGGTTTCCTGACCAGGAATTGAACCATGACATCCTCGTTCATTGGTCAATACTCAACCACTGAGCCATGCCAGCTGGGCTTTTAAATTTTTTGATGGACCTTTTGCTCTATCAGACTTGAATGCTTGGAGGCATTTTTGCTTTCTCTTTCTCTTTATGCACATGCCATATTGCAATTAATTACTAAGTTATTAAGTCTTTTCTCTAAGTACTCTAATTGCTAACTCCAGTCTTCATTGTTTTCTGCTTTGTCTGCTGAGAGACAGTACAGTGCTCTGCCTATGGAGATGGGCTCTGGAGCTAGATTTACTGGGATAAAACCCCAGCCTGCTATACTGTAGTTAGCTGTATGACTTTGGGCAAAATTCTTAATGCCTCTGTTTGTCTTTGGTTTGTAAAATGGGTAATATAATAGTACTACTTTCAGCACAAGGTTGTGCTGAGGATTGCTGAGTATCTATTAGACACTAAGCACTCAAAGCGTGTAGCCTCTGGCTTATTTGATTCCTGTCTCTTTCTCTCTGAATTTGTCCTATGCACTATTGCCAGATGCTTTCCTTAAAACATAGTTTTACTCCCAGTGATTCCTGTCCTCTTCTTCCATCCCACCCTCCAACTCCATAATACTACTTCCCAAATGAAATCCAACGTCCTTGGCCTGGCATTTACAGACCTATGTAACAAGTTTTTAAGAACCCTTTCCAGAGTCCCTTGCATGTTAGAAAATCCAAACTATAAGCTGTTCTTTCTCTAAAGTTCCAGTGTAAGGATATCTATATATATAAAACCTTGTTATGCAAATAGACTGAACAACCGAACAACCGAACAACTGGTCGCTATAATGTGCGCTGACCACCAGGAGGCACGCGCGGAACATGGCGGGCATCGTCTGCAGCCGGATGGTGGAGCAGGTGAGTGGGGGCGCCAGACCAAGGCGCGGCGACAGTCGCTGTCATCTGGGCAAGCCTCTGGTGGTTACTGAAAATTCTTTTCTCCCACACGCTGCGGTCCCGCCTGGCGCTCGCACCTGTTGCTGGCGCTGAGGGGCGATCGGGCCGACAACTACCTCTTGCACCTGCTGCTGGGGCTGGAGCTGCCGTGCCAGCGCCAGCCCCGCTCACACCTGCAGCTGGCGCCAGAGTCCCCGCTCGTACTTACTGCGGGTGCCCGATGCCATCCTGATTGCTCTGCGCCATCAGACAGGGGACTGGGGGCCGCAGCGGGAGGGGCCTGGCAGGGGTGTGGAGGATGGGCCAAGACTTGCCCCTGTGCCCACAGCAGCCTCACAGACCACAGTTCCTTTCAAGGTACATGAATTTGTGTGCTGGGCCACTAGTATAATATATTTAACATCTCATAGGCAGGCACAGACCAAAAGTTGGAACAGGGTCTCAGGGAGCCATGATATGCAATGAATAAACTCTCAGTTGTTCAATTGTAGGAGGCCCGTGAGAGAGTCCTGTGCAGTTGGGAGGGCAGGGGAGCTCTGGGGCAGGTTGGGGTAGAGGCCAGTTACTACCTGGTTTCGAAGTATCTTAATATTTTAACAATTTTATAGTAAAACTGATGCATACTAACTGAAATATCAGCCCTTGCCAGGTGCCTTCTTCTTGACTCTTCTACTCTTGTTCATTGAGCTTTTGTTGGAATTCCTACCTATTTAAGAAGATAAAATATTACCTTTATTCTTATTGCTCTACATGTTTGAAAACACATAGCACTTCTAAATAACTCGATTTTGGAAGTTACACATTTGCCTGCCTTTTTTGGTAGTTATTTTATACATGAAAACATATAGTTATACATGGTTATCCAAGTGGTTAGAAAACCTGCTTAAGGCAGAGATAGTAAGCTTTTCATCTTTGCATCCATACCCTGGTGCTTAATCCTAGTGGGCAGCCAGTTAGTATTTGCTGGGTGAATAACTTTGAACTAGCCCTTTGTAATACCTGTGCTCCCTAGTACATTTGCTCACTGATTGCAAATTACCAGTATTTTGTACCTGAGAATTCTTTGAGGAAATACAAATTTGACATGTTTTGTAAAAGTAGATGATTTATTTAAGTGAATTGATCAGTCTGTCAGTGGGTTATTCTGTCTGTAGTCTGTCAATTGGTCTGTTGTTCATTTGTTTGTTCATTCATGAATTCATTCAATGACTGCTAACAGTTCACAATTAAAATATTTTGGTGCTCTCTAAGCCGTTGTAAAATTTCAGAGATAATCTGGTGGATCACAGAGGCAAAATGTAACATTTTTTAAGGTCTCAATGCTTTTCTAATTTTTAACCTTCAGAGTTACCTATTTAGGAAATGCTTCTGGGGCCATTTCTATGAAGTTTTTCTTTAGTTAGCTCATTAGGAATTAATACTTCTTTTAGAAGTAATTCTCAGTCCACATTTTATCATCTATAAACAAAACTGTCAGTGATTTTTTTTTCATGTGAGCCAAACCAACATAAAATGATAATTTCTGAATATGATTCACTGACATTAAAAATAAAACAAAAAATCCAGACTTCTCGTAAGCCTGGTGATTACCTTATTGTCTCCTGTGTTGGCTAGTTAATGCCCTGAGAATTCCTTTGTACAGTTTTGATTTGTTAACCTTTAGCTTTCTTATGTTGCTCTCCATATTGAGTTGAATGAAATGCATATCGTTCATGGTAGCTATTTTTACAATATAAAATGAGAAGAACAAAAATGGGAATGTATTTTGCCAGTGAGTTGTCAACACAAAATAAAAGCTGACAGTTTTGGTCAGTAAAAAAATTAACATTTGGAAAATAATTTTTAAAGTCTTGGTAGGATGGGAATATCACTTTATATTTCTTATTTTATTTTTAAAAGGTCCATGGTGACTTTAATAAGACACAAGAAAAAATAGATGGTAATCAAAAGGGCTTCTCATAGTTATATAAGGAAATTGTTAACATTATTAAGGAATTTGAAAGCTTCAACTTTTATAAAGAACAAAGCATGAATGAAAATCTATGTGTTAGTTGTTTGTTTGTTTTTTAAAAAAGCAAATATAATGAGAATCTATAAAACCATAGAATTTCAAAGCAAAGGGTAACTTAAAAATCATTACACCCAATATCTGCATTTCCTCGCATAGGATGGGTTGGAGCAGTCACTCACCAATGTTAATCTGCAGGTGGGTGTAGGGATTAAGCTCCCAGCCATGTCTCCCAGCTCCCAGTCCTGTGCTCTTCTGCTGTATTACATTGTCATTTTAAAATTGATTTTATGATTCTTCTTTCTCCTCTCAAATTCTTAGGTTTCTTATTAGAGCTTGCTACTTTGAAATTCTAAGATAAAGCCTTATGAAAAGTCAGGTGACTTCTTAATCATCAAAAATTGAACATGTTTATATTTGTACCTCACCCAGAGTCTAAATACTAATTTTTGTGTGTGTATTGCCATTTCACTGTAAGTTATATTGGGAACAATAAAAGTCTAGGTGATCTTGTTTTCCCCAGAAGCATCTAGTAGGAGTGACACATGTGAACAGGATCAGTCTTCTTCAGTCAAAGTGCTTCAAAAATAGTTCTTTACCTGTTTTTCCTAATTCAAGCACCTCAAGAACCTCAATTTTAAATAGCATATTAAGAGGAGAACGATATTGCAGATGAAAGAGAGAATTCTCATATGACCAAGAGAAATGATACCCTTGTCACTCCTAAATGCTTCCTTAATACTGAACTGAAGGGTGATGTAGTACAGATGTAGTACACACCCTAACTATCTATGCTCTGTCCTTCCCTTATGCTTTGAGCAGGGCAATTCATAGCTGTGAGTTAGAATGATGGCATTAAGACTTCAGAGCTCTGCGAATGGACCAAGATTTATCTTGGCAGAGAACTGAAGAGCAATTGCTACTGAGAGTCTACAAAGAAAGTGCTAAGTAGATAATTAACATCTTTCCTCTCAGTGGCAAGTTGAAAAAGTTCTTGGTCAGAAGCCATAAAAAGGTCTCAGGCCTATGAAGAGAGAAAAAGATAACAGACACTTTAAGGAATGGAGAGTTTTTTACTTTATGTGCGAGTGCTTGGTGTGTTTGTATATGTGTAGATGAGAGTGTGTGACTTAAACAAATTTAACTCTGTTATTACTTACCAGAGTGGAGCTTGTCTTTAACATCAGTTTGGTTATTTGAAAATGAAAATACATATTATTGCTTTGATACTTGGCCTGCCATGAATACCTTATAAAAGTTTTCTTCCCACATGAATGATTGACCACAGGGATTATGTAAACTCTCCATGTGTTGGGTTCCCAACAAATATAATTTCTTATTAAAAAGCAGAATCTACAGTCTCTTCCACCTTACACATACAAGAAGTTAATAATCCATTTTGAGCAATTGTTAAAGAAATTTTAATACTCTTTATGCACAGTTAAGAATCTTGTAACGATGGAATTGTTCTCATTAAACCCTGTCCTGCTTCTCCCCAGACACCCCATGCCTTGATAAACTAATTTGTTCTGTGGTATCAGTTTTCAATCATTGGATTATGTGATATTTCCTGCTCAGATAACACTCAATAACAATCAACTCTGTAAACATCTACTGGTCACCTACTGTGGTGTAGGAATACAAGGATGAAGAAGATTCAGTCCATCCCATATCCTAGTAGTCTAGGGGAGGAGAGTGATACTTATGTATTGAAGGTGATATTTGAAGATAAATGTGTACTTCTCTTTTCCCTTTTTGGGAACAAGTTCATCCTAGTCTATCAAGGCATCCATTTGCTTGGGACGATAGGAGGGGGCGACGTTTAGAATTTGTTAAGAAAAGACTATGAAAATATTCATGTCACTGAAGAATAGGAGGAAATAACAACCATACAGAATGGGCTATTTTCTTGACACAAGATCTTGTAAATATCGTTTTCTTCCCCTTTGGCAAATCAACAAAAGACAATTGAGTGTGGAGGGGAGAACCTTCTCCACTGTGAAGGCTTTATGGGACCAGAGAAAAAGAAGATGTGAAACAGAGAGGAAAAAACCCAACCCCTTTACAGACTATGATTTTAAGGAGATGGAAGAGGAGGAGGAGAGAGAAACCCAGAGGACACAGTGTGCTGAGGCTGGAGGTGTCTCGGAGGTTGAGTGTTTGAAGTACAGACACCGAGGTCTTTCATGGCAGGACAAGGTGAGCCAAGACAGAGGTTGTGGAGGACTTTGGGACTGGCAGAATCTCAGGAGATCTCTTCTGTATGTTGGAGGTAAAAATAACGACTGTGGGGGCTGTTGTGTGGGTCACATGGAAACGATATGTGAAGTTTCCAGTGAAGTGCTTGGCATCTAGAAAATGCTTGAGAAGTATAAGTTGCCTTCATTTCTTCCTAGTTTTCCTCTGGTAGGACTGAATAAACTAACTTCCTCAAGGTTTGAAAAGACTCAGAGAACAAAGACTGGCGTGGCTTGCTGCTTTTTTAGCTGTGTGACCCTGAGCAAATTGCTTATCCTCTTTAAGTCTCAATTTTCTCACCTATAAAATGAGGATAATTTGAGTAACTACTTTGTAGGCTGGTTTTGAGGATTAAAAGAGAGAACACATAAAATTGGCTTAGCCCTGTGCCTTGCATTTGGTGAGTGTGTAGTAAGTATTTAGTATGTCTAAGAATAGAAATTTATACTTTTTGTTCCTTCTATGATATGTGATGTGTCTCCATTAGCCTCTATTTTTTCTTCATAGAAAGGTACCTATCTCAGGTATTTAATCTTTTTCTTATTGTTTTAATGGTTTTCTGTATGCTGAAGAACAAAATATGTAGCTTTGTATTTAGAATTCCACAGCAGAACAGATGGTCCACAGGGATGAGAACTTGTTTTTTACTCTGAATCGAGAGGTGAGCTGTGTGATTAAACGAGAAAGCTTTACATTTATTTATCCCCTGTTGCCTACTTTTTCAGTCACCCAATTAATGATCACTAGTTGCCTATGCAAATTACTCCCAAGAGTAGCTTAAGGAACACTTTATGAGTCTTGTAGGCCAGGAATAGATCTTAAAATAGTGACTAGAGATTTGAAGTCCCTCTTTAGTATGCTGGGATAAACAGTGCATGACCAATCACAGTAACACGATGGCCCCAAATTTTACTGTAGCCACTGATACAGAATATATATATTGTATAGATCACTCTTAAATATAGAATAACATCTGGCTGCAGGGATTTAGACACTGACAGGCAAATGCTTCTGCGTATTTCCATGGGTGAGGCGAGGCCACTGGCAGCAGAATTCTGAAGGCGATCGGCAGAAGCTCCAATTGGAGGTGAGAATGAGTGAAATTTATGTCCTGGGTCATTTGTGAGGGAAGATTTCCCTAATCAAGCCCAGGTGGAGACATGGCCCTGGTTACCTCCCTCCAAGTGGATTCTCAGGAAAGTTTTCCTCTTCTCAGGCAAACTCAACATAGTAGACTCTCAGAGCTGGTAGTGATTTTGGATACAGACAGACATCTAGTTCAAACTTTAAAGTATCTTGTAGGTGTCTGACTCAGTGAACAGAAGAGCTGACTTGTAAACTTTTCACTAATTTGAATCTTGTTTTGTTAATTGAAAGAGGCAAGAAAAGGACACATTATCTATAATTATAAAAGTGTAATATGCAAATCAACCGAAGGACCGAACAGCAGAATGACTGTCCGGACAACCTTCCGGACAACCATGCTATGACACCCATTGGCACCAGGCCAACCAAGGTGGGTGCGATGTGATTGGTCGGGTGGGGGGCCCACCATCACCTCGCAGAGGGAGGCCCAGGCAATTGATGGGGGGCTCCGAGATTGATCGCCCCAAAGAGGGAGGCTCAGGCTACTGGCAGGGCGATTGATGGGGGGAAGGGTGTTCCGCAATCACCCCAAAGAGGGAGGCCCAGGCCACCCTCTGCGCGGCGATGGATCCTGGAGCCCTGGCCAGGTGGGCAGGGCCTCACTCTGCTGGGCCATTGATCGATCGTGGAGCCTCATGATCGATTGCCCCACAGAGGGAGGCCCAGGCCACTGGCCAGTGATGCTGTGGTGGGTGTGCAGGGCTGGCCAGCGATCGCCCCGCAGAGGGAGGCCCAGGCCAGCCAAGCGATTGCACCCCACGCCTGTCACACAGAGGGAGGCAACCAGTAGTGGGGGAGAGGAGGCAGTGCAGTGGGGGCGGGGTCAACTGCCGGCAGCAGGGGGAAGGAAAGCCCTGATAGGCCCTGATTGCCAGTCAGGCCTAGGGACTCTACCTGAGGGGTCCCAGATTGCGAGGGGGCACAGGCTGGGCTGAGGGACATCTATCCCCCCTCCCCCGCATAAATTTTATGCACCGGGCCTCTAGTTTATATATATTTCCCTATGATAATTTTATGAATCTTAGGTAAAATTTTATAGCTCTGTTGAGTTTAACTTAATGGTTTGAGTATCACCTTCTGACCATGGAGTTTTAAAATGTTCTCTTTTCACTTTTATGTGGAATCTAAGAGCAAAGTAAGCAAGCAAACGAAATAGAAACAGACTCATAGATGCAGAGAACAGACTGATGGTTGCCAGAGGGGAGAGGGTTTTAGGGACTGGGTGACAAAGGTGAAGGGATTAAGACATATAAATTGGTAGTTACAAAATAGTCATGGGGATGTAAAGTGCAGCTTATATAATGTAGTCAATATTATTGTATGGTGCCAGGTGGGTGCCTGAAATATCAGGTGGTCACTGTGCAAAGTATATGATTATTTAACCACATACACTTGAAACTAATACAAAATACGATTGAATGTAAACTAGTTGAAAAATTAAAAAAAATAAAATGATATTTTTAATATATTTTTATTGATTTCAGAGAGGAAGGGAGAGGGAGAGAGAAATAGATACATCAATGATGAGAGAGAATTATTAATCAGTTGCCTCCTGCATGCCCCACACTAGGGGTCTAGCCTGCAACTTGGGCATGTGCCCTGACCCTGACTGGGAATGGACCCCTGACCTCCTGGTTCATAGGTCGACACTGAACCACTGAGCCATGCTGGCCAGGCCAAAAAAAATAAAATGGTTTTTTTTTTCCTGAATACATTCTGGAATGTAGTGAGTGAGGGGGATTGTTCCAAGCTTCCTGTGGCTATCCACTGTATCACATACCTGATCCACTGTGGAGGGCTCTCTTTTCCTCTGGAGGGTCTGACAGACATGCCAATGAAGGCAAATGGGACACTTCTCTCCCAGCTGGTCACCGGGATCTCTGAAGGGAAAACAGAAACCACAGGAAATAAAGACTATTTTGTTTGGTGCCCTGCAGCTACCCTGTGAGGATTCTGCTTTTGCTTCTGAGGACGAGTCTGAGGAGAAAATAAAGTTCTGTCCTTAGAGACTTAGGTTGTTCAAACTGAGCCTACATTTTCAAAGAAAACAATAGATCACATAGTCCTAGTTCTTAGAGTTAAATTTATTTTTTCCTTTTCATTGGCATCATCTTTTTTCAGAATATTACAGTTTCTAGATCAGATTATTGACTGCTTTTATCCAGAACCACTAGTGTACTTTTCTTCTTTTTTAAATAGAGTGTGAATCAGCAGCAGTAAGGATGTCTTGTGTGATCCCCAGTCATTGTTGGAAGCAATGGGATAACTCACCTTTGTCTGATGCTGGCACTTTCTGCTGTTCAGGACCCAGTCTCCATATACTCTTCCTGAATTGTGCCAAGAATTAGACAATCCCCCATCTAACTACATTATGAAGACACACAAGTTATTTTTAGTGATTTTCCTTTTCAACAGAAGAGGGTTTAAAAGACATATTAAAGCAGGGTGTAGCTGTGGCCCAGCCTCCCTTACCCCAAATAAACCACTGCTCCAGTTTTATCCATTTTCTCCTTCTTTTCTGGAATCTATTGTCTCCCAGTTGGCTGGAGGCACCTCTAGGCTTCCTGCCCTTCCTTCCTCCATGTCTTTCTTTCATTCTTTCCCTCCCTCCCTCCCTCCCTCCCTCCCTTCCTTCCTTCCTTCCTTCCTTCCTTCCTTCCTTCCTTCCTTCCTTCCTCCAGACCTCTCTTTCTACACTCTCCCTTTTCCATTGCCTCCAGTGACTCATGCAATACCTTTTGCACACATGATTTCCAAATCTCTATCTCAAATCCTGTCCTCTTTTCATGTCATCACAATTTCCTTTGTCTCCTCAAAAATCATGTGCCCAAACGGCGCTTGTGTTCTTTCCAGAATCCATGGTACTTATTCTTATTAATGCCACTGACATTCTACAGTTACTTGGACTCAGAATCATGGATACAGCTTCATTTTTGACTTTTCCTCTTCTTACTCTCATGGCTAAACACTTTCCAAGCCTTGGGGCCTCTTCATTGTCAGTGCCTCCTGGATCTGGCTTATCCTTACATTCACAGCTAGCTATTCATTATTTTTTCACATGGATGATTGCAGTAGCCTCCTTAATCTGTCTATTTCTAATCTTCTCTTCTTTTGCTTCATACAGAAATATTAAAATATGCACATAATTTTTAAAACTTAGGATCTATTGGTTATCCTTCTCAAAATTCAACTTAAGTTTCTCTATACGTGTTATCGTGTTTAGTGCATTTCAGAAAAGACTTGGTTCATAACTTCTACTCAGCAGTAAAACCGTTTGAACAAGTTGATGTATTCCTATATACTTAAATATTTATAGAGCTACGTTTTGCTAATTATAAGTTTGTATAAGATAAGCAGAGTTTTTTCAAATTGTGTTTTGAGGTTTCATGCATATTATAGGCCTACATGTTTTTTGAGTCTCTCAGGATGTTCCATAAAACAGAAAGCTTGACAGAGGTGATGATGATTTCCCCCCTGTACTGAACTCTTAGTGACACTGTTCCTTTTCAGCTGTAAGGCTATGTGCTGAGACATTTAGCATTTGCCTTGTGAGAAAAATGTTCTGTGGTAGAGCTTGAATAGAGCAGGGTGTGTTGAATAATTAGGTTTCTTCCATATTTAGATCCTATGATTTATACTATCCTTGCTCTTACTAGCAAGATTTTCATGTGGGAACAAGTACTAGTCTGGATAAAGAATATGTAATTTGGGCAATTGGTATCTTCTGCAAATTTCTAGATTCTTCTTGGTTTCTCATGTGTAATCTTTTCCTATAACTAAATCACCATATTTAAAATCTTGTAGTTTTTTTCTTTCTTTTTAAAAAAATAATTAGGGGCTTGGAGGGGGGGGTAGAAAGTAATAACTTTACACAATTATGAACTATATCAAAATCTCTACTTTAAAACTATTGATATATGCCATTTCTAAATTTTTTAAATTGATCTTTGTAGTTGAAAGTATTATAGCTGTGCCCTTTTTGTCTTTGTAGTTGAAAGTAATACAGATGTTGCATGTAATTATTAAAATACTTTCAGATTTAACTACTTATATGGACATACATATATTGTATTTTGTAAGCAAAATAAAAAAAATATATATACCTCACAGTGTCCTCATTGCAGCCAGTAGCTGGCAAAGAAATCTAAACTTGCTAAGCACTGAAGGGGAGACATAAAACTCCTGTCACTTGATGCTAGAAGTAATGAACACACCATATTGCATATTGCTGGCTTATTTACGTACTCAGAAGAAAACTTCAGTTTTCTGTTCTCACAAAGGGAAAGGCATTAGCAAAAATGTCCCTTTGCATTCCTTCATGAGGCCTATTTACTTAATGGAAATCTTAGCAAATATATTCTTTTCTCTTTTATTGCTAATGGTCTAGCTACATAATAGAAGCATAATGTGGTGAGCATCTAATGTACTTCACAACTGCCCCAAATGGTGCCAATTAGGACAAAAAGGATTACTCCATTTTCATTTATTTCAAATACCCTTTTTATATTCTTTGTTGCTATGTAGTAAATATTGTGATTAAAATTTTCCTACTCTGTTTTTATGTTATTTCTCTGTTATTATGCCTTTTAAGAATTTGTAATTTCATAGGACATTTCTTACGAACAAGAGGGCATTGTAAATTAGTGGGGATGCATTCTTAACGTCTGAGGGAATAGGGGGAAAAGTAGCATTTTGTTTTCCTAACAGTACATACAGTATAATGCTAATCACTTTCCCAAAGTAGCCACACTGTCCATCGCCATCAGAGTAGCCTAGGGCAACTGATACCTCTCTGAGCCTCAGGTCCTCACCTGTAAAGTAGGGAGAGATACTTACAGGGCTATTGTAATGAGCAAATAAATGATACAGGTAAAGAAGCTAGCAAGGGGCCTGAGCTGTCTCCTATATCTCCTTCCCAGCTCACTTCCACACTCTATGACTTTTCCCTCAAAGATCTTATGTTTTCATTGTGATAGACAAAAACATACATAAAAGGAAATAAAACATTAGGCAGTGGGCAGAAAACATACAATGTAGTGGAAAAAAATCTTGGCATGAAACCCACTAAACTTGAGGTAGCCCTGATTTTGCCACCAAACAGCTGTAAAACCTTGGTTTGATCACAAAGTCTATGTGTCCATTTATTCATCAGATGGAGGTTTAACTGGGTAGGTGCCAAAAACGTTACTTGGGCAGAAAGACTTATTTTAAATCCAAGTTAGATACCCTTGCAGACTGAAGTAAATGATTAGCAAGATATGGAAAAAACGGGACATGAAGTGAGTTGGGACATCAGATTGATTAGGATTTAGTTATTTCAGGGAATGTATTCCGTTGTTGTTGTTTTGATCTTAGCCAACCGAAATGTTTTGATTTTTTACAGAATGACATAATTGACCAAAACAATTTGTTCTGAAGTTACAGTGGCCATTAGTTCAATTGCTTTAATGCTATAGTTTTATTTGAGAGATTTAAAACGACAACTGATGATGCATCCTGTGAATAGTTCCATTATTGCACTTATAAATAAGTATTTGTGAGGAACTTCTGAATGGAACATAGATATTTCCATTACAGCATCCTCTGGAAACACCAAATAATGCAGCTGCGTCAACAAACATGTGCTCAACATCTTTTTTGTTCCTGGCACTTTCTTTCAATGAGTCCATATTTGTAATTAATCCATGTATGACATCTTTACTTTTCAGTGAATATATATAAAGTAACATTTAAAAGTATGACATCAAGCATTATTAGTGTTTTTCTTAGTGAACTGATAGAGAAGTGTACTTTAAAACAAAGTCACAAATAGAGGGATTGAGAATCATCACCATAAAGATGGAAATTGAATTCCTAAGAATAGATTATATTGTCTAGAGAGGATAAATCTATGTTTACAAGGCGACATGCACTTTTTATCTGTTGAATTTTTGTGATCATAATAGCTATGACTATTATGACTATTATAGCGGTTGTTGATAAGTGTATAGAACTAATTAAGTTTGGCATATTTTAGGTCATCTTGAGTCCCAATTTCATCTCAGAATTTCTAAGCCTGGGATGCAAAATAGGTCATATGTATATTAAACAGTTGCTCAGCGGCTTGCAGCATGCAGCTGGAGCTTGGCAACCAGTTTTTCAGATGCACTGAGCATTCCTACTTCCTGGAAGTGGGTACTGTTGGGTACATGTATGTCAATATCATATGGATTATTCCTACTGTTCATTGTTCAATAGTACCCATCTCAGAAATAAGTTTACTTACATAATCTGTAGTTTGTCTAGCATTCTCTTTCCCAGTTCATTTTGTTTTAAAAAGCTATGTTGGTTTCGCTGGAACTTTTAGCCTAAGGAGGAAGACATAGTTCTGGCATCTGCTTCATGCTTTGTAAGTTCCTTTACACATTTATTATCTCATTTAATCTTCATATCAGCCCTATATGAAAATTATCCCCATTCTCATCTTTTAGATGAAGAAATTAAAATTTAAAGCTAAATTACCCAAATTCACACAAACAGGCATTTGAACCCAGGGTTTTCTGATTTCCAAAAATACAGAATGTTTCCATTATACTTAACTGATTCCAATAAATTCCACTTTTTTTTAAAACTGCCTTTGTTAAAGTCATCATTATATATGTGAATATATATATTGAATATTAATTTAAAAACTGACATACAATGCACTGTTGTTAAAATAGTAAGAAGAAAATACATCTGAGGTGTTGTTATTATAGTAATTATTTATTGGATATTATATATTGGACATTTGGTTTAAAATTTTGGATTATATAGGTATACCTAGTTACTTTAAACTAAAATACAATTTGTAAAGAAAAGCAATGTTCTGTCTTAGGTTGAGTCTTATGAAAAGAAGACTCTTAGAAAAATTCCTGAGGGAATATTTATCTTGTTCATGACAACTGAGAATATGGGATTAAAAACTGTAATTATGGCAATAATGTTTCTATTGGCAGATGACTATCTCGATGCAATTATGAAAAAGCTGTGGGATGAACAAATGTTAATTGGTGCCAGTGGAAAAATATTTTCCAAGAAATATGTACCAGATCACTCACACAAGTTTCATAAATATCAAATAAAAATAACCTTTCCTGGAAAAGTCCTTAAGAAAGAATCTATTAAAACAATAAAACACTAAGAAATAAGGTGAAATTAGGGAGAAATTCAGTAGAATTAAGTATAAGACACAGCATGGACCAAATCTTATTTGACAAGAGTCAATTGATGTCATCAAAAACTAGAGGGGATTATTAGATTTTTATGAAGTAATGAACAAAGGTGCAATTTTGCTCAGTGCATTAAGTTAATCAGTGATTAAGATAATCCTGCTGAGGCACTTGAGTCTCTGTTTCTTTACCCAATGCTTTGGAGCCATGAGAACCCTAGGACAAATGCTTGCACAGTCGATCTGGTTAATAAGCCAATTCTAAGACTGGTCAACTTTAAAGGAAAATCATTTGAGGCTGATTATTATGCCTAGTTGGAGGTAACTGGACTGAAGAATTGGAAGCTGTACATTTTTCTGCCTGTGTAATAGAGCTTGAACCCATGTAGGCTGTCCAATAACTATATATTTTAGTTCTTTTTAGTTAAAAAATTAAAATTGATGATCAGATTCCAATTCCTCTTTGCCCTGATAATTATAATCCATTATTCCATTTAACAGCCTAGAGCAGCTCAAAGCCCTTTCCTTTCCTTTTATTTTATTTTATTTTATTTTATTTTATTTTTT
>NW_005371219.1:13341354-13342665 GCF_000412655.1 Myotis brandtii | reverse complement strand
GTGCATGCACAAGTCAACTTAGCCTTTTATAGATATAGAATAAACTTGCTTAATTAGATCTGTTTTCTGATTTAGCTAAACTTTTTCCAGCCCAGTGAAGTACCTCAACTTTTCTTTCTGGTAATTGTCAGCAACACAGCAGTAAATATCAACACAAAGCGGATTATTATTGTAGATCACACAGGGAGAACAAAGGGTAAAATATTTAACTGCAGCAGTGTTTGACTATATTCTGCACCATGAGAAAACCTGAAGTCATTTTCAAGTTCCAACATTTCTTCTTTTCATTTGGGTCAAGTTTCTAAGCTTTCTAAATCTCTGTTTTCCGGCTAATGAAAAGAAAATAGGATTCCACGGAGTCTCCTATCTACCTACTCCAGGACTTCTGTGAGGATCAAATGATATGAGGCACAGGAAAATGCTTCACAGACATTTGGTTATAGTGTAAAATGTTTCCACCTGGCTATAAAGCAAGTCGTGTTCTTGGGGTGAAGGAACTCCAAGGAGGCTAGTCACCAGGGAGAGGAAGCCGGGTGTTGCTACATGATGTCATTACCAGGTACCCACAGCAACCATTTCTGGGCTGGGCTGGGCTCTGGGCAGCATTTTCCGCCATGGGGTCTCAGCAGCATTGGCTGCGATTTGGTAGGCTGTCACTCTGGGGTGGTGGCGGGACTTGTGTCCCACTTGGGGGAAGCTGAGTGTTGTTTTGTGGACGCCAGGTCCACAGCGCCGTTTATCTGTAAATGGCCAGTGTGCATCACAGCAGATCCTGCATTGACATCTGCCTCCTAGTGGTCAGTGCGCATCATAGCAACCGGTCAGATGGACACTTAGTATATTAGCCTTTTATATATATATATATAGATTATTGCCCCTCCTCCCCCCGCCCCAGAAATCTGCAAAGACCTTCCAGACCTAGTCCTCATAAGACAGACCTAAAGACTCATCCTTTTTTTTCCCAGCTTCCACATGAAATACTGTTTTGTTTCCATTTTACTGAAGATTCACAGAGGGGACTGTTAGATTGAAGGACTTAGAGCTATCTTCCATCTTGTGAGCCTTAATACTTTTATATTCTCTCTCCAAGCTCAAACATTTCCAAAAGCCATATCCCCACATATATCACTCCTCACTGAGTAGTATTTTCTGTGTAATCTAATATCTGTCTCCTGTCACCACAGGATTCCCTATCAGACCAGCCTGCACCTCCTGGAATGCTGGGGAATCATATTCTATTTCAACTAGAGGCCCGGTGCACAAAAATTTGTGCACACAGGGGGAGGGGGAGGGGGGGGTCCCCCAGCCTGG
>NW_005371219.1:13312388-13339950 GCF_000412655.1 Myotis brandtii | reverse complement strand
GCAGGCTGAAAGCTGGTTTCTGGGGTTTTGTTTAGCTTCTTATTTGCAACATAGTACATAGTTGCTTAGAGTTGCAACTCAGAGGCCGGCAAGTCAGGCGGGGAACGTTGGAGTCTGCAGTCACTGGAGCAAGGAAGCCTCATGTTCGCTTCCAGCTGCCTGGCTGCCGGCCGCCATCTTGGCTGATAGTTAATTTGCATAAGGATATGCTGATTAGCCAATGGGAAGGGTAGCGGTCATACGCTAATTACCATGTTTCTCTTTTATTAGTGTAGATACCACATGATTAGGAGAAAAATAAGTGGTCACAGCTTCCTAATTTTCTACAAGTTCTGCCAGTTGTTTTCCTAATAAGAGGGTGGTGTTTTCTGTTTTGTTTGGTTGTGTGTGTGTGTGTGTGTGTGTTTCATCAGTTTGTTTGTTTGGAAATTGCTGTGCTGCCCAGAAGGTGGTGTTACCCACTTTAGGAAGGAATTTACCCACTTGTGACATGTATCCCCAATAATTCTACCTTGATTGAGTTTAAAGTCTGGGAAAAGCTTTATCACGTAAGTAGTTTATATGGACTCCTTTTATATGGAGCTATAGAATTCAAGAAAACAGCTTAGGAAACTCCTTGTGGTGAAAGAATGTGTATACTTGTCATTTGGGAGATACAAGAAAAGGATGAGCAGAGTAGATTTTTCCTAATTCTTGGGAGAGGGATAATTTCAGGGAGTAAGAGTGGTGATGCTAGAGGGAAGAACCATTGATCGAGATTTTAAGGTCTGCGTGATGCAGAAAGGGATGCTGTGGAGCCTTGGTTTTGGCCAGAAATGTACCCTGAAATTCGACAGTTGCCTGACATGTTGCCACATTTCCTGAAAGACACATCAGAAATATGTTTCATTTCTGTATGCTGACATAGGGTTTAGCAGGAAGTGTAAGACACAGAGAATGATGTAAGGACAAATGAATGGAGAACACCTTTGAACCTAAATCTCCGGTTGGCAAATTTTTTTAAAGGGACAGATAGTAAATATTTTCAACGTTGTAGGACATATGGTTTCTGTAGCAACTATTGAGCTCTACCTTTGTATGCACAGCTGAGTTTCAGTAAAACTTTATTAACAAAAACAGGTACTGGATGGATGTGGCCTCAGGGTGCTAGTTTTTACCCCCTGTCTAGACTTGTTTCTCCAGATTTCTGTGAATCATTATGTTGACTGTGCCTCTTTTTAGCAAGTCATGAATCAGCTGGCAAAGAAACAACATAAGATATTCTTCCAGTTTTACTTTTTTCTTATAGTGCTTACAGAAGAATTAATTGGACATAAATACATTTTTGGTTTTTTTTTTTACTCTTTATTATTGAAAGTATTACATACAGTCCCTTTTTTCTCCCTTATAGCCTGCCCTCCTCACCACCCCCAGGTCTCCACCACCCTATTGTCTGTGTCCATGAGCTATACATATATACATTTAAGTTCCCAGGTTGATATCTTCCCACACATCCACCTACTGCTGTCTTCCCTCTGAAATTCCTCCATCTGTTCTACGCTTGTAATGTCTCTGGATCTGTTTTGTTCATCAGTTTATATTGTTCATTAGATTTCACATATGAGTGAGATCATGTGATACTTAACTTTGACTGGCTTATTTGCTTAGCATAATGCTCTCCAGGTCCATTCATGCTGTTGCAAATGGTAATTAGGTCCTTCTTTTTTACAGCTGCATAGTATTCCATTGTGTAAATGCACCACATCTTTTTTACCCACCCATCTACTGATGGGCACTTGGACTATTTCATTTTCATCACTCTTTTATGTATTAGAATGCATGACAGAGTGATTATTGAGGTTGACTGATTAACATTTCTAAATGTCTTAAGTAGAAGAAGGGTCTTCAAAAAGCTATACAGATGTATTTTAGGAACAAAAGGAGCTAATAATATCCTATACGAAGGTAAAAAAATGAGTAACATGCAGTATTGCTTTTTTCTCTTCAAGAGTCACTTGAGAGAAAAATAAAAGGGGGACAATATCTCTAAATATTTTAAAATATATATCTCAAAAACTAAATAATTTAATTCCAATTCTAATAGAGAAATACTCATATAGAAAGGCACTAAAACTATCCAGTGATTGATGGAAAAAGCAGAATACATTAAATATAAAAATAAATTAGGTGGTTGTATTGTGATTATCTCTCAAGACAGATGAGTGGATACATGTTTCTGAGTTTTAATCACAGAATTAAATTTTGTTCAGCCTTGTCTCATGAGGCAACAATAAAGCTAGAGTGGGGAAGTAAATTTTGGATGTAAGAAAATATTTTAAAAAATCACTTTAGAAGTGATTATTTTCATATACATCAATGAAAATTATTTGTGAAACTTTCAGTAGGATAGCTCTCTTGAATATGTGGTTATACTTGGAAGGTTCCAAACTAAAGCCAGATAATGGTTTCCTCTTTTCCTTGATTACTTACTCTAGAAATATATGATTACGACCTGAAATTGTTTGCACAGTATTAGGTGTAATTTGTACTATCTTGGTTTAGAATTGTATTCATTTTAAAGTACTTTCTTTCCTTCTCAGGGAAGAACATATCCTATATTCTGAGATAAGATCTAGATGGAAGTTTTACTTGTATTTTTTATATAGTTGTTACTGTAATAATTTTAGATATATTTTAGGTTTGTATTAAATAATATATTAAAAATGTTTCTTCTCTAAGCCTGGACAATTTGACAATATTATTTTTAAAATGTAATTCATAAAAGGTATTATGGTTTCTGAATTAGAGAGAGAACATTGGTTTATACTAGCTTGTGGTGACTTTATAGTTCTAGTTTTCTTATATTTTTTTATTATATCTATTTTTCTTTTAAAGGTGGTAATGATCCTAACTTACAAAATCTCTTCAATTTATATGCCAAGTTTACTTTAATTGCGCTTTGTTATTGAATCACATGGTCTGTTCGCTAAGTAAGAATTTCAAATTTGGCCATTGTGGTCCATTCCTCTTATTGAAATCATACTATTTCAGATTTTTTTAAAAAAAGGTACCACTTGACCCATATGGTTGATGGTACTGAAAGCTTCTTCCTTAACTACTTTCATTCTGCTAACCCACCACTCCTTGTATCATAACCGAATCCTGAACATGTCCCCCTTGGATAAAAGCTTCTATGTTTTACTACTACATTCTGCCCCAGGGCCCCTCCGCTCCATCTGCTATTACCAGTTGCCTCTGCTTTGTTGCATGCATGTGATATTCTGTTGGGAACAAACTAACACTTTGCCTTAAACTTCTTCTCAGTCATTTCTTTCTTCTCCTTATTTTACCCCAAATGTGAGGACATCTTTGTGGTTTCTTTCTAGTGTAGGCTGCTTCTCCGTCAGCTCCCTAAAATCTTGGAACCAAGAGGCAGGCTCTGCATACTCCTTGATTGCCACGATTTTACTCTTCCTTTTTCCCAGTAACTTAAGGATTTAGTTCAGTCTGCCCCAGTGGCTTTCTCTTGCCATGGTATTTGGAGACAGTACTCATGTTGATGACTATTGACCACTCCAGTCTCTCATTGTTTCAGCCTCTTAAAACCTAGTAGTCTTTGTTTCATCTCAGCCAGTCTCAACTACCTGTCAGTGTGCCTACTACAGTGTTTACTTGAAAGTACTCCATTTCCAAGCTCTCTAACATTGAATATATTTTATGTGAACATGACATCTTACCTCATCCTCTCCCATTCTCCACTCCCTGCTCCCCTCCATAATGAACTTGTTATTTATCTCCTCCTCCATGTCCTTATATATGCCCTCCCTCTCTTATTCATTCTGGTTCATCTGCTTGTACTATAGGAACTGCCATTTCAAGAGTACTTGTTGTTACTTTAGAATCCATTGTCCCTTTGGTCTTTTACCAGTTGCCTTTCATCCTTCCATAGCCCTATTTACTCATCCTGTGTCTGTTTGCTCTTTTGTGATGGGCCAAACATTTTAGTGGATGTGGGCTACGGAACTAAATTATTGCCAACTGACTAACTTAACAACAGGTTTTCACAATTTTATAGCAGGTGGGTCATGGCCACTCTGGTTAACTTGCTCACTAATGAAGTTGTCTGTGTTAAAGCTCTCCAGATTTCAGGGACTGCAGGATTTTCCCCGACATCTCAGGGTTATTGTAGGCTCCAACCTCTGAGGTTCCTTGCGAGTGCTCCAAATAAGCAAAAAAGGTAAGCTAGGCCAATAGATTATCAAGGTGCAATGGAAAGTGGAAACTGCATTGGGGAAAGATTTTCATTGGAGTGCTTTGGTAGTCTTAGATATATAGTTGTGTGTTTTTTTAATTTATGGAGATAATTGAATCATGATAATTTCTCTCTCTCCTCTCTGTGTCTCTCTCTCTGCCTTCCTCTCTCTCTCTCTCTCTCTCTCTCTCTCTCTCTCTCTCTCTCACTCAAACACACACATACAAAAACCAACCAACCAATCAACCAACCAAAACACTGGATTTGAAATTGTTTGATTCCCCCATTAAATATGACAAATAAGTGCATATTTGCTTAAATAGACTACCAAAAGTTTTAAAAATTATTTTTCTTTTTTTCCTTTTTGTTTATTGGGGTGACACTGGTTAACAAAATTATATAGGTTTCAGGTGCACAGTTTCGCAACAAATCATCTGTACACTGTATTGTGTGTTCACCAGCCTAAGTTGAGTCACCATTTATCCTCCTATTCCCTCTTCCACCTCCCCTCACCCTTCCCCCTGTCAATCATCACACTGTTGTCCATTTATATGAGTTTTTTCTCTTTTTTAAAAAATTATTTTTTTGCTCAATCCCTTTACTCAATCCCTCTAGCCCCAAGCCTACCCTCCCACCCCCGATAACTGTCAGCCGCTATCTGTGAGTCTGCCTCTATTTTGCTTCATTTTGTTGATTAGATTCCACATATGAGGGAAATAATAGGGTACTTGTCTTTTTCTGACTGGCTTATAATTTTTAACCAGTTTTTTATTATTTATTTATATTAGGTGAAACTATGTGTAATTACCAGTATTTGGTCATTTTTGACATGCCATGTGACCTAATTTCATAAGGTTCACACTAAATAAATGAATTATTTTTAAGGCAACTCATAAAATTATGGTTTTAATAGTTATGGAGAAAGATATTTATGTAAAAATTAAAATCCTATACTAATAATTTATTCAATTAATACTTAGTGAGCACCGACTACATGCCATATATTCTAGTTATTTAGAATATAATCGAAACATATCAGACATGTTGTGATTTCCTACTCTCATAGGATTTACATTCTAGTGGTGAAGACGCTAGAAAGTAAAGAATTGAAATATAATGTCAATATTGGATGAGTTCTATGAAGAAAAATGAAGCAGGAAAAGGGGAAGGTGAAAGCGAGGGTGGAGTTAGTATTGGTTGGTTAGGCTCTGTTACCTAGGGTTGTGAACACAGGCTTCTCTGAGGAGATGGCATTGGATCAGAGACCTGAATGAATGAGGGTGAGATCTGTGTGAAACAAGGAAACAAGTCCAAGGACTGTAAGCCTAGAAGGAACTCAGGTGTTTGAAGAATTGCAGGAAAGCCATTGTGACTAAATTTTATTGAGCAAGGAAGAGATTTGTAGGAAAAGAGATGGGAGAAATAGTTAGGAACAAGGTCATATAGCTACTTCAAATTTTTATTGATACTGTTCCAAAAGAAATAGAAAGTCACTGAAATATTTGGAACAGAGTTACATGAACGTATTTGTTTTAAAAAACACCCCTCTGTTTGTTGTATGAAGGATATATAGTGGAGGAGTAAGAGTGGAAATGTAGATTTCTTGAGAGACTAGCCCAGCAAGCATGGAAATGGAAATTAGTATGTATTACTAACAAATGAAGTAAGATACACCAAGGCTTTTCCTCACATTTTAGGTTTTTTAAAAAAAATACTTGTTTTTTAAGTTGTAGTCCATGAATATAGAATATGATTATTCTAAATCTTTGTTTGCAGTTCTTCTTCAGTTCTATTTTAAATAAGATCCTACAGTTTATATGTGTGTGTGTGTGTGTGTGTATGTGTGTGAATGTGTCTTTTTGTCTGAAAGGCTATATTTTATTAACTTCATATATATAAACTATGATGTGCATATATTAGCTAAGTAATATACTTAAATATAATGTCAGTGTCTATTCAGTTATTAATTCTTCTGGGATTTTTGATGATGTTACTGGGTATCTTATATATGCCTTTTGTAATCAGGATCCACTTAATTAAAATGGAAATTGATATAATTCCTGGACCAGGGTAGTTTGCTGATACATGTTTTTTTACTATAATAGAAATAAGTATCATCCTTGATATGTAACATCTTAAACTTTTTGTTGAGAAATATATAAGCTTTTTTATTAAATGTTTTGATCACAATTCATACAACACCAACAGTTAGATAAATGATATATGAAATATCAATTTAAGTAATCTATTGAGAAATTTGACACAAAATGAAGTTTTATTTTCCTTTGATAGACTTCAGAAGGGCTCATGGTAGAATGGGGATAATGCTGAGTCTAAGGAAAATGTGGGTTCTGGTTCGGAGGTTATTCTACTGGAATCGCCATTTCAGTGTCAGTACTTCTAAGTCCTCATTAGAAAATGGTAGTTTGAGTAAATAATTTAAAAGTTCTTTCCAGTTTAAAAAATATGCAGTTTTTATTTAGATATATAAGAGGGAAAAAGACTGAAACAGCAGATCAATTGATAGAAATAGAAGGTTATGTGTATTAAGTCTGCTTTCATTATTAACTTGCTGGAGTATTTTTTGTTTTTCATGCATTAATGTAGTCACAACCTCCAGTTCCCACATGATAGAGCAATTTTAGAACCAAAAAAATTTTTGTAAAGTTTTTGGAAAAAAAACAAAAAACAAAAAAATAACACACACTTAAGAATTGAAAACACTAATAGCAATGATAATAGTAATAAATATATTTATATCTTTTTAAAATTAAATATGCTTTACTTGATTTTAGAGAGAAGAAGGGAGAGGGAGAGAGAGCAACATCAATGATGAGAAAGAATCATTGATCAGCTCCATCCTATTGGGGATGGAGCCCACAACCTGGGCATGTGCCCTGATCTTCTGGTTCATGGGTCAATGCTCAATCACTGAGCCACACTGGTTGGGCAATATATTTGTATCTTTATAGAATATTTTAATATGAATTTACTTATAAAAATTACCTAACTGGTATTCTTTTAAAACTAAATATAAACATTAAAATTATACAGGAAAGAAGAGAAACCAGTATTGTAACCATCCATGCTTACATAGTTATGGTAATTTAACATTTGATTTACTGCTGCATCAACATAACTAAATAGAAAGTCAAAACTGATCTGAATTTAGAAAACATTTAATATATAAGGAAAGGTTGTTTTATCTATTTAGTGAGAAAAAGGAGGCTTGCTTATTAAATAATTCTTCTTGGGACATTTGAATGCCTATTAAAAGATAAAACTAGCAGAGAAAATAGTTGAAAGAAATATACCAAATACCATTATTATATGTTGAGTTCTTGTGAATTTATAAGAAAAATATTTAAGTTTGAATAGAAAAATTGATAAAGGACATGAGGAAAGGAACTTTATATACCAAGAAATACAAATTCTCTTAATAAGAAATAAAAATGACATTGATAAACTATAATATTTTAAATCTTACTAGTAATCAAATAAATGCCAATAAAGAAAAATAAAATATAGCTATTTAACAAACTGGTAATGAGTGTATTTTGTGTGTGTAAGAGTACAAAATCATTCTTATTTATTTTATATTACCCTATAGTTTTCATTTTTAAATTTATTACTTTATTAATGGAAATCAACACAAAACATAAGTTAGTTCTAGACATCCTGGAAGTCAGGACAACATGAGACAATAATAATCTGATAAATGAAGATACCTTTTTTGTATATACATACATGTTTAAAGGGCATATGTAAGAAATAGTGACAGAAGAATGAACAATGGCCTTAACAATGGCTTTATTAGGAACACTTTTGGTTATTTTTAGATCTTTCCTTTTAATAATTCAAGGACTTAATATTAAAATGTAATGTGGTTGGGCTTTTGTGACAGCAGTATTACTCATCTGACCATCTAATGCTAACTTTCAATCAAAAGAAAGCTCCCTCCCCTTCTTAAAAATATATTTTATTGATTTCAGAGAGGAAGGGAGAGAGAGAGAGAGAGAGATAGAAACATCAATGATGAGAAAGAATCATTGACCGGCTGCCTCCTGCATGCCCCCTACTGAGGATCAAGCCCACAACCCAAGCATGTGCCCTTGACTGGAATCGAACCCAGGACCCTTTAGTCCGCAGGCTGACACTCTGAACCAAACCAGCTAGGGCCTGACCACCCTTTTGATGTGCCTACTATCTCAGCTGCACCTCTGACAAAGCTTGGATAATAATCAGGTTAGGGGTAAATCTGGTGAGTGCCTTGAATGCAGATACTCTGATATTAAAGATCAGTTTGCTTCAGCAGGATGAGGGGTTTTAATTCTGTTATAATTATGAAAGGACAGATATATTGTTTAATCCTACATTTTGAATTTGTTTTCAGTCCTGCACAAATGTATTTTCTAAGAATATAGTGAAAATTTACTTAAAATTTTTGAAATTATGTACTGGATGTGTGCATATTTGATTTATAAGTAAAATAGTCAAAATTTTTTAATTTTTACTTCAATGCTTCTGCCAAAATATATACAAATATTTGTCAATATGAGTTCTCACATTTGAATATTTTGAGATTCTTAGATAGTTGGATTTTTATTTTTTTTTAATCTGGAAATTTTCACACCAACAATGCCAAATGAAGGAAATTTAAGAAATAATGTCATTGATTAACGTTTATTACAACTTATATTTTGATTTAGGATAAATTATTTTAATCAATATTTTTAGAATAAATCTAAGTATCTAATAAATTTTCTGCAAAGTACAATCTATAAGAGTAACAGTTTTTTAAGTTAAATTATTTACACAGAGAGGCTTTTAAAGTATTGTTTGAAAATTTAAATTGCTTAGTGTCAATGGTAGAATGCTTTGAATATAGTAATCCTTTCCACATATTTCAGATGTCTTTAATAAAATCTTCAAAATATATAAAAAAGAGAACTATCTGATAGGAAGACTTTGAACATGATTTTCTTGAAGTACTAAGACTAATCATACAAAGATAAACTTCGGACTAAAGCTGAAAATGGCAACATTTCCCAATTTGAAAAATGTGAGGGAAATTAAAGAACATCATGACTTCACTCTTTGCTCTTTATAAATTGTTCTGGTAAATTTGCTCTTCAGTACATTGACTAATAGACTCCCAAATATTACTAAGTCTATTGAAAGCTATCCTGCATAGCAGGTTAGGTTTGTAATTACTTGAAGAGTATATACTGTAGTTCATGGCCTTCTAAAGCAGAGAGAAATCTGGAAATCACAAGTGTTAAACAGATGGCAAGAAACTTTGTAGCTCTAGTAACAATAGACTTAGAGCGTGAAAGTAAAAAAAAAAAAGACAAGAGTCATAATGGAGTCTTTGTTTAAATGAATTTGCTGTAAGTTTGAGAATGAACCTCATTAAAATGTCGTAATATATTATTTGTAACATTGCCCTCTTTGATTTTATGGAGCTTTAGAAATGTCGCAGATTGAAAGCCTATGAATATGCCGAAGATTTGGGGGCTTCAAAAATCACATCAAGGATGTGATTCTGGTCCAGGGGAAATTTCAGGATCAGTTTCAGAGCTTCCGGTCCAGAATCCAACTGGCTTAAAGTGTGGTGTACACAGCGAAAACATTATTTTACTAGTAAGTGGCACCCATGAGTGCGGCAATAACTATGCAGGGTTTTTCATCATTGCCTAATTAATTCATTTTAACCTTTTTAATGTGAAGTTTATGGTACTTTATATATAGTGTTTTATAAATATACCCCTCCCCAAAAGAAAAAAAATAAATAGAAGAAAAAAGAAAACTATAAAATAATGAAGAAAAGAAAGAAAGAGAGAGGGAAAGGGAGGGAAGGTGGAAGGCAGGAATAAATCGGGGGAGAAACAGAGAGAAGGGGAGAAAGATATTTATGTTTTGTGTATAGCTTAGCCAGTTGTTACTGATGTGATGTTTGGTGAAATATTAAACATCACTGGGCCTCAATTTTCTCAGTGTAAAAAGAGAGGATACTACTTGATAACCTTTAAAGTGACTTTCTGGTCTTTGGTTTTGATCCCATGACGATGTCTAAGTCTCCTTTCCCGCTCCTCTTTTCACATGTTCTGTGCTTCAGTCTCTAAATGTTCTTTCCCTTTTGTATATTAATCATTGCACAGATTTTTCATATCCCTTGTCCTGCGGAAATTCTACTTAATTATGGTTGTTGACTCAGTTGCATCTCTATAGCTTTCTTGTTTCCTGTTTGCTGAAATTTCTTCTCTGTCTGCACTACTGTAGTTTTTCTTGGTTTATACCTCTCTTATAGCTCTTAAGGTATTTTATCATTAATTATTATGTGTAATAATATCTTTGAAGGTAGAGGTCAAATGGGTTTCAGTCCTCTATTTTTCATAGCTACTAGTAGCTCTTGATTATATTAGACAGTCAAATTAGTTGAATGGAGTTGGAGAGAATAATTGATCTGCTGCCTCCTGCACACCCCCTACTGGAGATCAAGCCCCAAACCCTGGGCATGTGCCCTGACTGTGAATTGAACAGTTACCTCCTGGTTCATAGGTTGATGCTCAACCACTGAGCAACACCAGCCAGGCATAATATTTTTAAAAAGATTATTTGTTTCTCTTGTCTTATGGAAGTTAGCCATACAAAAGCCCCCTTTCTTGGAGGCAGCATGTTGTGGTAGGGAGAAAGTACAGAATAAAATCTGGATTTTTCACTCCATCTTTAAAGCTGAATTACTGTGTGAACCTGGAAAAATTATTATCTTTTCTGAGACCACATTATTCATTTCTGATGGAGGGTGATAGATACCTCTAAGATTTTTTTAAAGAAAGTTGAAATAATATATTTAATGTGACTGACCAGAGGATGTGCCTTCCAAGTGTTATTTTTTAAAATTACTCTCTTAGTAGATATTAGTATCTTTATTCTTACTACTTATTTTGTTTTATGTTATTTCAGCCTTCCTATGAAAGCACTCTTGATATCCAATATTATTTATTAAAATGTAAAAGTACTCACTAATATTCAAACTGATATCTAATACTTTATCTGGATAGTTTTTCAGAATTATAACTTGATATTTTTATTAATTTAAAATCTTTATATATAAATAATTTAAATACCCTTCTATTAATCAATTTATAAAATATGGAGGACACATTTCTTATGAAAGTGACACAAAAGCTAAAATCATGTTTTAAAAAACACATGTAGACACAGGGCATATGGAAATGCAATTGAAGCATATGGTTATCCATATGTTAAAACACTGTCTTCAAGAAACATGACTATAGTATTGATAATCAGCATGGTATGATGCCTGACTTAATTAAAGAGTAGAGTCCTTTATTTAGTAGTAGTAAAAACCTCACTTACATTTTAAGAATAACTCACTCTGAAAGTAGTGGTTCTTATGCCTGGCAAAATGTTAGAATCACTTGGGGAACTTTTAAAACTATGCCTGAGGTCTCACCCAAAAACGTTGTTATTTAATTGGTTTGGGGTTGCATTGTAAGCATGTGCTACTTTTTTTTTTAAGTTCTCCACTGTATAGCCAGGTTTGAGAACTATGAATCTCAAATGATCAAATAAGACACCTAAGACACTGCTTTCAAGTTCCTCCAAAACTACTTCACTGTATGATTGTGTTTGTTTGTTTTTTTTTCCTAAAAAGGTAGCAACGATAGTATGAAAGATACGTTTGTTCAACACTTAAGTTTGAGTCAGTTCTAGGCATCAAAAATTAAAGTGCCTTCAAGCAAAACCTAAATAATGCAAACTGTATTTTTATTGGAAAGCAGGTTAGGATTCCATGTCAATGTGCTCCTTTATTACTTTCCCATCTTTAAAAAAAACCGAAAACGGTGTTGCCCTTGCTGGGGTGCTCAGCTGTTGGGTGTAGTCCCATGCACCTAAAAGACTGCTGGTTCAATTCCTGGTCAGGGCACATGCTTGGGTTGCTGGCTGGATCCTCAGCATGGGGAAGGAGAAGGCAGCCAGTGATGTATCAGCCTCACATTGATGTTTCTCTCTCTCTCTTCCTCCCTTTCTCTCTCTCTCTCTTTAAAAAAATAAATTAAAAATCCAAAAGAAAACAAAAAACCTGTGTTACCAAAGTAAACCAAAATGAGTTGAAGAGGGTTGATTATATTAGACAGTCAAAGTAGTTGAATGGAGTTGGAGAGAATAATTGATCTGCTGCCTCCTGCACACCCCCTACTGGAGATCAAGCCCAAAACCCTGGGCATGTGCCCTGACTGTGAATTGAACAGTTACCTCCTGGTTCATAGGTTGATGCTCAACCACTGAGCAACACCAGCTCATGCACCTAAAAGACTGCTGGTTCAATTCCTGGTCAGGGCACATGCTTGGGAATATTGAAAATAGTCTGAATATGGTCTGTAGAAATATCTCACCATGTAACTCTTAGCTTCAATAAGTGACCAAAATTCAAACCCTGTGATTAATGGTAAAAAAAGCAAATGACATTTTCATTTTTGTAGTAAGTTTGAAGCGTTCAGTTACCATAACAATGCAGTTTTCTGTAACGTTATAGTGCTAAAAAAAGCTTTCTCTTTAGAATATTGCTTTGAAAATGATGCCCTGACATTCCACATAGTATAGTTTTCAAAATGGATTTCCCTCTCTACATGTCAGTGATCTCCAGTAGATAATATTATTATTCAACTATAACCTGCTATTAAGATCATAATAAGAAATAACAGCTTTAAAATTATTCATCCCCCCCTTTTTTTGTTTTTGTTTCCTTCCCAGTGATTTCTTTTTTATTCATCTTCAGATTTATACATCCCTGGCAATTTTGAGCTAGAAGAAACAAATTAAGGAAAAAAATTAATTGACTTTATTTGCTTTAATGCTGCCAGCCCATATTATCTGCTCTTGTAAATGAGCTTGGAACTGCCAGCTTTGAGGGTACTACACTACATTTTGGGTTGCTGCCAGCATATCCTGAGCAAATATATTAAAATCAAAGCTAAGCTGCTTAAATATTCATGTTATGCTCTTATTATGGTTTAGAGAAATGTGAAACCATTTAAGATTTGCAAACCTGTTACATGGCCAAAAATGTATTTGAACTGTGAGAAATATGGTTTAAATTGATAATGTTAACCTAGTTTAATAAGGAAAGGTTTCCATAGTTTCTGTAGTTGTGATGCATTCAAAATATCTAATTTGCTTGTGAGTTTCCAGTCACGAGACCAATACAAATGTAATATTTTTCTCCTGAGATATCTATTGGAAATATTCCCCAGAATATTATGTTGTTAAATATATACATTCTTCTATTCCATGTGCTTTTTGTCTAACTTTGATTTTTAAAAATATTTTCAACTGAAGATATGTGATATGTTTTACAGATTTTAGGGAGAGAAGAAGGGGTGGATGAGAGAGGAGGTGGGGGAGGGAGAGAGAGAGAGAGAGAGAAAGGGAGAGAGAGAGAGAGAGAGAGAGAGACATCAATGTTTGAGAGAAACATTGATCTGTTGCCTCCTGCACACTTCCCCATTGGAGATGGAACCCGAAACCTAGATATGTGCCTTGACCCAGCATCGAACCGACAACCTCTCAGTGCAGGGATGACTCTCCAGCCAACTGAGTCACACCGGCCAGGGCTCTGACTTTGATTTTATAAGCACCTCTACAGCACATGCACAGTGTGTTTTATTGTATTAATTTTCCCTTCTTGCTTTATTGATATGTTCCTCCAGAAATGTATAATTTTTAACTTTTACATAAAACGTGAATTTAGTTCCCAGTGTTAAGGATTTTATATAAAACGTTAAGTTACTTCCCAACTTTGAGGATTCCCAGTTCTTTGAACAAAGTATAAGGTAGGAAAAAAAAGGCAATACAGCAATCCCCTGTTATCTACGGGGTTATGTTCCAAGACCCCCAGTTGATGCCTGAAACCACAGATGTTTTTGCTATACATACATACCGATGATAAAATTATACTATTAATAAAATAGGCACAGGAAGAGATAAATAACAATAACTAATAATAAAACAAAACAATTATAACAGTATAATATAATAAAAGTTATGTGAATGTGGTTTCTCTCTGTCTCTGTCTAATAACTGAAGTGGTTGCTAAGTGACTGGTGGGTGGGGAACTATGCAGCATGGATATGCTGGACAAAGGGATGATTCATCTACTGGGTGGGATGAAGCAAGACAGTGCAAAATTTCATCACACTACTCAGAATCATGTGTAATTTAAAGCTTATGAATTCTTTATTTTTTTGAGTTTTCCACTTAATATTTTCAGGCCACAGTTGATAGGAGGTAAGTTAAACCAAACAAAGTGAAATGGCGGCTAACGGGGGAGGGATAATATAATCAAGAAATGCTAAACACTAAATAATCATCACAGGAAGCAATAATGCTAGTGAAGGAGGAGAAGCTGAACTCATACTTTTGTATCAGGGGCACAGTGGAGTAATTTCTACTGCAGACTACAGCAAGCAGGCTCATTTCTTAGTTGCCTTCTCCACTGCCCTTTCTCCTTCTTAGTCTTTGTAGATTGGTAGCATTTCCATTGCAGATTTAAAGCATGTGATTTTGTATAAAATAGTTGATTTTTTTTCAATTTTCCTTTGAGACAAAGAAACTATTCACAATTTTAAAATTCCAGAATCCAAAAACTCTTTTTATAATCATAGATGCTAATGACAGTAGAAGTAGCTATGCTTTATGGGATAGAACATTTTCAGAACATTCTGTAAAATTCAATATAAATTCATGAGATGCCATGAGAATGCCACTGTCCAACCTCCAGGCCTGACCTGAATATGGCCCAGCACGCTAGACCTTCCCAGCCTGGGACAGACCTGGAAAGTCAGGGCGACTGTCCCAGACAAGCCAGTGGCACTGTTTTATGCCTTCTGTTGAACTGTTTGCATTTCAGCTTCAGAGATTGAGCAGTTATAGCAGTAGAGCCAGTCATGAGCCCACTTAGTATGACATGCGCTATACTGAGCTGTTTTTAGAATTTCTAAAACTAAACCCTGGGCAGGTCCAATGCAACCATTAGCTTTTACTGAATTTCGCTCTTTATGTTGTCATGTTAGAGAGAAGTTCTAATACATTTCTCTGTGGGGAAACCACAGGTCGTTTTTTGCTTCAGTGAGGCATGAACCTGCTGGGGCAGAGCTTGCTAGGATGACAGGAGCATCAGCTTTAGTGCTCTGTGAAGAGAAAACATCTAACATTGGTGTGAGTTGGGTAGGTTCTAAATATTTTCAGACCTTGATCATGAACGTTGGTATAATTCTTCATATAACAATAGCTATATTTCATTGAAATTCATTTTTGGCCCTACTTTAGGATTGTAAGATCAACAATGCATGACCATCAGAACTATTTTCAATTTTTAAAATTTAATAGTGATCTGTTCTTAATGTGTGAACTTTTATGCCATTTATGAAAGAGAGTGAACAATCTGTTCTTAAAATAAATGGTCACATTCCTAAACCAGAGTGAAAATGCTCTGTATTATATGAACATAATGTGCAGTTTAAGGAAATCTAAAGAAAATTTTGGTTTTATAACATACAGGGGTTGCCAAAAGTAGGTTTTTAGCTGTGAGTATGCGAGAGTGTGCTTGAGTACAGCAAGTAGACTACAGGAATATGTAAATAAAGAAGGCAGGCAATTTGAGTGCTTACAAGGCTGTTCCTAAGTGCACTTTGCCATTGTGGCACTCTTTTGAGTTAATAAAGCAACTGTAATAATCATAACCTGCATGTCTTTTTCCATACAAACAACTGCAAACCTACTTTGCCCACATCTGTACTAATAATTTAGTCTACTTTTCTAGTTAAATATTTTATTATACAAGTTAAGTAATGATATTACAGAAAATGTGGAAAACAGAAACAAGAAAAAAATCTTATCTCTAACTTATATCCATAACCTAATCATTAGCAATTTAGTTTATTTCCCTTCAGTTTTTTTATGCATTTATTTTCTATAAACAATTTTGTATCTGGCTTTTCCACATAAGATTAAATTATGCGTGTTTTTCCATACTGCTATAAGATTTTGTAGCCATTAGGCTTTTGTTTTTATTTTATAGTTAAAATATTGTGGTTGTCTTTAATCTGTAGTCACTTCCAACTGATTAGACGTCCAGTTTTACTCCCAAGTTAGGATTTAGCTCTGTGGAACCTCTTCTTCCCCACAAAAAAAGAATGAGGAAGGAAGCTGGCCACAAAGCTGACAGAAAGCTAGTAAAGAAAAAGGAGCCTTTCAAGATGTCCATCAGGCCATCAATAAGCAGGTGCCAGTGATAATCAATATCTTAATATTAAAAATGTTTTCCTAATTGAAGTTATTGGATTCACTGGATATTCCAGGATGTCTGGCTAATTAAATGGTTCGTTTTATGCTTAGTTATACTGTTAGACTTTTCCATAGACCTAACATGTGGAGATGCCTTCCTTATAAATGCTTCAAATTATGTTGAGGATCCTGGAATTTCTTCACACATACGTGAGCATTCACAAAGTTTTATATGTGTTACTTTTAACAGTGTTGTTTTTTTAATGTTGATTTTTTTATATAAATCTGAATTTTAACTGCTGTTTGAAATAATTTCATAAGAATCAGTAATTTATAAATGTCTTCCTATTTTATCAACTGGATTTAGCGATAACAGGAATAAAACTATTATTTTGGTGAGTTGTGTGTAGGTTACAGGGATTGAAAGGTTGTGCCAGAAAGAAAGAGGCTTTTTTTTTTTTTTTGCAAAATGGGTTCATTTGCTTGTTTTTGCTTTCTCTGTGTTGTATGTCTAAAAGAAGAAGAGAGAAGAGGTGGAAAATGTATTTAGAAATGATGGTTCTATTTAGTTCCAAATATTTTAGCAATGCGTTGTCTTTTATATGTTAAGTCCCCTTTTCAAACAGTAGTCCATAATTCAAGGTAGTGGAATGGGAGGATGGCAACATTCTCCTCAGGAAATTGAGTTTGGGAGTGGCAAGTCATTAAGTTATTTTCTAATTGCCCAAATTTTATGCTGAATTGTTCCTGTCCCCCTGGTTCTAGCATGCCAAGGGCAGGTCACATTATTATAACAGTACTAGAGGCCCGATGCATGAAATTCATGCAAGGGGCTCAGCCCTCGCAGCCCCGGCTCTTTGGAAGGTCGTCCAGAAGGTTGTCCGGACGGTTGTTCTGCTGTTTGGTCTAATTAGCATATTAGCTCTTTATTATATAGGATTATAGGTACCATGTGATAACATAATTAAACATAGGTTAGATTTATACTACCCAAGTTAATTTCAAATAACATGAGTGTTTATTGAGGACCTGCTCTGCATCAACACCCCGCTGGAACATCTTGATGAACCTTCTAGAACAGGGGTCCTCAAACTACGGCCCGCAGGCCACATGCAAATACAAATATTGGTTTTGTTCCCATTTTGTTTTTTTACTTCAAAATAAGATATGTGCAGTGTGCATAGGAATTTGTTCATAGTTCTTTTATAAACTATAGTCCGGCTCTCCAACAGTCTGAGGGACAGTGAACTGGCCCCCTGTTTAAAAAGTTTGAGGACCCCTGTTCTAGAAGGTCATAGGGTGAGCCAAGCTGATGTTTGCTACTGGGATAATGGTTTATTTTCATAGTAGTATGTTGCACATTAACAAGAGCTTCCTGGAAATAGTGCCTTAACCTGTAGAGGATGTAATCTGGCGTGGTTGATTTATGAACTTGTTCTGGAATATAGGGCAGGTCTTGGGCCCTCAGGTACCTTTAGGTTGTTTGGTAATGGAAGGAATGGGACAGATTTTTGAAAAGGAAAAGAAAAATTCTGAAAGGGGCATGTGTGTATGAGAAGATGCTAAAGGAAAACTGTACTAAAATCATAATTTTTCTTGTATATCAGCCCTGAATTGATAGGAAAGGATAATATGAATACTTGGGATCCAGAAATGCTTTAGTAGGGTCCAGAATTAGATACTGAAGTATTTTCAGTTTGAGGTAGAATGTTTTTCTTGGAATATTTTATACTCAAACTTGCTTAGGCTGAATATTGTTTATAGCTTGGTGGTGCGATTGGGGGGAGGAGAGACATGAGATCTACTAGTTAGAGTTGTTTTAAAAATCAAATTCTAAAAAACAGATAATTGGCAGGTGGATACATGAAATACCTGGGAGACCACTTTGTAAAGTTTATGATTGTCTAACCACTATGCTGTATAACTGAAACTGATACAAAATAATATTGAATATAAACTGTAATAAAAACAGAGTAATTAAGTTTAGTCAAATAACCAGTAATTATCTGAAATACACATTTTCTGTGTCTACTATATCTTGAGAGCAATATTTGGCACAAAGTAAATGCATTTGTGTGTAAATACAACCTTAATTTAGAAAAAAATAGGTTAAATAAGAATGTGAACTATTTATGGTAGTTCTTATTTATAAATCTTAGGTTCTTGCTCTAATGAGTAAGACTTTCATTTTCAGCTATGTTCATTTTTATATTTAAATTTTAAAAGCTTTAAATATTTTCATATTTTTTTAATTAGGCAAGAAAAATATGACTTTTATAGATAAAAATATACCAAAACAAGCCCAATGGTGGAGGATAAACCCAGAGTTTGATGATTTGTTCTGTACTATTTGGGGAATATCTAAAACAGAGTGAAGTTAATCACCTGGTTGAAGCGAGCTTTGACAGAAATGTAATATTTGGTTTAGTTAAATTATTGGACTGATTGCTAAATAATTCTAAAGGGAGCACTGGTGTTTTGCATATGTATTCATGCTTAGACGAAGCTGAGAGTATGAGTGAGTAAATAAACCATGCATATTAAGTTATAGGTATGTAACTGTCAGTAATCAAACCATTGCATAGGAACTTATGAGCAAATTCAGATTGTATGTCTGTTTTTTTCTTGTGTGCATAATTTTAATATCAGCATCAGTATTATAAATTAGGTAATCATGATAGGTATGGGAAACTTGGTTAGGTATAAGCATATGTTAATTAATTTGCACCTTTTGAGGTCACTTATTTATTACAAATAAATCTTGATATCTTTAATGTGCATTTAATCGAGTAAATGCTTTTGGAAATTATCATAGGATGGTGCCAAGTATAAATTAACAGTATGGCACTGTGGTAGTATGGCATTAGCGTCTCTGAAATTTCAATATGTATTTTTACATCTGCATATAATCTTTATTAGCCAAGATAGTCTACCTACTTTTTGCTCTTATGGTATTATTAACTTTTTTTCATAGCTAATCCTGCCTTAATTAACATTTTACTTTTCTACTTCTAAAAATAAATGTTCATTTTGGTCTCTAAACACAATCTTTTGACTCTGAACATAGCCACTTTATAGTTATAGTTACTTGATAAATGCTCCTATGGGTTCTTTAATTCCTTTTATGGAATTAGGAGTTTCAACTACATTAACATTTAGAGTTTTAGTGCTTCATAGAAGGTTATTCATTTGAATATTTTCTCCTACACGACAAGGTTGACCTGATATTAGAAATTATAACTTACCTTACTTCCTACACATCAACTTCACGGATGTCACACAATCCTTTGGCTACTACTTTGAGGGCAAAAGTAAAGAGTATTCAATGCAAGAGCAAAAGGTTTTAAAGTAATTTTAAAACCATTAAATCTTTCTGTAATGCCTTTATTTTAAAGAGTGAAAATCATATTTAGGCCTTGAAAGTAATTTATTTTGAAATGCAAAAAACAAAAGCACTTAAACTATCATTTTTAAAATTCTTTTTTGGAAAGTAAGTATTCCATGAAAGAACACTATGTATTTTTTGAGAACATTAAAACATAGATTTGTTATTTAAATTTGATAGTATTACAGTATTATTGCTTTGATACCCAATTAAATTTTTCTATATCCTTCAATTTCTCCCCTCTGTGCGATCTAATTTTTTAAATACAATATTTGGAAAGATATTAACATTAAAATAATAGATAGTCTATATTGTTATTTCAAGAATTTTATGCAATTGACTGATTCCATCACAATATGTTTGTGAAGAGCTGTGAACCCATATCTTCTTGAACAGACTTGTTAGCTGCTTCTTTGATGGGAATATTCATTAATTTAAGTCAGTGTTTCCAATTTGGCACACACAGAAAATGATTAGCTCTCTGTGACCCAGTGGGGTGAAGGGAAGAATGAGAATGTTGGCAGTTGGGGGGTTGCTAGCCCAGAGCTTGGACTGCCCCAGCTGGCTATAGTGTATCCCTCAATCTTGCATGTTTGAGAGGTTCTGATGTAATTGACACTCATTGACTGCTGACTCAGTCTCAGTTCTAGGTACTGTGGCTACAAAGGTCAATGAGAACGGGTCATGACCCTCTCTGTATCCTATGCCTGCCACAGAGGTGTTCCCTTGGTAAAACCTGGCCCGCCTCTGCTCCGAAGCTGTGTGCTGTCCTGTGGTGGTAGCCTTTTAGCAAAAAGGAGGCAGGACCTTAGCCAATTTCTGTGGGGGCTCCTCCTGAAGAGGCTCATTTATCATGTTAAATTTATTTCAGAATCCATGAGTCTTTCTCCACTAGGTTAGTTTGTTAGAACTTCTCATTCCAGGAGGACAAAGATTTCTTAATTTGAAATGAAATTTTAATCTAAGATAATAATATCAATGTTCATTTAAAAAATTGAATAGTTTTTTTTCTTGTGATTATGACTCCAAATTTTTTTACTTTAATATTTTCAGAGAGTATAAAAATATAAAGCATTGACATTCCATTTTTTCAAAGTTGGAGTCCTAATAACAGGAAAATAAAACCTCCCTGGTCACCTGCCTTCTGCTTCTGTGCTGTTCTTGGGCAGGGGTGAAAGCATGCAGCATACCTTCTTGGCAGGGATATATTTTTCTTGATCAGAAGCAGGAACTGTCAGCTCACATGCAATGAAAATTATCCAAGCATGATTTCTAGCCCAATTTGGCAGACTCCAAGGGTCTTTTGAAAGGCAGGTGACATTTCTGATGATTACCTAAATTGAATTGAACCTTTGAATGTTGTCAGTTTAAAGCATGTGAGACAGTCCAAAGAGGAAAAGGAGTAATAGCCATATATTCAAATTTCTGTTGATGTGGAAGAAACCATTTAGTTTCCCATTTAGAAGGCACAAATACATGTGCTATGCATCTTAAGAAAATCCTTTGTGGTATACTTTTGCTGAAGTAAATTTCTCATTCATTGTTAGTACATTCACAGTAAAGTCTTAAAAGGCATAGAGAGGCTGGACACTGTTTTAGAAGGCACAGCTTATTTGGACACAGTAGTGATGATTCTTCCTAAAACTGAATCTTTACTATGCTAAAAAGAAACTTTATAGGAAATTTCAGATTAATTTCAGCTGTATTGGACCATTCTTGGTGGTCAATGAGCAAGTCCCAAATTATGTAGGCTCACGGTGGGGAATCCTTGATGCGTGCCCCATATTCTTGTACTATAGGTGGTTTTCTACTTTGGACTGTAGAAATTGCATACCACTTGCTCTTGTCCTCACCGGTGTCCTCCAAATTCTGCCTCTACTTCTTCTCCTTTCACTTTTGGCTCTCTCTCTCTCTACCAGTTTCCAGTTTGCTAGATGTTCCATGACAATTGCAAAGCCACAATAGAAGAAGGCTCCTCTGTGAAGGCTTTCCTAGCTTCTCTCCAGTTTTCAATCCCTTAAGCAGTGTGTCACTGAGCTTTACCTGGGGCCATTCAGGTATCCTATATAATAAAAGCCTATTATGCTAAGTGTCCGGTCATCTAGTTGGCCATTCAACCAATCAAAACGTAATATGCTAATGATATGGTAAGGCTGCTCAGCTGCTCTCTATGACATGTACTGACCACCAGGGGGAAGACACTCCAACCGGTAGGTTAGCTTGCTGCTGGGGTCTGGCCAATCAGGATTGAGTGAGACAGGCCAGACATGTCCTGGAGCCCTCCCGTGGTCCTTCCCTGGCTGGCCCAAATCTGGCATCCCTCCCCGGCCCCATGCAGGAGCTGCCTCCTGGTGGTCAGTGCACTCCCACAAGGGGAGTGCCAGAAGCCAGGCTCACGGCTGGCGAGCACAGTGAGCACAGCGGCGGTGGCGGGAATCTCTACTGCCTCTGCTGCAGGCGGGTGGTAAGGAGCAAGGGGTCCCAGTCTTTGAGAGCCCTGTACTGTGGAGGGATGTCTGACCACCAGGGGGCAGGCAGTCAACCAGTCGGCCATTCGCTATGACGTGCACTGACCACCAGGGGGAAGACGCTCCAACCGGTAGTTTAGTTTGCTGCTGGGGTCCGGCCAATCGGGATTGAGTGAGACAGGCCAGACATGCCCTGGAGCCCTCCCGTGGTCCTTCCCTGGCTGGCCCAAATCTGGCATCCCTCCCCGGCCCCATGCAGGAGCTGCCTCCTGGTGGTCAGTGCACTCCCACAAGGGGAGCGCCAGAAGCTGGGCTCACGGCTGGCAAGCTCAGTGAGCACAGCGGCGGTGGCGGGAACCTCTACCGCCTCTGCTGTAGGCGGGTGGTAAGGAGCAAGGGGTCCCAGACTTTGAGAGCCCTGGACTGTGAGAGGGATGTCTGACTGCCAGCTTTAGGCCCCATCCCCCTGGACATCCACTGAGGGGTCCCAGACTGAGAGAGGGAGCAGGCCAAGCTGAGGAACACCGCCCCCGCCGCCCCAGTGCACGATTTTCGTGCACCAGGCCTCTAGTCTTTATGTATGGACAAATGCTCCAAAGAGAAAAAGCATTTCTAGAGTAACCATTTTTTAGACCGCAGAGCCAGTATAGAACATTCTGATGGAATTAATATGGGGAATAGGTATTACTCCTCAATTGGAAGTTTATTTTTTCTTGACTAGAACACTAGATCCTAAAATAAACTTATCATATTAGTAATGTAACACCAGTTTAAAAACAAATTTGTAGCAATATGAATTCTTAACACTGACAGGAAATGTTGAAAATGAACTAGAATAGATTTTTTTTGTAGTTTGGATTACATTTTTAATATAGTAAGAATGATATAGCACATTTTAACATGTTGGTCCATTTCATATAGATAGGATATTTACAACCCCATCCTGGAGAAATTAGCATTCAATCTTTGAACAGTAGGGAGTTACCACCATGTAGAGAATCTTCAATTTTCACTATGTAATTCCTTCATTTTCTTTGGAAGGACACTTGGAAGTATCTAACATCAAATTTTGTGTCCTTAGAAGCCTGAGGGGAAGCAGAAGGACTTTCCTGACAAGTCAATTTTTTTACTTTGATGAAAAGTCATCTGTCTTTTTTTACTTTGGTTTTACAACAAATCGACTCCTTGTAATGAAGTTTATTTTATGTAGGTAGTCATTTTATGATGAGAGTTAGAGGTGACATATTACTATTTTTAATAGTAGTGTCTGTGTGCCCAGTGTGTGTGGCATTACCTTAGACATATAACAGGATGATACCTAGGTCGAATCAGGTCATGGGCACAGGGCAAAGGAACTCCAACATGGATAGGGACCAAGGGTCATCCTGAGGAACACTGGCACCATTGAATATGATTGTTTTAATAATAAAAAAAGGGTTCATGTGGTATGCTCGATTAGAATGTGTTATAGACTTCGCCTTTTTGTAAGACTTCTCAGCTTCTTAATATACTAATATGTATAGTAAATCTCTAAGAGAAGGTAAAATATAAGGTGTATGGCATTTCCCAAAATGACCTGATTATGTTACCCCCTCTTTTGTGACATGTATTATTTTTATTACTGGGGACCCACTTAGGTGAGGTGTTCGTGAATAGGATTAGCAAAGGAGCACACATGGAACAGAGCGTCGGCACGAGTTTGGAAACTGGCAACAAAAATAACAAGCAGAAAACAGACTATCAGGAAGACTGGGTATCCTACACAAGGTCAAGTCAGCCTAGAGAGGGAGTCAGTGTCCTCAGTGATGATAGCGTTCAGCAAGTGATGTACAACACACAGATGCCTGAAGTGAGGTGAGGAGAATGTGATTGATGAAGCAACTTACTACTTCAGATCTCAGACATTTTTGGTGGTTACGCTGCGGCTGGAGCCAAGTCTCAGTGGAACAGTTTTAAACCTTGCCTGTGGATAAAATCAACTGCATTTAAAATTTTTACTGTACCTTCTTATAAAAACATTTTGTAGTGGATCCTCCAAGAAAGAACAATATAGGCCTTTCAGTAGCAGAGATGGAATATGTAGGGGTATTATATATGAAGTTCTTTGTTAGGCCAACCTTGATAACAGAACTCTTAAATTCTTCCTGTACCATTTCACGATCTATACACTTTAATAGATATGTATTATAGCCAAGGAGATGACATCTAAGAGCAGTAGATCCTGACTTCCCTTGGAGAACCTAATATAAAAGCACATTCTCAGACCCCGGATTTAGAGTCTGACTCAGGAGGTCTGCAGTGGGATGCAGGGTTTCCAGTTTTCCTGAGCTGCCTATGACTGTGAGGAAGGAGGTCTAGCGACCATTCTGAGGAAACTTGCCTGAAATCTTTGTGGTAGCAAATATATCGCTCCTGTCTAGCTGAGGAATATCAAGCAGGATACTTGTGTTACTTAAATCAAATGAATTCAGATTTTTAAGATTCCAGTCAGGTCAAGTATTTAGCAGCATTTCTCAGAAAGAAAATTATCCTCAATTTGCAGAATACAATTAGATTAATTCAAGTCTGATGGAGGTTGAGTGCTGTTTTGACTAGAGGGAGGCAATGTCTAAAAGCATGAGGTAAGATTGTCTTCCCAAATGAGCTCAAAAACAAGAACAACAATAAATCAAAGACAGGTTTATTTAAATCTTGGCCTCCAGTCAATGCTGTTGTCATTGATACTCTAAGCTGTTATGGCTCACGCTCATTCAGTTGTTTCCAAAATATTTTTTTCTGTCATTGCCAGTGTTCTTAATTTGTCAAATTATGTCTTTCTGTGTCAGGGTTTCATCATCTTGAAACTCTTCAAACTTCATTGATTCATTGAAATTAACCTGACTTATTACATTAATTCTATGTACCTCAGAAAAGCACAGTTGTAGCTTATGCATTTATAGGATTTGATAAAAAAATTCATTTAATATGCTTTTATTTTATTAATTTAATTTTTGCATGTAAATCAAATTTTCCAATATGCAATTTGTGCCATTTTTGATAGCTTGTTGAATATTATCCTGTTGCCATTGTTAGTAGTATTTCAATGAGTTGAACAGCCCTAAAAATGCCCGAAACTCAATAGGAAGCTCTTTCTGGGATACGGCTTATAGCATTCATTTACTTCAGAATTAGGAGTCCATGGCTATGTAAATAAAATCATTTTGAGTTCTTGAAAACATATTTGCTGGTTTGAAATATTAATATTTTAAAGGTGAGAGCTGTCTCACTATTTCACTTTATCATGACACATATTTCATCTTCCATGCATCTATTTTCCAAGACATAAATAACTGGATTTTTCTTTTTTTTTAAAAAAATATATATTTTATTGAATTTTTACAGAGAAGAAGGGAGAGGGATAGAGAGTTAGAAACATTGATGAGAGAGATCGATCAGCTGCCTCCTGCATGCCCCCCACTAGGGATGTGCCCGCAACCAAGGTACATGCCCTTGACCTGAATCGAACCTGGGACCCTTCAGTCCGCAGGCCGACGCTCTATCCACTGAGCCAAACCGGTTCAGCAATAACTGGATTTTTCAACCTTTATGGAGAGCAAAGGAGACATCAGCTGTTTCAGGCAACTACAGAAGCTTTGGTGTACTGTGAAAGAGTGACTGTGCTTTCAGTAGGTTTAGCAGGAATCCCTTGCAGATGATGAAGGTGGAAATATAGAAATGGTTGCTGTTCCCTATTTGCTGGTGACCTAGAAATTAGAAACTGGTACTTCTTGACTTATTCCATTTCAAAGGTTGAATAAAATTTAAAGGTGTTCAATTATTGCTTTCAAGTAAAAACTTATACAATAATATTCTTGATTGTGAGGTTTGATCTAAGCACCTGCTAATATACATAAGTAGTAACTGTGTCAGATGAAATAAGAAAATGAAAAGCTTATTCATTCATTTCTGAGTTAGCAAGTTGCTCATCACAAGATACATTTTATACCCATTCCAAGCAACAGAAATATGCTTTTACAGTATAATTTAAGCCATTTTTTATTGTAAAGTTTTAAACAATTTAGAAATTTGTTGAAATTGAATTGTTTCTGGACCAGAGGAAACACTACATGAATGGGAATACATATAAATAATTGAAAAGTATATAAGAGAAAAAGCCAAGAATTCATTTGCACTTTTGAATAAAGCCAAACTTTCATTTAATTATACAGTAGTGGGCTCTAAACATATATTTTTAGTCAAGTCTGTAAAACTGCCAGATACTAAAGTAACATAGATAGGCCAATTATGGATTGTGTTTCCTTAACATAACCAGAGATTTTATAAAAGATAAAAAGCTTTCAATGTTTGGATCAGAGACAAGGTTTTTAGTGCCTCTATATAGCCTGGTAAAAAGGCATAATGATTCAGATTGAGTAGAACAAGATAGAGTTTTTCATCCTTATAGTTAGTAGTTGACAAAAGTAGGGCTCTAGCTCCCATTACCATTGCCTAATATTGTAGTGGGAGAAAGAAATAGTTTCTGGTAGGAGACTAGTAGAGAAACATCTTATTAGGAGGGATAACATTTTAAAATGCCTATCTACTCTATCTTCTTGTATCATCCAATTTCAGCAACATAGTAAAATACCAACATATAAACCTCATGCTATATTTTAGCTTACACATATGGAACCTCCTGTAGTGAAAAGCAACCTAGATTATTATTCCATATGTAGGCACGCAGTGTATGCTGCTCCCATTATCCTTTCTCAATTTTTTCTAGATTTCTTCCATAGTTCAGTTTCATTTTCTATTCCTCTACTAAAGCTTAACTTCACACGAAACCATTCAGTTTGGAGGTTCTGTCTAGAGTGGAGGACTAGATCACATAGAAATCTCTAAGTTCCACTTCCAGCTATCTTTCTTTTTTGTGGGGGGGGATAAAAAGTAAGTTTTTAATAGTAAGTGATACAGTTAACTGGGAAGATATAACAATTTAAATTTTTTATTGTTTAAACTTGCAGTGGTTCTCAACCTTCCTAATGCCGTGACCCTTTAATACAGTTCCTCATGTTGTGGTGACCCCCAACCATAAAATTATTTTCATTGCTACTTCATAACTGTAATTTTGCTACTGTTATGAATCGTAATGTAAATATCTGATATGCAGGATGTATTTTCATTGTT
>NW_005371219.1:13310883-13312218 GCF_000412655.1 Myotis brandtii | reverse complement strand
CTTAGCATAATGCTCTCCAGTTCCATCCATGCTGTTGCAAATGGTAAGAATTCCTTCTTTTTTACAGCAGCGTAGTATTCCATTGTGTAGATGTACCAGTCTTCTAATCCACTCATCTGCTGACAGGCACTTAGGCTGTTTCCAACTCTTAGCTGTTGTAAATTGTGCTGCTATGAACATAGGGGTGCATATATCCTTTCTGATTGGTGTTTCTAGTTTCTTGGGATACATTCCTAGAGGTGGGATCCTTGGGTCAAATGGCAGTTCCATTTTTAGTTTTTTGAGGAAACTCCATACTGTTTTTCATAGTGGCTGCACCAGTCTGCATTCCCACCAGCGGCGCTCGAGGGTTCCTTTTTCTCCATATCCTCGCCAGCACTTGTGGTTTGTTGATTTGTTGATGATAGCCATTCTGACAGGTGTGAGATGGTACCTCATTGTAATTTTGATTTGCATTTCTTGGATGATTAGTGACTTTGAGCATGTTTTCATATGTCTCTTGGCCTTCTGAATGTCATCTTTTGAAAAGTGTCTATTTAGGCCCTTTGCCCATTTTTTTATTGGATTGTTTATCTTCCTTTTAAGTTGTATGAGTTCCCTATGCATTTTGGAGATTAAACCCTTATCAGTGATAACATTGGCAAATATGTTCTCCCATGCAGTGGGCTTTCTTGTTGTTTTGTCGATGGTTTCTTTTGCTGTGCAGAAGCTTTTTTATAGTCTTCTTACTCCATGTATTTTTATAGTATGCTTTCACTTTGGCATGGACCCAAAGCTTCAATTGTTATCCACGTGGACTACAATGGAAATTGTAGACAGATTTTAGTTCAGTAATAGAAACATTGAAAATGTTATTCTAGACAAAAATCTTGTAAAAGGTGGATGGCTGCTTCTTCTGGTTTTTAGTTTGCTTTTGAGACAGCTCTGAGAGTCCATTCCCTTTTGAAACGTGTCCTCAGATTTAGTCCTCTGACTGCTGTCCTTATGGGATCCTGTTATAACTTCACAGGAAATGGAGAAGGTAGAGGCCTTTTGCAGGTAGAATCTTGAGGAGATTTTCTTGAACCAGAGTAATGCAATAAACCACATGATTAGGTAATATTGTCTTCTAAGTCTGGCTAAGAGAGTCTAACTTCATATTTTATAGGGTGCCACTTTATAATTACCTCCTCATTTCTCACCTACTCCTTCCCTCTACCTACACCCAACAGAAATCACTAACATGTGTTTTGTTGAAAAGCATGGAATGCAGACCCATGGGGTCAGGCGAGAGTAGCCCAGAGGACTACTCCAGTTGCAGTGAAGCCATCAGGACAGCAATCCCTGGAAGTATTT
>NW_005371219.1:13265388-13308583 GCF_000412655.1 Myotis brandtii | reverse complement strand
GTAGTATTCCATTGTGTAGATGTACCAGTCTTCTAATCCACTCATCTGCTGATGGTTAGTGACTTTGAGCATGTTTTCATATGTCTCTTGGCTTTCTGAATGTCCTCTTTTGAAAAGTGTCTATTTAGTCCCTTTGCCCATTTTTTTAATTGGATTGTTTATCTTCCTTTAAGTTGTATGAGTTTGCTATAAATTTTGGAGATTAAACCCTTATCGGAGATAACATTGGCAAATATGTTCTCCCATGCAGTGGGCTTTCTTGTTGTTTTGTCCATGGTTTCTTTTGCTGTGCAGAAGCTTTTTTATAGTCTTCTTACTCCATGTATTTTTATAGTATGCTTTCACTTTGGCATGGACCCAAAGCTTCAATTGTTATCCACGTGGACTACAATGGAAATTGTAGACAGATTTTAGTTCAGTAATAGAAACATTGAAAATGTTATTCTAGACAAAAATCTTGTAAAAGGTGGATGGCTGCTTCTTCTGGTTTTTAGTTTGCTTTTGAAACAGCTCTGAGAGTCCATTCCCTTTTGAAACGTGTCCTCAGATTTAGTCCTCTGACTGCTGTCCTTATGGGATCCTGTTATAACTTCACAGGAAATGGAGAAGGTAGAGGCCTTTTGCAGGTAGAATCTTGAGGAGATTTTCTTGAACCAGAGTAATGCAATAAACCACATGATTAGGTAATATTGTCTTCTAAGTCTGGCTAAGAGAGTCTAACTTCATATTTTATAGGGTGCCACTTTATAATTACCTCCTCATTTCTCACCTACTCCTTCCCTCTACCTACACCCAACAGAAATCACTAACATGTGTTTTGTTGAAAAGCATGGAATGCAGACCCATGGGGTCAGGCGAGAGTAGCCCAGAGGACTACTCCAGTTGCAGTGAAGCCATCAGGACAGCAATCCCTGGAAGTATTTCGGCTTTGAAATGGCATCTCTTCGTATTGTTGAAGGGGAGACCTCAGCATGGGTAGGAAGTTCACTATATTCTCTAATTATCCACCAGCTAGAACATGCTAAGATTGTAACCCCATACTAGAGAACACAGGGGTTTATTCAATACTGTTGGAACCTCTGATTTTGGATGTCTTGATAAATGACCTACACTATTTTAACACATGGGATACTACTTACCATTTTTATTAGGTTGAAACAATGTGCAAATGAAAAACGGGAAAACTGTTACTGCCCTGCAAGCCAAGACAACTTATTTTCCCCACACTCCTTAATGCAAGACCCAAGCCAGTCAAACAAATTATTTGAAATATACAATATCTTCATTTCCTCTTTCTTCTAGAGGATGTTAATTGATGGGGCCTATTTAGGTTAATTGGCTGTCCAAATAGAATTTCTGTTACTACTGAAGAAGAATTTATATAATTGTTAAGTAAACACTAGTGGGTTTACACATTTGTAAGTGGTAGTTTCACTGAACTCTATGCATTCAGTAGATGGTGGGATATAAAACCTCAAATGGCTTTGTTTTTCTCAACTCAGTGCTTTACCATGCTGTATGGAGTATTCATGTGCCAGCCTTTAATAATGCCTTGATTAGATTCTGTGACTTTCTGAGTCACTTTAATTCTTAAAAGTCAGTTCACTTTAATGCTTCACTTTCATTTCATCCTGTGCCATCTCCTTACTGCACATCTGAGTGGGAGAAGCATGTTTCCTGGAATGGCACAGGCACCAGGGGTAAAATTTGCTTCTAGACACCGCCTCTTGACTTCTCTTCAGGCCCTGGACGCAGGAGCAAAAAGCCTAAGGAGGATCAGTCTCCACTTGAAGCACTTCTGTGGTAGTGCTTTCTGTTGGAGGTCAGCGACTCTCTGGCTAACACCGCCTGGGTGTTGGTGCCTTCTGTGTAGCTGGTGTGGGCACATGCCAGTTCTCAGGCACGTGACTTGACTTCTGCTATCCCACTTCAGCTCTGCATTATGCTGTTTGGCAGCTGGTTTCTGGGTCTCCTCGCTGGTGGATAGCCCCCCTGATAGTGTGCCAGCAAGATTACTTGAATATGGCTTTTCTCTCCTGACCTGAAGGACTCTCTTACATTCTTGCAAGGCAGTTGGTGCAGTGGGAGCTCCTTTACTTTAGCCCCTCTCTCTCCCCTCTGCCATCTCTTTCCACTTCTCTTCTTTGCTTGGTTATGTGTGGAAGCATTCAGGAAGCTTGTTGTCCTCTAAGGGAGGAACACAAGGCCAGTCTCTCCTTCTTGGAGGAACTTTCAATTTTAAGGTGACATTCTCTTTAAAACTGTGGTCACACATACATAAGCACTTGGCTTTGGTGGGAGGGGAATTTTCCTCCCTCCCCTCAGAAGTCCTCTCACTGTGCCGATTCAGAAGTCCCTCTCTCTTCTTCCCAAGTGTTCTCCTTTTATATCCTGGAAGGGTAGGGGCGTGATCTGTCTTGGAAGGATGGGCTCAAGACCTTCAGGAGGATTATTATCTTCAGACTTAGTGAGTCTTTGTCCTCGGTGTGTGAGCTTAGTCACCAATTCTTTGTAGCAGGAAAGTCTCTATTCACTGTCCTCCCACACACTGATATTAGACTACAAGGAAAATAAGAGAAAAACAACCTGACAAATTCTTAGCTAACTTCTTACAGTATAATAGCCAATATTCAACATTTTTTGCTTATCAGATATGAAAACATTTGGAGGACTGCATAATCTACCGCACAACTATGATGCTATAAACACCAGGATATATTTGGGGAGAAATTATTAAGGTGACTACAATAACTTAAATATGAGTGGTACCTTTTTCTGTATTGTGGTGTCCTTATGCAGAGTGATAGCTATGGCTGCATCAGTCCCGTGTTTTCACTTTCATCTCTTAATGTACAATCAGCATTTTTTATGTGCATGTCTATCAGAAAGAGTCCTGAACTTGACATCAGAAAACCTGAGTTCAAATCTAGCCTCTTCTGGGTGACTGCCTTGCTCTGTAACGGTGGGTAATTTCCTTACCTCTGTTAGACTTTAATATTTAGTAGTCTTATGTATAACACTTGGTAGATTGGTCAGTCTCCAATATTATGACTAGTACTAATTCTGATTATTTAGAAAATGCTATTGAGTCAATAATTTAATGTGCTTTCTGAATGTTTACCTAATGTCACCTGATTTAACTATGTCCCTCGTAGTCTGATATTCCATAATGACTTGGTATCTATAACTTTTATACAGTCCTGTTAAAGCAGACCTTTAGATGATCTGAGCTAGTTGTTTTGATGGCTGCCATATACTAATTTAGAGACAGAGTGGTAAACATACCTTACAGCTAAACACCAGAGTTCTAAGAATGACTTTAAACATTATGAATAGCAGTTTATGGAAAACTAAGATACTTTGATTTTTGTGCATAACCTAGCTCTTTTTAAAATTAAGGTTCACATTTATGTTTGTCTTGCCATAACTTTTTTGATAAATGTGATATATTTCTTTAAAATATGCAGCGTCCTAAATAATCAACTGAATGGCTTAAAGGTCATTAAATATTTAAGCATGCATATGTAACCAAAGCATAAATATATCTGCAAGTTGCTATTCATTTGAGAGAAATTCTTTGTGCTTAGTATGCTTCTTTTTCATTAAGAACACAAATGTAGTTTATTCTCTGTATACCTGAATAGAAAAAGAGACCTTTGTTTTAAGCATTTAAGATGAGCTATATCTTCCATATAAGTCACAGTGTCCATAAAGAAATGATCTTTAATAAAGAATGTTTTTCTACAGTCACACATTTAAAATATAGTTTTTCTCTCAAGATACATGGATATTAGATGTATATTGTTAAGCATTTAGTGTTATCTAGCTCACATTATTTAGTCATATAAGTCATAGCATTTGTTGCCATAGACCAATAACCTTCCTAAAAAGTGTGTCTTTATAACTTCTTTTAATGGTGTGTTTGTGATTGACCGTATCTAGATTTCTCTTGAGGCTTCTCTTTGGAGATAGCTTCCCTTTTGGAGATATCAGCACCAAAAAGATTGCCTTTTCAAAGGCATCCTTTCCTTTGTGCCTTATTTTTTGTTTGAATTTTTCTCTGTAGAGATATAATAGTTTAGAAACAGTGATACTGAAGATTACCTTTTGTTCTGGTATTTTTCAAAATATCCAGGGTTATTTATTTTGACTTCAGTATTCAATATAGTGTCCTAAGAGACAAATCATAGACTTCCCATACTGAATATATGCATTTAAAATAAATGCATCCACAACATGTTTGTTTACATATAAAGGTACTGTGTGTGTGTGTGTGTGTTTAAATCTGGAAAGCCTCCCATAGCTTGACAGATGAAATGTACAGCCTAAAGACTATTCAAAATTCATGAAGTTGGTACAGACCAACATTCATTTTAAGTGTATGAATAAGAAACAATTTCCATTTCAGGTTCTTTTTGTGCAGGCACAATACATAATTACGATTAGCTGATTGGCAGCTATTCCTTCTAGTGATTTAAAATCATTATGCAGTTTGTTGCACTGTCTGCTTTCAAAGTTTTTTTTTTATTGCTAATTTCAAAGAATGATACTCATTTCAGAATTGAAATGTTATATATTCAGAATTGGAAAGCAACAAATCATATTCATTTTCAATTTTTTTTACTTTAAAGAACCTTCAGAATAGATATGAGGAGGGGAAAAAAGAGATTTAATAACTAAAATTGAGATTGTTTCTAGTTTATTATATCTTGTATTTATTCAGCCTATTTCAACAAAATTCTCCCATTGCTTTATGATTTTTTACAACTTACATATTTTTCTTTTGTTTCTGAGATTTCAGCCCTACAGTAAGATAATGCTTTTTCTTTCACCTTTTTTTGAGTTGCAAGCAGAAAAAAATACTGACAGTTATTTAAAAAATTTTTTTTGCCTAAATCAGAATCTGATATACTGCTTCAGAAAAACATATAATCATAAATATCAAAATAAATTATTTCTGCTTTCAGGCTTCATTCACTCATTGCTTCTTTTAGGAACTTTAAGGATTTTAGGAGAAATGGCACCCAGTTCTTCTTTTTCTGTGATTCTCTATGCACCACATGGATTTTGTAAACAATTAGAATGCCCTCTTTGTTATTGAATAACATAGAAAGCAGTCATGTAAAAAATTTAGTACGAATTAATTTACAATGCTAGTGGTTTGTGCTTTACTTGGTATGACACCATTTATTAGAAAACAAATTTTTTCTTCCAGCAAATCAAATGGGAATTGGAGCTTAACTAAAAATTGTCAATGACTAGCTCTGATGGACTGTACCCCTACCATTAAATAGCTTGTATTTTGTTCCAGAACCAAATAACAACTAAATAAATTGGTCCTATTACTAGTTATGGGTCTGATTTTGCCCAGATTTTCAACATACTGGCTGCCCTCAGGTTTGTAGCACATTTTATTTATCTACTGTGTCATAAAGTAAACCACTTACATTCATAGCTTTGAGAAATAGATGTGGTGATCGATCACTAAATGGAAAGCACAAAAAATGAGCAGCAGATGTTGCTTTCTTATTTTGACTTGTTTTACATATCACAAATTAAACTCATTTAAAAATGTGTAGTAATATTGTACAGTGCATTCTCTCACTGTTAGATGGCTGAAACAAAACAAGACAAGACAAACAAACAAAAATGCCCTACTGTCCAGATCTTTTTAACTTATTGGAGACATGGCTAATTACCTTGTTCTTTTAATGCCTACTCTCCTGACATTGTTCTACTAATGAATCCTGTATGGGGTGCTTTCAGAGAAGGGGGATATAGAGTGGGTTTGGGGTGAGGGGATAGTGAAGAAGAAGCAAAACTCTTCTTTGCTGGGCCACTGCTACCAGCAAACGTGTTTTGATCATTTGGGACTAAATCAAATGTTACAATTGGTCTGTTCATTTAAGATAATCTAATTGAACATATAATATTAAAAAAAGCTTGAAATAAATGTCTTTAATATTGTTTACAATTAGAAAGAAAATATCCTAATCATTTGGAATTACGGATTTGAAATCACAAGGGCTTTATTTCTCAAGACACACGGAGTATTAAATTCTATGCTTGTTTGAGGAGGGCCAAGATGGCCAGAATATGGGGAAAACTTTTCGCACATGATTCTTACCTAGTGTCAGTTTTACTTATTTTTAATATAATAAATGTCCTGAAAGTGTATTTGGTCAATTAAAATATTTGGATTATTATAAAAACTTCAGACTTGAATACTGTATTTTGCTGTGGATTTTTCTAACAATATACTATAAAGTCACTATGGTTTTAAATATCTTATTTCATGATAATCGTATCCCAAGAACCTTACCCTCTATTTTATATTCCTACTAAGCTGTTATGTGTATCACTGTTATATCTAATTCAGGGAAATAAATGAATACTCCACTTGGAATTACGGATTTGAAATCACAAGGGCTTTATTTCTCAAGACACACGGAGTATTAAATTCTATGCTTGTTTGAGGAGGGCCAAGATGGCCAGAATATGGGGAAAACTTTTCGCACATAATTCTTACCTAGTGTCAGTTTTACTTATTTTTAATATAATAAATGTCCTGAAAGTGTATTTGGTCAATTAAAATATTTGGATTATTATAAAAACTTCAGACTTGAATACTGTATTTTGCTGTGGATTTTTCTAACAATATACTATAAAGTCACTATGGTTTTAAATATCTTATTTCATGATAATCGTATCCCAAGAACCTTACCCTCTATTTTATATTCCTACTAAGCTGTTATGTGTATCACTGTTATATCTAATTCAGGGAAATAAATGAATACTCCCCAGGAAAAAAAAAAAAAAAAAAGGAAGAGTGGCATGTTTCTTCAGTCTATCTGTACTTCTACTTCCCAAATCACATTGTGCAAATTGGATATTAGATAACTTTTATGGGCAATGTAATTGTTTGCTTATATGTTATAGACACTATAAAAGAAAGCTCACATAATATTTTTTATCACAATATCCACACTTTTGTTGTAAATTTTTAGGAAAGCTAAATGTAAATCTTTACATCAGTGATTTCTTTTTTACTCATGCAGCTCACAGATTTTTCTTTCCATTGTCCCATGCAAGCAAACACTTGAGTGCTTCATTATATGGATCATTTGTGCTTTCTAGATAACCAGAAGGTGTAACTCTTGTGTTGATCAATTATAGAAGACTTCCCTTGAGGCCTTAGAAAAAAATTCTTGAAAGAAATTCTTATCTGTTCTGCCTGACTCTCTTTGATGAGTGATAACACATCTGAAGGCTAATATGTGTTAGAAGCTGACACTCATTTAGGGAGAGTGTATTGTGCCCTAAAGGTTTGATGCTTTCCTTCACTGACTAAAACTCCATCATTCTCTTGTGTTCAGTGAATGTACAAAAGTAAACTTGGTAAGCAAACATATAATTGAGTTTCTTATTTTTTTTTTTGCATCAAAAATATTGTATTTGAGTCCATCAGAATATTTAAAATTTGTATGAGAATTGTGTTTTAGAGAATGTAGTTAATAGGAATTATTTTGGCTAAGAAAAGGTTGTATAGTAGACTCTGAACTTTAATCAGTTTAGAATTTGGTTCAGATTTAAGAGATGTCTAAATGATAAAAAGCGATTTTATCACTTGTATGTCTTTTTAATGAGAACGTTTTTTCTTGTTTTTGATTTATTTGGTTTATTTTGTTTCATGTTTCACTTTTGGAAGAGTTCAGGGCATACTACAATTATTCTCTCTTTCCATAAAAAAGGAAGGAAAGAGTTAAATATAGTATTCGGTAGTCTTCTATCGATGTATGCTACTCTTTGGAAGATAGGAAATGTCTTAATGACATAAAATTTATACAGCCTTGGAATTCAGTTCTGAAAATGGCAGTATTTACATGGGTGAGTGGAATGAAAGAAGAAGACATATGGGAATTAAAATCAGTAATACCTACACACTAGACTACAATTTTATAATCTGCACAGATTAAAAGTAGAATATTAGAGGAGCATAGAAAATATTAACATTTTTATTTGCAGAGTGAAATATATAGAGATGAGTCAGGAAAATATCACATTTGATCTGGTTTATCTGGGAAGGTTTTATGGAAGGACAAAATGGATACAGGCATGAAACATTTCAGTTTTGTTGTTGTGAGACATTGAAACATATTAAGAAGCTGTGCCATTTAAAAAATATATATGTATATATACATATATACATATATGTATATATATGTATATATATATATTGATATCAGAGAGGAAGGGAGAGAGAGAGAGAGAGAGAGAGAGACATCAATGATGAGAGAGAATCATTTGTCGACTGCCTCCTGCATGCCCCCTGCTGGGAATCAAGCCCACAACCCAGGCATGTGCCCCTGACCTGAAAATTGAACCATGACCTCCTGGTTCATAGGTCAACGCTCAACCACTTAGCCATCCTGGCCAGGCCATTTTTTCTTTAATTCAGCAATTACACAACTAACCTCAGGAAAACCATAAGATTAATTTAGGACATAGTTGCTAATGGATTCACCTATTATATACTATGCTCAGGTGAGGTAGTCAGGTCTTTAAGGAGAGGTAACTGGTAGGAGCCTTTCAACTGGACAATTAGCTGAGAACATGTTGGTAGATGGTGTACTGTAGTAATTAAGGGAAAAGCCTCTGGAGTCCATGAATACTTGGTTTGCCTTCTAATTGTTCATCTATAAAATGTGAATGATTGTAGTTTCTACCTTGTAGAACTGTTCGAAGGATCTCCAGAGAAAAGAAATAGAAAGGGCTTGGACTTGGAAAGACTACACTGACTCTTACTTATGGTAATTTTGGTAGGGGAAAGAAGAGGTGAATTTTAGAGTGGTAGTTCTTAAAATACTCCTTATGTTCTCATGTAATTTTTAATTTGTTTAATGTTCATTTTGATGATCTATAAAAAAATTATTGTTTCACTTGGTTAACCACTGACATGACCAGATGCTAAGCATGTATTATCACATTTATAGCATATTGAAACCAAGTGAAGTTAAGTCAAGGCTCTATGAGTGAAGTTTTTACAGTGGTTCCAGGAAGACAAAGTGGTGTGATCTGAGATCATCACCAAAGAACAGTAGTGTAACCAAACTAGAAAAAGCTGTACCATATTCAAATCCTAAGCAATTTATCATAGCGAAGCAGCAAACTGTGGTTAATTCAAATTTATTAATCATAGAGATTTTTAAATGTTAGCTTGTAAATGTTTATAGCTCCCTATGGACTAAAAAGTATATGATTCTACCTAGTTTATATTGTATATATTTAAGAAACCTTGTAAGTTAAGACTATGGATTTGTAAAAATATGTGTTTTTTTATGAGATGGATGCAGTCCTTAAGTTTGAGACACACACTTAAGGGGACAGTTTAGGGTGGTATGACCAGAACAATGATTAAGTGTCAGTTATCAATGGGTTCAGGGCTGACAGAAGGGGAATAGTAGGTCAGTATTAGGAAGAAAAGTGGCAAGAATGGTGAGGGCTACTGAAAGGCCAATGTTTCAAATTTCAGAATTTACCCACAATTGACCCTTCTTCAGAGATTAGCCACCAAACAATCAAATTATGTTTCTCATTCATTATGATCTAACTCCCTTCCTCTGTGACTGTTCTTTGATTGGATGGCTAATGAAGAAGTATGGGACTCAGGGCAGGATTCAAGCATGTTGGCTACTTTTCAGTTCATTCTATTGGCAGAATGTGGACCTTAACCACATGGCGAGGCTGGACACTTACATTCATTCTAGTGGTTTATTCATATCTTCCTGCTGCCAGAAATTAACACTGTTCACACTTGTTTAGCCTTAATAAAAATCTTTTTAGCTGAAGCACAGGGATAAGGTCACCATCTGCCACACGGAAATGCCAATATTAAATGAGTAACAGGAGGAAGGTGTCTTTTATTCGTAGGGACTTTTCAAAAGAACTTCAAAAAGATTAAGCAATAATTGATTCTCCTCTTTACCAGTTTAGACCATAATTTACATTTTATATTGTCAGTCGCATTGTAATAGCTGTGGAATCCATGAGTGTATTGTGCTCACCATTACTAGAAATAGCACTACAGGTAGCTTTTAAAAATATGAATGTCTTTAACATCAAATATATACTGTCTGTGCCAGGCACTACTTGAAAATTAAGCTGTAATGGCTGAGTGAGCATCTTTGATTTTTTGTGACAGGGTGTAAGTAGATTACGGACAATAAACCATCTTTACTAAAAAGTACATTTTTAAATGAGGATGTATAATGTGAATGTGATTTTATGATTCATAAATTCATTGAAAGTCAGGAAAAGTTAATGAGTATAGTCTTTAAAGCCAGATTTTCACATTTGTGGGCTTTTGAGTCCTTGAAAATTATTAGATGCTTCTATCAGACTTTAATTGTGAGAGGACAGCTAAAATATTTAAATGCCATTTTGTTGTTATAGTTTGTATTACGTGTATTATAGTGAATGCTTACTTTTCTTTGTTCATTATGCTCTGTAAACAGATTACAATTAATGATGACTGGGTGGATGAATGCTTAAAAATGCTTTTAAATAAAATCACAAAATTAAGATGTTTAAAATTGCATTATATGTAAAGGAATGAAGTTGTTCGTTAGTTGGGTTTTATAACAACTACTTTAAAAGGTAGTATTAAAAATTGAAGCCTGCGTCTAATATCAATGAATTTAACATCCATTTAGCCTCATTCTCCCACCTTTACCTTTTTGGTCATATTAAGCCTTTTGTATGTTATTTGTAGCAGTATACACTTAATTTTCAAACATAACAGTGTAGGGGGAATATAGGTTTATAGTTGTTCTTGTGGAAAATAATATAATAATAAATAAAAAATAATTCAAGAAAAAACTCTGTTTTTGTGTACTTACAACTCTAAACCTACTTTTGCCTCATCCTGTATCGGCATTTTTATTGAAATAGCTTATGTTGTTCAAAGCTACAAAATCAGCAGACGTTTGAGGGGAAAAAACTGAGACACAACAGACATGTGAATAACAAACAAGTGAAGAAAAAGAATGTACAATCATGAACCAGAAAGGTGATAGTACCTTGTCCTCATTTTATTTTGGGTTTAAAAATTTGATCTTACGCAATAATCCAAATTAGAGAGAAAATGTCTAGACAGATTAAAGCTCTAATTCCTATTGCTATGGTCACTAATCTCATTTCTTTGACCTTATTTTTCTCTGTAACCTTTACTTCTTAGCAGTCTTACCACTTATTCTAATTTTATTAGGAATGACCTTGAGGCTATAATTTCCAAAGGCACTGTAAGCAGTATTTGTTGGATGGATGGTTATATCATGTAAGTTCCCTTCCTTGGGAGGGGAGAATTTTTTCTTTTTAAAAAGATTTTCTGACTTGGCATAGTTGAAAACCAGCCCATTCATTGGTCATCATGGCTGTTTATCATGTGTGTTGGTACAAGGGCCTGCATGCAGCATAGGAGACAAAGAATTTGATTAGAAGTCTACAAGACTGTGATTTGATTTAAAAAATCAGTTGAAGAAAATTAATGCTAGTATTTTGAGTTTTCTAAAACATTTTACTGATGGAGTTGTCATTATTTCTAATTTCAACATATTTTAGCTTTGGCTGACTTTAACTCTTTCTTGCCTGTTAGAATAATGAATAGGTTATTAACATGGATTTGTAAGTTACCTCTTTAATGAAATAGGTTTTGGTTTGGTGATTTGTACACACCAATGACTAATGTCAGCACTTACATGTCTTGATCTTTTAGGTTATTTTATTAGGGCAGTATCTTTAATTGTATATTTTGAAGCTTTTTATTTAAAAATATTTCATTCTTGAGAGGTGGAATCATACTTTTTCAATAGAGAGAAAGTGGGGGATGACTGTCAAGTCCCATAAACTCATAAAGCAACACAGGTATCAGCAGAAAATCCGAGTAACATTGGCTTCATCCTCCATTACCATCCCCACCCAGGTCCAGTCCCCACACCACAACTTCTGCAAATTTACAAGGTTGACAGTGGGTGGAAAAGTTTACTAGTATGTGCTCAAGGTCATCCCATGGGAGGATTTCTGCTTATCCTGGAGAAGTTTCTGTTCTGCAAAGTATCAACTCACAGGAGAAACCAAACGACTTTGTCAATGTTCACAAAACAATCATTTAAACCAATTATTCTCAAGAACAATAAACTTTGCTGATGATTTTAGGAGAGCAAGGGAGCAGGGGGTGGTTTATGTCACATCTATGCAAATGACTTTCAATTGGAACTTAAGTCAACCTTGCTATTAATATATCTCTCAGGAATTTTATTTGGCCTCAACTTCATAACATTCCACTGAGTTCCCTTTCTTCTTCCTCTCTTATTATCCTAATTTTCTCTTTTTCCAAGAAGAAAATAACTCTCATTTTTATACTACAAAGGAAATCTCATTTTCCTACCTCCTGCAAAGCCTTTGTTGCTTTGGCTTCCACTTCTTCCCTAAGTATTGCTTTCTACTTCCTAAGGCATTTTCCTAGACAAAGAAAGTTTCCTCCCTAATGGGAATTCTTGTGCCAGCTGTTAAGATAGCATGCTGTTTATTTCTTTTTTACTTTGTTACTAAGAATTTTCTTTGCAGACTGCCAACTCAAGAGCATACTAGATGGTTAAGAAATACTGGGAAAGTACCCTGTTCAGTGGTCTCTTCTTTGCTTTTCCCTTAGTCACTTTGTTAGTCTTTGAAATATTAGCCAATTCAAAAAGGAAAAAGTGTTCTACAATTACATATATTGGTAAAGAAATATGGAATCAATTATTGAAAACTGGAAAGCAGGAAAAAGCCTGAGCATAAAGTAATTATGTAATACTAGAGGTCCGGTGCACAAAATTCATGCACTCAAGGAGGTCCCTTAGCCTGGCCTGTGCCCTCTCGCAGTCCAGGAGCCCTCGGGGGATGTCCAACTGATGGCTTAGGCCCACTCCATGCAGTGAGACATCCTTAGTGCTGCTGTGGAGGCAGGAGAGGCTCCCGCCACCACCAATGCACTTGCCAGCTGTGAGCCAAGCTCACCGCTTCTGGCTGAGCAGTGCTCCCCCTGTGGGAGTGCACTGACCACCAGGGGGAGCTCCTATGTTGAGTGTCTGCCCCTTGGTGGTCAGTGTGCATCATAGCGACTGATCGTTCTGCAGTTCGGTAGATTTGCATATTAGCCTTTTATTAAATAGGATAAGGAAAATGAACTATGAATAGTAGGTGGACAAACAAGAATGATGTAAGCAAACATAGCATGATTCATTTTGAAAATATATTTTGGAAATCACAAGACGAGCCTATTTTTAAACCCAAGGATAATTTTGATGTCAAAATAACTCTGTGCTTAATTCATTTTACTCTAAAGTTCATGTAATTAAAAATATAAACTTAGTGGCACATTGATTTTCTTTAATGTAACTGAGGAAATATATTGTTCTTATATTTTTTTCAGGAGCTCTCCTTATTTGACACTAGAAGCTAGTAGCATAAATTGTGAAACCTTGTTGTTTTCTGGAAAGGGAGTGTATAGGCTGTTTTTGGTTTGGAGTCAAAGCAGAAAGCTCTTTTAGCTATTTTAGCCAGTATACTCTGAGCAAATCTCAGAGGAATTTTTGTTATTTTGCTATCATTAGACTCATAATTGCTAAATAATAATTAATTAGTTTTCATCCCACCTGTGGAAGGTTGGAACATATCCTTGGAGATATAGAGATAACTCTCTAGCTACACTTTAGAAGTCATTACAGAAAGACAGAGTTCATAAAACAGTGCTTTGTTGTCTTAGCCCAAGTTCCCAGCATGGGACACACGCCCCACAGGGGGGCAGTTTGATTTTTAAGGGGGGCAATTTGATAATGAGTTATTAACAGTGAATATTTTGCATTTTTCATGGTTCTAGAAGCCTCATTTACAGTGTATAAATACATATTTATATGTTGTGACATATTTATGCATTTCAGTTCTCTATTACATGTTTTGAAGTTTTATTTGCTATTTTTTTCATATCACTTCATATTATTTTTTTAACAACTTCTTAGTGATTTCTTCCTCAGTACTTCAACTCTCTTTTCATTCTCTTATTTTTCTCTGTATGGATGCCATGTTCTTTGGAAGCTTGTTTAGACCAAGTTAATGGCCTTTTAGGCTTCTTCCATATGAGTAGGAGTTCACTTTTTGAATAATAAGAATTATATGTCATGGGGGGAGCATCAGGATTTTAGAGATGCTTAGGTGGTGCAAGGCCAAAAAAAGGTTGGTAACCACTTCCCTAACTGGTTTGGCACAGTGGATAGAGCATCGGCCTGTGGAGTGAAGGGTCCTGGGTTTGATTCCGGTCAAGGGAACGTACCTGGGTTGCAGGCTCCTCCCTGGCCTGGGCCCTGGTCAGGGTATGTGCAGGAGGCAACCAATTGATGTGTTTCTCTCACTAGATAGTTCTCTCTGTCTTTCCCTCTCTTCTTCACTCTCTCTAAAAATCAATGGAAAATATCCTCAGGTGAGGCATAAAAAAAAAAGACAAAAAACAGTGCTTTGTTATTATTTGTTTATACATTATTTACTATTCATTTAAAGTTTGTAAATTTTTGTTCCAATTGTAAAGGATATTACATAATATTTTAAGATAAATACAATTTTATGTTTCTGAATTACAGGTGGCCAAGATTAACCTTAAAATTTTTTCTGAAATATTTTGTCATATAGAAGTAGTTGGTTTTAGATTTAATCAGTGAGTGAGTGCAGACGTATGTCACTGGTTATTGTGTATACCAGTGAAGCCAAAGTACTCATATTTTTATTCCTCTTAGTATATTAAAGTTTCTCCCTTAGATTCATTCATGTAACACACGTTTATTGAGCACCTGCTACTGTCAGGTCTATTCCCTTTTCTTAATGGATTTCCCAGCCTTATCAATAGGCAAGATAGGGATTCTCAGTGATACATCCCTGATTGGAACATGCTGCCCTCAATGAAATGGCAGGCAAAAGATAGGGGTCTACAACAGACTGGGCAGTTAGGCTTCCCGAAGCAGGTGAAGCTATCTAGAAATTAAAGGATGTGTTAATATGAGTGAGATAAGATGAAAAGGAATTTTCATTCAGGGAAATCACTGTGAGCAAGGACTAGGAGGGTTTTTTTGTGTGTGTGTGTGTTGGGGGGTGGGGGTGCAAACTTGCACTGTTAGGGTACATCAAGTAATTCAGTCTGCGTAGAGAAAAAGATGTGTGTGAGGCCAGAGCTGGAGACGAGGTTACAGAGATAGGCAGCAATGAGATCAGGAAAGGCCTTATGATATAAACTAAGGACCCTAATCCTATCTAATAAAGAGGGAATATGCTAATTGACCCTCACCCCATTGCAAAGTTGGCGGGAAAATGCTAATTGACTGCCCTGCCCTCAAAGATGGTGGCACCCACAGCCAATAAGGAGTGAATATGCGAATTGACTGCCACGCCCGCAAAGATGGCGGCTCCCACAGCCACAAGATGGCTGGCAGGGGAGGGCAGTTTGGGTGACCAGGCCGGCAGGGGAGGGCAGTTAAGGGCAACCAGGCCGGCAGGGGAGGGCATTTTGGGGCGATCGGGCTGGCAGGGGAGGGCAGTTGCAGGTGATCGGGCCTGCAGGGGAGCAGTTAGGCGTTGATCAGGCAGGCAGGGTAGTGGTTAGGGGGTGATCAGGCTGGCAGGCAGAAGCAATTAGGGGCAATCAGGCAGGCAGGCAGGCGAGCGGTTTGAAGCCAGCAGTCCCGGATTGTGAGAGGGATGATTGGGCCTAAACCAGCAGTCGGACATCCCCTGAGGGGTCCCAGATTGGAGAGGGTGCAGGCTGGGCTGAGGGACACCCCATCCCCCCAGTGCACGAATTTCATGCACCAGGCCTCTAGTTGACAGCATAAAAGTTATGGAAAATCTTTGAAGGATTATGAGCAAAGGAATGGCATCCGATTTGTATTTTAGGAAGATCACTCTGAAGCAGTGAAGCAATGGGAATGTGAGATGTGTGTATGGGAGTGAGGTTAAGTGGGTTTAAGCAGATTTGATAAACAAAGTGAGATACATGTTAAGAGACTACTACAATAATCCAGATAAGAAATAAGAGGCCTGAATTAAAGTAATGGGATTGGAAATGGAGAAGAAGTGAATGGAACAGTTGACACAGTATGATTTAGGGACCACATGGAAGTGAGAAGTGATAAGAAAGCAAGACTTTAAGATCATCTGCCTTCACTGTCTACAACTTATAACACTATTTTTCAGTGTCCATAAGAGGATGTTTTCACTTGTCATTTTAACAAATATAACAAATATTTTGTTACCTTCGGTATGGGAATAGGAAAATTAGGGATAATTTTATTCTGATAAACCAATAATAATTTTTATTTGGTAAGTTTAATGAGCAATTATTTGCATCTAATATGTAATTTTTTATATATTAGCTGTGTGACATAAAGATGTAAAATTAGGCTTACCAATGCATCGTAGTAGTCTTATGTTATTGTTTGTTAATGCAGCTTTCTAAAGGAGTAGTCATGATTCTTTTATTTTATTTTTTTCCTCTAGATCTTAAAATGTTGCAGAATTTACAATAGACTTTCAGTTTATTTTTTATGGAATTTTACTCTCTGAGACCTGTACTCCTCAGGGTTTTCATTGTGACAAAGGCTATGCTAGGCAAGCAGCAATGTCATTATTTGAAGTGATTTTTACTATCAAAGTATATTTATTAAGCAACTTCTACTTCTTTCAGATCTTTTGCAGTAGGATTAATAGTGGGTGCAGTAATGCTTCTTCTGACCCTTTTGTAGTTATAACAGTCTAGATCAGTGATGGCGAACCTATGACACGTGTGTCAGAGGTGACATACGAACTCATTTTTTTGGTTGATTTTTCTTTGTTAAATGGCATTTAAATATATAAAATAAATATCAAAAAATTTCTATATGTGACACGGCACCAGAGTTAAGTTAGGGTTTTTCAAAATGCTGACACGCCGAGCTCAAAAGGTTCGCCATCACTGGTAGATGTTTTCCAGAACTACATTCTTGCGTATCCAGGTATATCTTTTAAGCAGAATTTCACCTTTAAATGAACGCCTTTAAAAACCCTCTATCTCTGGTATAATATATATGACCATTTCTTCTATTTTCCTGTGTTAATTTTGTTGGTCTACTTTCCCTCTCTCCTCAACCAAAGAGTTATTTAAAATAAGAAACCAATATGGACATTTTGCTAACACATTACTTAAATTATAATGAGAGGTACGGGGAAGCTATTTAGAGTGTTTTGTAGACTTTTTCAAGTAGAGAGAAATGTGTCAGCATTGGCTTATAACCTGAGTTTAACTTGTTTATTTTTTATAACTTTGCAGTCAACCTTATTTTCATTTACACCAGATCTTATTGAGTCTACTGATTGCAAAAGACAACAAAGAATGAAATGAGAATTTAGCAGAGTAGATATTAGTCCCAGTTGCATGGCTCTTTTGATAACACATATGAATTATTCAGCATCCATACTTAATAGCGTATGTTATACTCTTTAATGCATCTATAACCGTCCACGTCCAGAGGGGGAACTCTCCTACTGCTTGTGATTTGTTTATTTCGTTTTTCAATGAAAGCTGAAGAGAACATTGAATATTTCCCCAAAGACCTACTACAGACTGAATATTACTGCTTTAGCATATTATCCTTCATTGTATTTTCTGAATAGATTTCCTTGGGAATCCTATCAGATATTTTTTAAAAAATTTAAATACATTCTACTTTGAAAGTTTGCTAACTGATTCTTATACTGCCGCTATGACATTTAAAATTTTATGCATATATGCATATATATAAATATGTGGGACGGATGTGATAAGTTGATATTTATGTCTTTGATATGAGGAAATGAGGCCTGGTTAGATAATGTTAAGATGGTACTCAAGAATCTGTCTCAAAGGAGCAGTAAAAGCCTCAATAATACTACTAATAATAATTACTATTATTTATTGGAACTTTTCTCAGGCATCAGAGAAGTCTGAGGTAAAGTATATTTCTTTAACCTAGAAAATGTGATACGGGTTTTCTCAACTATTTATGTTATATTTCAGTGTTAAGTAGATTATATATTTTTACATAAGTGAGGAATTATAGGTGCAGAATTTATGAGTTCAAAATGCTTCTTCTGTTATTGACAGATAACTTAATCACTGGAGGCGTTTATCACGTTATTGGCTTAGCTTTCCGACAGCAGACTGCTGCTGTCTTGCAGGAGTCAGGATGCAGAAGTGTGTCATACTTCAACTGAAACACATTTCTCCCCAGGAAAACTAAATGGCATCAAATACCCTTGACTTTACATAGTGTGATGACACAACCTTGACTAAACACAGATCATTTGCTTCAGCAAAAAGAATAGGTCTAAATATCCACACACTAAATCCTGTATCTTACTCCAAATTGTGTGTATTAGTTATAGTTGTAGGATCATAAATATTTTTAAGGTACCATAGCAATGAGGTAGTTCAGTTTCTTCATTTTATGAATGAAAACATTCAAGTCCCTTAAAGGTTAAATGATTTTAAACAGCTGGTTAGTGGCTGAGTAGAGATACAATCAATGCAAGATTCATGACGTCAGTATAGTCCAAATTTTTTTTCATTACCAGACACTTAATTATTTTTAGGCATAATAAACTAATTTGAATGATCAGTAATTTTTATGTAATCTTTCAAATGTAAGTATTTTCCTTTAATGGGAATTTTGTGTCATTTAAAAAAACCTGAATCATTTGATGCAAAATAAATTGGTGACATTTTGGGGGAACTTGCTTTGTGATATAAGTATGAATTATAGTGATATGATAACCTTGTCTATTAATAATTTCGTTTCAGTAATTAAATCTAACAAGTAATCCTTATGGACTTTAGAGACATATTTGCACCATAAATATTAGCAGATTTGATTATAGCATTCAGGGAGGTTTTATAAGGATGGGGCAATTATATTGAAATATACTTAGATGATAAAACATGAATATAAAATTAAAGTCTTTAATATGAATATTTGTTTTAGAAAAATAACATAATTACAGCTACATTTCTGCATAATAGGCAAAGAAAAGCTATAGTTCTTTCGAACTATGTTATGTGATGCAAAGGAGCTTTATATCTTCAGTTTATGCTTCCATTTTTCTCTTTGGTAGAAAATATAATTAGAAAATATGATTTTGTATTTAGTAAAATAGTTTTACATTTTTGTGGGGGTGGTGATATGTGTATAAAGCATAATTTTATGAAATCCACAGATTACCAGTTATTTTCTTTAGTTATGCCTACCAGTTATTTTCTTTAGTTATGCTATTTTATACTTACATGAAATTTAATTTCTCAGCTTTTTACTAATGAAACTGGTGACTATTGGTGGGCCTTAATATTGTATCAAGGTGTTCCCTGGGAGAGATGTTGCCTGGGGGCAAACCATGCCATAGTGTTTTTATCTTCTTCATAGTGTTTTTAGAGTTTAACAGGTAACATTTAGAAAAAACAAAACAAAACAAAACAAAATAAAATGACCTTAAAGTAGAAGAAGAAGTGTTGTCAAAGAGGGAAATTTGCAGTTTGAGTAGGTTTGAAGAAAAGCAGTCTGTTTATGAAGCTGGCTTTCTTGTGGGCTATCCATAGGATTATTGTTGGATCAGCATGATGGAAATGGAATTTTGAGAAGTAGTATATAGGCAAGCAGATTGTGGAAAGTCTACCAAATTAAATGGTTTTCACTCCAAGCTGTAGATAAGCAATCTCTAAGGCATTTAAACAAGGAACTGCCAAGTAGAGTGCCCAGAATACATGTTTGTGTTTAACCATTGGAGTCACCTTGGCCAACTCTTTGGTGGGCAAAGGAAGACCAGATTGGGAAAGAACCTCAATGATCTAGTAACTCTTTGCTTGTACTTTTGTTTCTGAATCTAGAAGTAGGCTTCAAAAATCCATTCCATCAAATCTATTTCCAAATATTGACAGTATTGAATTAGAGTGGGCTTTTCCCTGGTAGATATGCAGCAATCAGGAAGCGTCGGTGCCAGAGTTTACACTTGGGTAATTGTAATTCTTGCACACGTAAGATTCTTTGCAGCAATCGTGGGGTATTTTAAGTTACTGATGCCTCTTACAATGACCAGGTAAATTAACTACCACCAAGTCCTGAGAAGGGTGTAGTTGTGTGGAATGAAATTAAATCTCTAAATGTTCTGTCATTTAGTTACAGTGCACTAGACTTTGAAATCAGGCACCCTGAACAGCATTATTGAGGAGGCAAATTTTGTCTTTAACTCACACCATCTCCATTTTTTCAGGCAATTTCATAGATAAGGGAGAATTTGAGGGGGAGAGAAGGGCTGGCACTGTTTCACAATTTGTGCCACATACAGAACTACTTACTCTGCCTTTGTGTAGAGTGAGATTTATTTCTGACAAAGTCAACCCCCCCCAATATATACTGTTGCTTTAATATAATTAAAACATCAATAAGTAATGCTTAATATGTTACAATAAAAATGTAGTAGTAATCTTTAGCGTTTAGTAATGTTTTTGTCAAAATGGTTGTTAAATGGCCTAGATTATTTTTGTTACGAACCAGGGAACACTGGTCTAAAAGAACGAAGACACTGAACATTCTAGAACTGATTCTGCTTCTGATCAACATTAGAAACAATGCAGAAGCCTCCCTTCTCCCAAGCCTAGTTCTACTAGTACATTATAAACTTCTGGTAATATCAGTTCTACCTTGACCATAGCATTATTATAAGGATAAAAGGAGATCATGCATGTGAATGGGAATTGTCACTATTTTTACTTGTATGGGAACACCTGTTTAATAATCTTTTGACAAAGAGTTTTGACAACCATGTTATATGAAAATTATCAACATGTAAAAGATAAAATGCAGAAAAAAATACCATGTGACTTACACATAGTAACAGACATAATGTGACTTATATATAGGAACAAGATCATGTAACGTACACCTATAGCCCCTCTGTTGTTATGCATCATTCATTTGTTCACTCAACAAATATTCATTAACACCATGTGATAATTATATGGTGTTCTAGGTGCTGGAGATACAGCAGTCAATAAAAAAGACAAAAATCTTTGCTTTCATGGAGCTTGCCTTTGGTAAGGGAATAGGAAAATTAGGGATAATTTTTTTTCAGATTTATGTAGGGAATGACACATCAACACTAATAAATGTTATAATTTCATTTCATTAGTCAGCAGGAAAACCACTATCCACTAAGAGGAATTTTTATTTTTATTTTTATATTTTAATCACCAAGAAATGTATAACCACTCTAACCAACCTAAGGTTAAAAATTACAAACTATAATCCGATTTTTAAACTAAAATGGATGTCAATTATTAAAGTATATGTTCTCCTCCCTTCCTTTTTTCCATTTAGACTGTATTTGAAAACTTACTATGAGGAAGCTCTAAACAAACATGAGCCTTAAAATATTTTAGGCATCATTAGTGCATCTAATACAATTTTTAAAAATATGTTTTTATTGATTTCAGAGAGGAAGGCAGAGGGAGAGAGAGATGGAAACATCAATGATGAGAGAGAATCATTGATTGGCTGCCTTCTGTACATCCCACACTGGTGATTGAGCCTGCAACCCAGGCATGTATCCTAACCAGGAATTGAACTGTGACCTCCTGGTACAAAAATTGATGCTCAACCACTGAGCTACACTGGCAAGGCTCAGATAATATTTTTTTAGTAGCTCCTATTCTCCTTATAAATAACTAGAGGCCCAGTGCACGAAATTCACACATGGGTAGGGTCCCTAGGCCTGGCCAGCGATCAGGGCCGATCAGCTTCCCTCCCTTCCCGCCTCCTCCTTCCCTCGCTCCCTCAGCACCCCGCCACTGCGGCTGGTTTCCCGCCATGTTCCACACTGCCCCCTGGTCATCAACGCATATCATAGTGAGCAATCGAACTCCCATTCTTCTGGTCGAACTCTCGAGGGGACACTTTGCATATTAGCCTTTTATATATATAGATCATCTTACCCTATATTTAACCAAATAATTCTGACTTATATGTTATCAACAGAAGAAACAGTGATTGTTGTTATAGTATGAACAGCTTGTTAATGTTCTCATATAAATGGTACAGATGAATTTGTTGGGAGATTAATCTGAGAGAATTATAATTTTCACTTTGGGGTTTGTTCCAGTTAATATATTTGCTGATAGATGAATATCTCTATTAGTTTTTGGGGAACCTGAGTTCTAATTTTGGTTTCACCATATCTGACTTAGAAGCTGCTATTCTTCTCTGAGCTTATCATTCCTTATTTAAAATAAGATATAAATTCAAATTTGATCTAATCGAATGCTGTCTAAATTCTTTTATTTAGGTTCTTACATTCATACATGAAAGCACTTTTGATTTTTTGGTTGATGCTTTTGCTTAAATTTCAAAATGATTTTCTTGATATTGCATTCCTGATAGTAGGTGGTTTTACCTTTTCTCCTCCACAGAGGATGAATCTGTATGAGGATACATGTAAATATAATTATTGCACTTTTCTTTATAAACCTGAGAATTAGAGTAGTAACCAGAAGCTATAGGAAAGAAGCTAAATAGTGTTTGAAGAGGAGATTATTTTTTAGAAAAATAAATTCAATTTAGCTTAAAGTAGATTTTTCTAAAATAATGATAGAGGTGAACATCTATATTTTCATTCAAATTCTAAAACTTTTACTTTTTTGAACACTATGCCCATTAGGTTTAATTTTGAATATAAACCCACTTAAAGAATACCCCCTTTCAAATGTGGTTCCAAATGTATACTGCCAAAATATCATAAATACTCAAGAGGAAAGTGTGCCCTATTTATATAAGGAGGTGATGCACCATTAGCTTTTATTTCAGGAGTAAAATCACTATGGCAGGCATCCCAGACAGACACTATTTCCCATTAAGTGACTGTGGCTGGAGAGCCATGAAGTGAAAGTGGGACACTTTATGTTCCCTGGGAACTCCCCGAGAAGAGCCAAGGAAGTGCCTGGAGGCCAGTTGATTATTCTTCTCTAGAAACCCACTTGTTTAAAATATAGGTAAAGTCCAATGGGCATTTTTATTTCCCCAGCACTGATTGATTCGCTTTTTCTCCCTTGGGAAGCTGGTGTTTGTGTTTTTGTTTTAATATGGTGGTATTTTGAAGCACTTCTGTAGAAGCTGAATTTGTGACATCACCCTCTTGCCTATTATGGTAACAATAGTATTTGATTGTTTTTTTTTGTAAACTTATAATTTATTTTTACTTTTTTGTAATTAAACGGTTGAAGTCAAAGAAATCTTTTTAGAGGCTGTTAAAGAACTAGCTAGGTTTCCCCAGGCCTGTGGTGTTGGTCTATAGAATTCTCATTTCCTAAGTATGTGAGTTTAGGAGAAAAAGGAAGGAAAAAAAAAAAGAACCTTGTCTCTCCAAATACAGAAATGTGTGTGTTTGTCATTATATGCCTTGTTTCTAGGTGAGGGGGTAAAAAGAAAAAAATCTTACGTTCATTTGGGGCTGGGATTTACAGTGCCAGGGTGGGTGGCCTGGAAAAAACCAAGTCAAAAAAAAAAACAAAAACCCAGTCAAGTTGTTTTGGGCTGGTCCCAGGCCTATGACAGAAGCAAATGCAAACCTGCTCTGGAGGGATGCATTTTAATTTTTTAAATGTTTCCAAATGTTTTAATTGTGAAAAATTCCAACATATAAATAATGAAAGAGTAGTGTAGTGAAAACCCATAGAACCACGTCTTAGATTCAAAAAGCAATTGTCAGCATTTTGCCAAATTTGCTTTATATCTGACTCTATCTGTCTCTACCTTTCTATTTTCTATCTCACTGTTGAACTATTTGAATGTAAATTGCAGATGATAGTTCTTTACCCATAATTATAATTATTTCAGCATATCTCAAGAAATACGTGCATCCATGTCACACTATTATCTTCATTACTCTTAAGATAATTAATAAGCCATAATATTATTTCATGTATAGTCTGTGTTCAGATTTCCATGGGTGATGCTACACCATCTTTCCTAGTCATTATTTTCCATAGCTAGGGTTCTGTCTTCATTTTAATAGCTTGCAGACCTACACACACATTTATGTATATTCAAGCATATATACATGTATTAATTGAAAGTTTGAAATGCTTATTAGGCAAAGTTTAAACTTTTTTGTCCAGGATTGTTTCTGTTATATACTTCATATTGCATTTCATCAAGAGGTGCAGGAACTAAGGATGCTGCACTGTTAATGAGGCTAAATTTGATCACTTGGTTAAGGTGGTGACAGCCCAATATTCTTGTAAATGTAATTATTTTCCTTTGCCACAGCAAATTATCCTTTGAGTGATACTTTGTCCCCCGTTAAATATCTTTTTTGCAGATAACTTTTCTCCTGTTAGTTACAGCATCCTGTAAGGATACTAGCAGAATCAATTACTTTATTGGGAGTTAATATACATTAGCAGATATTTAACATTTATTAGCTGATGTTTTATAACAATGAGTTCTCCTTCATCAATCACAATTCCTCCTAAAAGGTAAGCTATAATTTTTTTCACTTCAATTGTCAATTCTCAGTGAAAATTATTAGCACAACAGTCACTTCTAATAAAAGCAAATGAGTCTATCCACCTCCTTTTCTCTCTCTTGAGCATCCCTATGAACTCATTAAAAAATTTATCCCATGAATTATAATTAATTAGAGTTATTGTTCTTTTGAAGGCCACATTTCTTAAGCGATCTCCTATGTCTTGTTGACATGCCCTCATTTGTTTTTCAGGGTTTCCTTTCTGTAGAGCACAAGGTGTCCTAGACTGTACTTGTACTTTCCCTGTTCAAGACCTAGATTTAGACTCTTCTGTAGGGAGCCCAGAGTAATGAACTTTAAAGACAGGACAAGGCCTGGGGTGGGAGGCAGGGGCGGAATGGGAGAGGTCAGTGGGGGAAAAGGGGACCTATGTAATACTACCAACAATAAAGATTTTTTAAAAAAGACAATTCCCTTGGGTAATTTTACCAGTAACATGGACTCACACACACAAAATAACTCCAAAATATATAGTAAGACAAGTAATTTGGAGAAAACAGAGAAAACAAATTTTAGAATCAGACTTTCAAAGATTATATTACAATGATCATATTCAAAAAAGCAAATATGCTTACTATATGAACCCTTTGCGGTCCAATTTTATTTTTGGAATTCAAACAGTCTGGTCCAAATTAATTGGCGGGATTGAATGTTGAACCGGTTTGCGGTGTCGACCTCAGCCTCGATGTTGGACCTGCTCCTAGCGCCTGGTCTGTCGAGTCAGCCTCCACGTTGGACCGAAAAGGGTTAATAAAAATAAAAGGGGGGAGATTAGTGATTAGCAAAGGAATAAGAAAAGGAATGAGACTATTAAAAATAACCTGGCAGATTTGAAAAATAATTAAATATAACTACTTGAAATAAAATATATATTTCTTTGAAATAAAAATATATATTGATACCATTTTATATTATATAGCTAATTGAAATTATGAATATAATAGATGACTTTAATAGTAGATTTGATGCAGCTAAGAGAATTAGGAACTAAAATATCTGCAGAATTATCCAGAATATAGCACAGATGTGAGATAAAAATATTTTAAATATAGAAGATAGAATAAGGAGGTATAATATCAGGATGCTAGAAGGTGAGATTAGAGAGAATAAAGTAAAGCAATAGTCAAAGATGTAATGGTTAATATTAAATTCTCAGGTTCAGGAAATCCAACAAATCAAAATGAAAATTCATACCTAGACACACATTGCAGTGAAACCTCACAATACCAGTGACAGACAGAAAAATCTTAGCAGTAACTAGATAGAAAATTGATTACCTACAAAAGTGGACTGACAGCTAATTTCTGAATAGAAGTAATGGAAACCAGAAGTTAACTCATCAATATTATTTTTTGAAAATATGGGCAAGATGAAAACATTCTCAGACCACAAAAATCAAGAAATGTTTACCAACCAATGAATTTTCAATGACTATCGTGACAGTGGTTCTCAACTTTCCTAATGCCGTGACCCTTTAATACAGTTCCTCATGTTGTGGTGACCCCCAACCATAAAATCATTTTCGTTGCTACTTCATAACTGTAATTTTGCTACTGTTATGAATCATAATGTAAATATCTGATATGCAGGATATATTTTCAGTGTTGGTGACCCACAGGTTGAGAACCACTGGTTTAGGAGGAAGAAAAAAGGAGCCTTGAAGTGAGGTCAGGGATGCAAAAAGGAATTATCAAAAAATAATGATTTTCATGTATGTAAATATAAGTAGCCATGGATTGTACAAAATGATAAATTTATGAAGTTATAAATAAGAACTAAAATGCTAGACACACATGGTATATACGTCTGAAGGATAGTGATTGGAGTTAAAATATTGTCTTTGCATTATTTTGATTAAATTTAGATTAATTAACTAATGTTTAGGATAGCCATGAAAGAACAGAAATCAGTATACAAGGGAAATGGAGAGAGTAGGTCTGCAGGGATAAGCAGAAGTCCAGCCGTGGAGGTTGGGTAGGCTGTGTGAGAACATATTCTTTACGTATTAAAACTCCTGTTTTTAAAAACTTTGAAAGGTATTGCTTTTACTGATTATACTCTTTATAAAACCAAATTGTTTTCCAAATTCATTATAGAAAATTTGGAGTAACAAATTATGTAGTTCACAGTAAATATACATCTTAACACATTGCGTGCCGCATAGAAATCTCTAAGACATACGCCAGGGACCGCATGTTTTTGGGCAAACTGCACGTTATTTAAATCATCGTAATGCACTTTAGGTGTTGTTTTTCAATAATTATAACATTTTTATTTACAAAAACAATTAAACAATTAAACAATTAAAGTTCCTAGTACTTTTTTAATGTATGGTACTGCGTAAAATATTTTCCTCTATGAAGAGCAGGGGTCCTCAAACGACGGCCCGCGGGCCACTTGCGGCCCGCCGAAAACATTTATCCGGCCCACCGGGTGTTTTTGCCGCCGCTGTGTGCATAGGAATTTGTTCATAGTTTTTTTTAAAAACTATAGTCTGGCCCTCCAATGGCCTGAGGGACAGTGAACTGGCCCCCTGTTTAAAAAGTTTGAGGACCCCTGAAGAGGGAACATTTTCCTCTATGAAGAGGGACCAAACAAAATTTACATAAGTATCTAGATTCGCTCCTTTTTCCATGGGCGTGAAAAACGAGAACACTCGTGAGCGGTCCTTAACAGATGGCACGCGAAACACAAGAAAACTCCTGAGCGGTATGAAATGTGTTCATATATATTAAAAACAAATATTCCCTATTGTGTAATACTATATAAATGTATGTACACATATACATGGTGGGGCAAAAGGTGTACAGTTGATCATATGGAAAATAATACAATAATAAATAATAATGCAAAAATAAGCTCTGTTTCATGTCCTTATAACCATAAACTACTTTTGCCTCATCCTGTATATTAAAGAAAATTATCTGTAATTTTTTCATTTAGAGATTGTCAAAATTTTGATGCACCCTCATCAGACATTTTTCTATTTTATCTATTACTAGAGGCCTGGTGCACAAAATTCGTGCACTTGGGGGGAGGGTCCCTCAGCCTGGATTGCAAGAGGGTGCAGACCAGGCCAAGGGACCCCACTGGTGCATGATCAGGGCCCTGGAGGGATGAGGAAAGTTGGCCAGCTGGGGAGGGACTACAGGAGAGCTCCAGGGCGTGTATGGCCCATGTCACTCAGTCCCAATTGGCTGAAACCCAGCAGAAAGCTAACCTACCCGTCAGAGCATCTGCCTCCTAGTGGTTAGTTCACATAACCACAACTGGTCAACTGGTCAACTGTCTGCTCCCTGGTGGTCAGTACACATCATAGCGAGCAGTTGAGTGGCCTTAGCATATCATTAGCATATTATGCTTTGATTGGTTGAATGGCCAACCAGATGACTGGACACTTAGCATATTAGGCTTTTATTATATAGGATGTTACCTATAATATATAAACTTATATTAATGTATTTTATATAATCTATCATCTAAAAATTTACTATCTATATACCTACCTACCTATCTAATTATCTAAATTCTTACTTATCCATTGTGTCATTCAGCCTTTAGGATGCAGGTAAGATTGGATTGCTTTCCATGCATCATGGAAAGTTCATTGACTGCCCCAGATGGATTTTGTTATTATTATAAATATCTTAATGTGGAATTATTGAATAAAAGATTAGGAATGCTTTTAAGGCTTCTTATTCACATTTTCAGATTGCCATAAAGGTCATATTAATTCATACTTCAAACAGAGTATATGGGAATGTACATTTCACTTTCTAACACTGGGTTCTGTTATCCAAATATGTCTTTTCTTTTTTACATAAGATGTTTCGAATTACATATTTACACTGGTTTTCTTTTTTCATCCTATATTATATACTAAGAGGGGAAATAGATGAGAAGGGAAAGCTGTGTGCTGGTATTTTGTGTATCTGGACTTTTCTAAGGAGAAAAATAAAATAACAAAATGCCTTCAGGCCCAAAATATCTAACCTGAAAATAAAGCCTTTTTAGGAGCATGATGTAACACAATGCCTGTGATTTATTTTGGAATTATGCCCATAACTTCCATTAGTAATAATGAAAGTTAATGACATGCCTTATGGAATCAGAAAATAGTCTTCAATATCTCTAAGTACTTGCTTGGGTAGAAGCTATTCTATGTTGTCAGTGGGTGTCGGTTTGTAATTACAAATTGTACAAACACTATGCATAGTATGTATTTTGCCAACAAGGATTAACTTGGCATCTAGAAAAATGTTTCATTTTTAGCACCAAAGAAAAACAAAATCTGTGCCTTTTAAAGTAGCAAGGTTTGGAGAGTAACTAAATACCCATGATATGTAATTTAATGTTTTCAAATTTAATGGGGAAGTGCATGTTTTTGGATTTTTAAAAATTTAAGTGGTCATTTACCAAAATTTGTTCCTAACTAAATGAGTTTGCGTGAGCTTTCAATTTTTAAAATATTATAGTTAATCTCAGCTTGAAGGTCACATATTTTAGGTCCTTATGTTGTTCACTGAGTTTAGCTGGTAACAAGGATTAAAGAGAGACTGATCAAATAAACCTTGGACATAGCTTCGGCCATGGTTTGAGAAATAGCCTTGGTGCCTGATGGTCCTTGGTATTATGTTTGGCAAAAGATAATAAGTAGGCTAAAGAGTAATTAAAGTAATACATACACATTTTACATGAGGTTAAATGGATCTAGTTCACTGTTACTTTCTTCTCCTCACTCTTCTCCAGCCTCTCTGGTCTTTGCAAACACCCTAAATTCTTTTCCACCCTGAAACTTTCATATGTGCTGCTCTTTCTTAGTTGATTCTCTTTTATTCTCTCTCCGTTTTATTCTCCAATAATCTGCTTCCTTGAGTAAGTCAGCTTAAGGAAGTTATTCCTTCTTTCTCCTCACATTCTCCCACATCCCCACCCCTTGTTTTATTGACTTTACCACAAGCTGAAATTCTATATTCATCTTTCCATTGGCTTATTCAATCTGTACTGCCTGCATTAGATGGTAGGTTCCACATGCCAGAGATCATCCCTAACTTTTTAACTCTCTGTTTCAGTGCTTGCCACAGTTCCAGGCACAAAGTAGATGGTCAATAAATATTTGTTAACTTAATGTAAAATGAATGAATCAGAAATATGTACATTTTGGGGTTGATTCTGTTCACTTTTTTTGAGCTTATTGAAATGCAATAGTGTGCATCGTTGATTTTCCCATTTTAAAATGAGCTAGTAACATTTTTGTTCCACCAGATAGACAAATGAAGTTGAAAAGAATGCTGAACAAACTATTGCTTATTCTTTTTTATGTATCTAATATCATAAAATTTCATACTTAGTGCTAAAGATTTATTCCTTATGTAAAAGTTCCATATGTCCACATTCATAGTCAATTTAAAGTTAACCTTATATTCTGCATTTTAAGTGTTATGAAATTTTACTTTAAAATAAGAAATAGAAAATCATGACTAAAATGTTCTAAATTATGCTTATTGAATATTCCTATTTAAATTTTAAACATTGATTATTTTTACAAGCTCATTTTAAATAGTAAAAACTATTATAAACACTGTAAAGATGGGATGTGTTTACCAAAGATTTTGATATACAATGATAAAGTTTGTTTTAGAAAAGTCGATAATATTTGAAATAGCAATGCTATTTATTTATTTCACTTACCACATTCAAATGTCTTAGTTGATTTAAAATAAAATATTTAGTTTTCAGTAGTTGACAGCCTGGATTTAGCATTATAATCTTTAAACAGATATTACATTAAATACACTGTTTTATTGTATGTTACATTCATTGTAAATTATTTTAAGTTATATATAGAGTTTATGAGATTATGCATAAAAAATTAAGGTTGCAGTCTTATTCAAGCAAGAAGTAGCCTATTCATTTTATAACCTAAAATACCCCTGTGTGAGCTGTGTATTTCCTATATGCCTTCAGGAATTCGTATGAAAAAATGTGTCCCTGGACACAATCATAGTGAGTGCAGAGAAGAACGAGAAATAGTTTTTGCAATTCATTTCAAATGTCATACTTGTTAATTCAGTATTTTTAAGATAAGCACAGTGAACATAAAAATGTTTAATTTGCTTTAGGGAACAACCTTATTTGATGAAGTGCAGCTCTGGCATTAAATCTAACAATTACTATGTTTATTTAATCTTTGGTGGGTTTGATGTCCTAGATTGTTTGTTTAAATATATATTTATTGATTTCAGAGATGAAGGGAGAGGGAGAGAGAGATAGAAACATCAATGATGAGAGAGAATCATTGATCGCCTGCCTCCTGCATGCCCTCCACTAGGGATCGAGCTGGCAACCAGGGCATGTGCCCTGACTGGAAATCGAACCTTGACCTTCTGGTTCATAGGTCCAAGCTCCACCATTTAGCCACACTGGCTGGTGATGTCATAGATTGTTGAGGATTGCATTGCTTTTGTTACCCACATTGTTCACTTTTTTAAGGAGTTTTCAGTTCTGCTTTCATGTCTTCTAGTACCTGGCATGCTTTGTGCCAAGACAAGTTCATTTCTTGCTGCCTGTGAAAACGTTGCTCAAGCTAATGTCTTTTGCCAATGACTTGTGGAAGTTTACCTACATTAACCAGCTGGCTTGAGTCTGATTCGTCCTTAGAGAAAAATGAAGAGGGTTTTCACTGGGTCTCTTTCCTTCAATGATGCAGTTTTTTGTGACTTCTGTAGTCATTAACAATAACACTAAACTAAAATTGTTTGGTTCCATGGTACCAGAGTTCAAAAACTAAAATAATGTTACTGGATCAATACATTTTATAGTGCATAGACATTTCCGTATGAATGCATACAAGTCCCCTCAGTTTATTGATCTAGTTTCACAAAGTGCCAAATGTATTAGTGACAACTGCACTACTTTAAAGTGAAAAAAAAAATTAGAGGAGGAAAGAAGGATGGTCAACTCTCAGTTCTCTCTAAAATGAGACCCTAAAGCAGATTAGACTAAATAATCTCTTGTTCAGACACAACAACTATTTAAAAAAATTAAAACACAAACCCTTTTTTGAGCATTGTTACAGTGCTTTGCATAAATCAAATAATTTTATACTCCCTATCACTCAATGAAATATGTGTTATAATTATTCAGATTTTTCAGATGATGAAGATAATACATAGTGGTATCCACTGTCATACTGCAATGAAGTGGCCAAGCTGGGGTCCACGCCCAGGCAGTGGGTCCTGGTGCCCACAGGCTGAGCTCCACTACTGGGCTGCTCTCTACTTAGGCACATTGTCCATGGGACTTGGGACTCCATTCAGAAAGTGATTTTTCCCCCTTTCTAATTGGAAGAAGTTGAACTAAATGTTTACTTAAAAAAAAATCTTATTCTCATATGTAAATTCAAAATCCATACCCTTCCCATTGCCTTAACCCTTCAACATAACATAGGAGTATAGAGAATATTTGTTCATGCCTGTATTATGCCCAGTATATTTACTTAAAATCATTTTAAGAATAGTAGAGATAAACCAAATAACTTACATACTTAAATGCATAGCCCTTTGACACTGGCAATAGGGTGGTGAAGACCATGGGGTAGGAGGTAGGGTCTAAGAAGAGGGGGGCAACTGGGGAGAAAATGGGAGATATCTGTAATATAATCCTATATAATAAAAGGCTAGTATGCAAATCAACCGAACAGCGGAACAACTGGTCGCTATGATGTGCACTGACCACCAGGGGGCAGATGCTCAACACAGGAGCTTCCCTCTGGTGGTCAGTATGCTCCCACAGAGGGAGCACCACTCAACCAGAGGACCAGAAGCCAGGCTCATGGCTGGCAAGCGCAGTGGTAGTGGCAGGAGCCTTTCCTAAAGGCTAGTATGCAAATCAACCGAACAGCGGAACAACTGGTCGCTATGATGTGCACTGACCACCAGGGGGCAGATGCTCAACACAGGAGCTTCCCTCTGGTGGTCAGTATGCTCCCACAGAGGGAGCACCACTCAACCAGAGGACCAGAAGCCAGGCTCATGGCTGGCAAGCGCAGTGGTGGTGGCGGGAGCCTTTCCCACCACCATAGCAGCATTAAGGATGTCCGATTGATAGCTATCAGTTTGACATCCCCCGAGGGCTCCTGGACTGCGAGAGGGCGCAGGCCGGGCTGAGGGACTCCCCCCAAGTGCACGAATTTTGTGCACTGGGCCTCTAGTCAACAATAAAATTATATTAAAAAAATTCTTTTTTTTAAATAGTAGAAATATGTATATTTTTAAATATGTGATTTTAGGACTGCAATTTTAAACTTTCACATATGTATTTGGTTTTATGTATGCTAAATGAATACAGACTTTTAAAAGATCAGAGTTCCATGTAAATGTGATTGAAACCATCATTTAAAGGTGTTTTCATTTTTTCTTCTTGACTGGGCAGATTAGTGATTGACACAGATCAATAGAGCCCTGCTTTCTACTTTTGAAAGCAGTTGCTGATAGTTAACCCCTGATGTATTTTAAATGACTATTGGTTTTATATATCAAAAGGTCTTAAATTGTACACATATGTGCATATTTTCTGGGAGCTGTGAATTGGGTAAAGGTATGAGGGAAGTTTGCAGAACTGAGTTTGCTACAAAGTGAATTTTAGGTTTTCATATTAAATAAATCAGTGTACTAATTCGAGATTTATCTCAATCAGGTTGAAATGAATCACTGATGAATACCTTCTGTTCTTAGTATCACTAAAGTGATGTTCACTTGAATTATTCAGACCACTCACTGTGGGAAGTAGGAAAAACAGCCATGTGGCTTTCCACAAAGATTAGTTAGGAGGACTGTGTTCACTCTTTTGTATATTTAATGAAACATGACTAGTAGGGTCAGATGTTTCATTTTTCATGGACTTTGAGAATTTATTACCAATTTGACTATTTTAGGAATCTTGAAATCACAAAGTGACTCCTAAAACCTCATTCAGTAATTTACTTTCTTTACATATGTAATTACTATTAGTTTAGAAGATCTCTTCTTTTAAAATGTGTGTATATTGCCCTGGCCAGTGTGGCTCAGTTGATTGGGCATTAGTCTATGCACCAAAAGGTTGCCACAGCCCTGGTGAGGGCTGTGGGCTCAATCCTTGTTATGGAGCGTGCAGGAGACAGCCAATCAATGCTATGCTCTCACACTGATGTTTCTCTTTTTCCCCCTCTCCCTTCCTCTCCAGAAATCAATAAATGATTCTTTTTTTTAAAGTGTGTATATTAACCATGCATAATAGGTGCTTTAATTTCGAGCACTTTGTTTTATTTATTTATTTATTTATTTATTTATTTATTTTAATAGATTTTATTGATTTTTTACAGAGAGGAAGGGAGGGTATGTGCCTGCAACCAAGGTATATGCCCTTGACCGGAATCGAACCTGGGACCCTTGAATCCACAGGCCAATGCTCTATCCACTGAGCCAAACTGGTTAGGGCACTTTGTTTTATTTTTTAAAAATATTTTTAAATTAATTTTATTGGGGTGACATTGTTAATAAGATTATATAAATTTCAAATGTACATTTCTGTGACCCCTGGTATGTATAGCATATTGCATTGTGTGCCCAACACCCAAAGTCAAATCTTCTCCTGTTACCATATATTAGATCCCTTTTACTAACCCCTAAACCCTCTTCCCTCTGATAACCACCGTACTGTTGTCTGTGTCTATAACTTTTGTTTGTTTTTCTTATTTGTTTATGTGTTACTTTTAGTTTTATATCCCACATATGAGTGAAATCATATGGTTCTTAGCTTTTTCTATGTGACTCATTTCACTTAGCATGATAGTCTCAAGGTCCATCCAAGTTGTCGCACATGTCAGTATTTCATCTTTTCTTTTGGCTGAGTAGTATTCCATTGTGTATATGTACCACTTCGTTTTAACACATTGTGATACTCCAAAGAGCAGAAGGAATTCATTGACTTTAAGAAAGATAATTAGTTATTGCCTCTGAGCAGCGATTGTCAATTGTTGTGTGGCGAGAATTTTTAAAACCTACAACTATTTAGTCAGGGGCACTGACCTCTTTTCTCATAGATTGCCAAATAAAAAATGACAACAGCCAACACAACAATAGCTGTCTGGTATGAATGAATCAAAATTATGCCTACTTTTTTGTCATATTGGCAAAAAAATATACTTTTTGGTGTGCCATAGATTTTAGTAATAATTTTACATGTGTCATGAGATGAAAAAGGTTGAAAATCACTGCCTTAGAGATGTATCTAATTGTTGCCTGCATGTTTAAACACATGGATGATATTATTCTATTTAAATATTAGAAATAGTTCATACTACAGGTTTTCATCAGAATTTTCTTATATGGGTTAAGGCCAAGTTTCTTTTGAAATATCAAAGATTGAAAACTTAGCTTAAAAATAAAATCCCAAAACTTTAAAGTTAAAAAAATGAAGATATAGTATATTTGCACAATGGAATATTATTTACTGGGCATAAATATGAATAGATTGCAGCTAAAATAGAGCAAGATGAATTATAGAATAAAAACGTGGAATGAAAATCACAAGGTTTATAAAGTGCAAATAGAATCAAAGCTTTTAAAAGGAGGCCAAAAGAATGGTAAATATAAAAATCAGGATAATGCTCCCATTGGAGAGGTAGTGGGCTGAGTTTGGGGAGAAGGTAATGGCAATATTCTAGAATTTAACTTAATGGTGAGGTCATAAGAGTTAGTTTTAGCTTCACGCTTCATAACTTAAACAAACATACATTGTTTTGGATCCATTAAATAACACATCATAGAAAAAGCTGGAAGTCAATAGTTAATTTTCTGCCTGTTTGTCATTGTATATACTTTAGAAGAAACCAGTGAAGTGAGAAATTTTGGCAATTAAATAGTTGTTATATCCACATGAGATCAAATAATAGGCTTACTGATTTTATTTTTAGCTAGGACTAAATTATCTTGTCTTAAAGCTCTTCTATTTAATCTTTATTTTAATTCACTTTAGATCAAATTAAAACATATATGATAAAATTAAATCTAGAATGTGTTTTTTGCCTTCTCACACTACTTGTCAGATGGGTACTACTGAAGTTCCAGAGAGAGTAAGAAGAATTTCTGTTCTTCGGGATCTTGAAGTGCAACAGGGACAAGAGACTAAAATTTGACTATAATTCCAATTAGTACAAATTCTGAAAAAACAAAGAGTTAGGTTAAGTTAAATGAAGGGAGTACTTGAAACAAATCCATCCCTTAATATTATAAGAAAATGTGAATAAAGAAAAGCCTATATGGCAGCTTAAATAGAAAAAATATCAAACAAATTTTGTCAACTCTTGCTTTGCTTTGATCATTACATAAGTTTTCCCATCCTTAGGGTTTTCCTTTTTAATATATTAAGATGTAAATTCAAATGTATAATTTTAATGGAATAAGTGTGATATAGCTTATGCCAAAGAAATGTTTATGCCAGAGACCTTGGCCTGGATGACACTATAATTTATCTTGACTTACCTTCTCTGGGAATCAGTTTGGTATGTTGAAAAGAGCATCAAGTTTTAGACAGACTTGTTTTGAACTCCATCTCTGACATTTTCTGTCTATATCGCTTTAGGAAATTATTTATCTTTTCTTCAAGCCTCAGTTTCTTCACCTCTACAATGGAGATGCTAATATCTCCCAGACAGAGCTGTGAGGATTAAATTTTATGATGTTTAAAAAGTGCCTAACCAACCTGACCCCAGTTATTTGTTTATAGTCCCCATACTTCCAGATAGGATTTAAAGCCATTTAAAGATAAGGCCTTTAGTGTATGCAAAGTGGATTTTTCAAAACACTGAACTTATTAACTCCTTGTCCTGGGTGGTTGCACGTACTGAGTGACTGACTTTATAAACGAATTACCTATTAAAAGCTGAAAGTCAAGAGTGTTTGAAGACTACTCTAATTCGGCTACCAGCAAGTATCTTTTTGAACAAAAATATATGGTTATCGTCCTGCCTTGAACTGAAAGCTTGGGAAGAAGTTATGGAGAAGTTCCGACTTCCTTGTGACCGCCTCCTGGGGATGGAATAGGCACAGAGAGGAAATGATCCAGGTAGAGGGGGAAGAATCTGGGAAACTTTCCATCTGCTTTTGAATTAGATATTAACCTTGGCTTTGTTCTTTCATTTGAAGGCCTGCCTGTAAACTCCAAAATATCCAGGGTATTTATAATTAAATAGAAAGCAACACATGCATCCCAAATGATATTTGGATTATTTGCAATTCGGTATTTTCTGCTCGACTGCTTTGCCTTCTGAGTATGAATCATTGGAGTTGACTGTAGAAATGTCACTACTGTGTGCACAGCACAGTGCAAAGAATATAGTTTACATTTCAGTCTCTTTCTCCCATCTATTCTGTTAAATCCTCTTTCTAAATAAAACCCACAGAAAACCCCACAACCTTCATGAAGTACTTTAAATTTGTAAGGTTTCAGTGCATGTGAATCTCATTCAAATAATATATGTTTTTAATTATAATTAACTGATTAAATTTCTTGGTCAGATATTTTTTATTAATTTAGAAGTATAAATTTAATTTTCTTTAAATAAATGAATACCCCTAGTTTTTAAATAGATACAGGTAAGCTTATTTCAATGACATTGAAGTAGGTGTTTTGGTTTATAATTTCTTAAATAAAATCAATACCCATTACGTGGTAATTAGAAGCAAGTAAGATTATTTTGAGCCTTTGTAAACAAAGAATTGGAAGGTTTTGATTCTGTCAATCAAATATCTTTATAAGCAGTTTGGCTTTTTGCAGAGAGGGAGAGGTAAAAAAAATGAAAAATGCATTTAGCGTTTAAAAAACATCTTTTTTTTTTTACAAGTCAAGTAACAGTTCATAATTCTAATTTGATATGGTGCACCTTAGTTTGTAACAAGGGTTTGCTTCTTTAGCAGCAAATTTAATTTCAGAGGTGCTGAAAAGATCCAAGAATCTTAATCCTAGGTCATTTAGAAAGCAAGCATCCGAACATTTTCAAGGAACATTGATGGAAGGCGAGCTATGATTTCAGTGAAAGGAAGTGTTCCTGCAGTCATGCCACATGTCCAACAGCTACATATCCTGAGGAGCAGCTTCAATCTTGGCTCTCTGAACCTGTTTTCTAGGAGCAAGGAGAGACTCAGCTCACCACTGAGTGTTAGAACATACAAGATTGGGGCTAGTTTTCTATTCTTGGGCCAAAATTTTAACATGATCCCATGTGCACTAAAGTTTAAGAAGTTCTGGTCTAATTGATACTTAGAGGTCTTGTGGCATAAAATTGTTACTACCTAAACATGTAAACACTAAGTGATGAAAACATAATTAATATCTACATCAAATAATCTACATTTATAAGTTTTATTGTTTCTAAACTGGAAAATTACTTAAGCTAACCTGCGTGTACAAACTTTTTTAAAAATAGTGTGTAATAAACATGTATTAGTGTATTCAAGATTGAATACTAATGAAATTTAAAAAGACAGATTATAGACTATGTGAAAATTAATAGTGATTAATTTAGTAGTATTTAATAATAATTCCAGATATGATAACTCAAACTATAGCATGGTATCTATTTTATTAGAATACATATATATTTTAAATATATTTTACTGATTTTTACAGAGAGGAAGAGAGAGATAGAGAGTTAGAAACATCAATTAGAGAGAAACATCGATCAGCTGCCTCCTGCACACCTCCTATTGGGGATGTGCCCGCAACCAAGGTACATGCCCTTGACCGGAAACGAACCTGGGACCCTTCAGTCCTCAGGCCGACGCTCTATCCACTGAGCCAAACCATTTAGGGCTATTAGTATATTTTAGACAAAATTAGAAGGTAAAACTATACTTAACCTTTTGATGAAGTAATGCATGTGAGGAGAGAGGGAAAGGCTTGTTGAAGCAATTAATACCTTGCTTCATCTAATTATATCAGTAAGGAAGTGAGAATACAGGGTTCATTGGATATGGAAATAGCAGAAATTATGCACATAAATAAAGAAGTGAACATGACTAACTCTCATGACACATGATTTATATAATCCCTGGCATGAGAAAGGGCTTTTTCAGGTTTAACAGAAAGAGTTCTGTCAAGGATTCTCAAGGATGCATGAAGTTGGGTGTGAAGCTCAGGCTTCAGGTGGTAGGAATGTTGCCTCATAACCTTTTTGTTTGGTAGATAAGGTCATGGTCTGAGAGTTGGGGAGAGGTCAATTTTTAAACAAACAAACAAACAAACAAACAAACAATAGGACTTCTATTACCAAAAGCAGGTATCATGGATTCCAGTCAGGCAATTAACAAAAACATTCTTAGAGTGGGATTCATAAAAATAGCACAAAATTATCCATCAAAAGATGAGATGTTCTGCTTTTTATCATGCAAATCATAGAGACCATATCAAATCAGCCATTACACTCAGTGGGAACATTACAGGAAACTTGCAAGACTTTTTATAAATATCCAGTTACCTTGGCTCTGGGGAAGTTTCTCTGGCACCAGGTAAACATCTTAGGGGACTAAAAATACTGTTTACAATGATCCTACCACAAAGAGAGTACTTTAAGAATGTACTTGTCATTGGAAACCCTTTGCCCCAATAACAGATCATTACAATTGAATTTGCCACTGGGTCTCGTCCATTCATATAATTTAATGGGGAAAATATTGGATAAAGATTTACATGACCTAGCTTGTAAAGATTTACATGACCTTTAACTAGCAAGTGTCTTGGTCCCTGCTCCCGTACGTGTTAAGTGAAGCTGTTGGGTGAAGATCTTTGAGATACCTTCCAATTCTCTAAAACATTATGGTCAGATTGTTCGGAGTGGCACAAATAATATTAATATTATGCATAGCAAAATCTTCTATATAGAGAAAAATGTTAATCTGAAGATTATTTAATATTTATTTAAATTTTATATGTACAGCATATAGCTCAATGTGTTAAGCATTTTGGACTGTTAAGAATGTTATAAAAGAAACAAAGGGGGGGAAAAAAAGAGGAACAAATGTAACCTGAACAATAAAGATTTAATTAAAAAAAAAAAAACAAACAAACAAACAACAAAAAAAGAATGTTATAAAATATATAAATTTCTAATAGTTTAAATTTATTATTAGAAAGACAAATATAAAACACCAGATTATTGTTTCCAGAATTCTGTGTTAGGAAAATAGCAAAATGAGAGTATTAATTTCTAAGACTATTTTAATTATAGTTATATGGTGAAAAAACCTTGAGATATTTAAAGTAATTTTATGATTTATTTATACATTGGTTAAAAATGATTACTTTAGACAATGTGCTGAGTTTTTATTAAACTACCTCTGATCAGTGGTTGGATTAGTAGTGTGAGTCTTGATATTTTGAGCACATAGAACACAGAGTATGATACTCACTAATTATTGATTGAACAGTAAAGTGGGACTAGATAACTACCCAAAGAAAGTGGTCTATAAAAAGATGGGCTCTAAAAGCATCATTTGTTAAAGCCATGGTTTCTAAAAATATTTTTGATTAATATTTCTATTTGTAAAAATTACATACATACATATATACATAAAATATCTTTAAGGCTATACCTCCATTATGTTTATTTATGAGTTATATGTACACTAGAGGCCTGGTACATGAAATGTGTGTGGGGGGGGATCCCTCAGCCAAAGCTGTGCTTGCCAGCCGTGAGCCAGGCTTCTGGCTGAGCGGCACTCCCTCTGTGGGAGTGCACTGACCATCAGGGGGCAACTCCTGTGTTAAGCATCTGCCCCCCTGGTGGTCAGTGCATGTCATAGCGACCAGTTGTTCTGCTGTTTAGTAGATTCAGTTGATTTGCATATTAGCCTTGTATTATATAGGATGGCCCATATTATATGCCTTATAAAATATACAAGGTAGAACTTTAAAAAGATAAGATAATAAAATAACTGATATTTTTAAAAGAAATTTATTTACTTTCATTTATGGTATAAACATTATGTTCTGGCTAAAATATAGAAATGGACTAATGCTAACATTTTTGCGAAGTAATACAATATAATATAAATCATTTTTAAAAAATTGGCTTAATTCTTTGAAGTATAGGATTTGAAAGTCTGGTTCTAAAGTTTAGTTTATTTGCTTAATGATTATTATAACTGAAAAATGATTACTCACAAAGCTATAGAGGTCTAAATGGAGGAGGAAAATTTTTTGCCAAAAATTATGCCACATTTTTTAATTGAAATCCAGTTGGTGAATTTCATCTCAGTTGAAGTCAATCAGTTATTCTTCTAAACTAATCACAAGGTATTAGACTTGCATACATTCTTAACTAATGGGTTTAAAATACTGTGAAACATTACACATAATGAAAATATTTCTAAACATCTACTTTTACCACATTATTTTTATAGTATTAACTTTTTTTAATAAACTACTTTTTCCCCCCATTTGTCATAATATAATCAGCAAGCCAGTGTGTGGCAGAAATGACATTTATCGTCACCCCCATTTCAATACAAAATATTTTAAAGATCATTATGTTTTAAATGACTTGTTTTCAAATGATTGACTGCTTTGACAACATCCTATCACACTTGGAAAACTTGCTTCAAATTCTGTGTCATAATATTTTGCCCATACTTAATGTAAACAGTGACTATCATGTGTGGTGCTATTACTGTATCCAAGTTTTGATATTTTTTTAATTTCAGTCAAATTTATACTCTATCATTTGAATATAGTCTTTCCATAAATTATTATTTTTTAAGGAATTCTGTTAAGGCTATAAATTCTCTAATGCAACTTGGTCTTTAATGGTTAATAATTATTAGAACATATTGTACATATATTGAAACAATCTAATGCCTGAGACATGTTAGAGATACTTATGTCTGAGTCAGCTGTATAGCAATTCTATTGCTTATAAACAATGAAAGTAGTGATGATGGATTAGAGATATTTTCAATAAACAAGATCATGATAGTAAATTATACCTCTAACCAAGGTATGTTTTTGTTTGTTTGTATGGTTTTTTTTATTTGTTTGTTTTTTGAGAATACAGTAAGGCAGTTCTTTTGTGTAGTTTTATGGAAATTCTGAAATGATAATTTTTGAAGACATCTTGAAATCTTTAGTTTCTAAAAAAAGTTGAAATAGAGAATGTTTTCTTAATGGTACACTCATTCCTTATTGTTTAAGTAACATGAAAAGAGAGTGCCTATATTTTATGCACTGTTCATTTACATGTAATAGCCATAATAAAATATAGACTATCTTAGATTCAGTTAGAAATTTGGCTGCCTTCCCAGCAAAAGGTTAGTATATAAAAACTGAATTTCCTCATCTGTTAACAAGTTGACCCCTTCAACCCTTAATATATATAAATTTTTTTCAGTGATAACACATTTTTTTTACTCTATTTGGTAAATTCAAATACAGATGACTTATCTGTGTTTTGACTCTGGTAATTAGCAATATGCAGTCTTGTTTTCCAAAGTAAAATTTTTTTAATGGAACAAATTGGCCAGATCCTTAGGTCATTGTATAAGCTCTTTTCTGGAATACATTTTCTGTATTTTTATTGGATAAGTTAGGTTAAGGTACATATCTTCATCGTTTTTATTTTTCATTTAATGAACATGCATATTTTATAGGACATGTTATAATATGAAATGTGCAGACTTTGTGGGAGGAGAGCCAGCAGGTTGTAAAGGAAGGAGGACAGACTTAAAATCAAATTGACTTGAGCTTGAAACTGTAATGTATCTCTTGCTAGCTGTGAAAACTTTAGGGAAGTTGCTTATCTTGTGTCTCAGTTTGCATATGTAAGAGAAGAATTAAATTATAATGTCTGAAAGAAATCCCCATAGTAAATGATCAATCAATTATATGTACATCTTACTCATATAAGATTCAATGAAAATGTGAGGCAATTAATTACTTTTTTACTTTTACTATAGTATTTAGTGTGTAGGAAGTCCAAGCATTCCAAAAAGGATCTCCAACTGTAAATATATTGTTCTTTAAAACAGGCAACATGATGTGTCTTACTCAGGCAAAGTCAAGTGGGCAAACATACTTTTGACTTAATCCTCTGCTTTAATTACTGAAAATGTGTTGCCTTCTAAGCAGATATCGACTAATATCTATTAGCTTCCTCTGAAGTATTGCATGCGGACAATTGTGATTTTACTCAGTGCCTCTCTCTTTCTCAAGCAATATTTGGCTACTTAATAAAGACTCTTATTAATAGGCTAAAGAAATTTTAAAAGATATTTGTAGGGAGAGAGCAAAGAGTAAATGTTGGCTCTAATCATCATAGCCATATATTAACCATTTTTCCTTTTATAGTTCTCACAGTTAGGAATTGACTCCCTGCTGTCTGTTAGCCACCATACAATTATGTGATTATTTTAAGCTGCAGCCTTTTCAACCTAAAGCTAATCTTCTTTAGACGCAAATATATATATACTAGAGGCCCGGTGCACAAAAATTTGTGCACTCG
>NW_005371219.1:13179239-13263801 GCF_000412655.1 Myotis brandtii | reverse complement strand
GAACGTTGGAGTCTGCAGCAAGCAAGCCTCCCTGCTCGCTTCAGTGCCTGGCTGCCGGCCGCCATCTTGGCTGACAGTTAATTTGCATATACTCACTGATTAGCCAATGAAAAGGGTAGCGGTCGTACGCCAAATACCATGTTTCTCTTTTATTAGTGTAGATATTCATTTCTCACCAAAAGGGCCATTGTTAATGTTTTGAGACCCCAAGTGTTTTGAATTATTAAGATTGCAAGATTAAGTATTTATTGGAGTGTGCCTTGTTGCTAAGATAATATATTGGCAATAAAGTTTTAAAAAAAGTGGTGTAGCAAGTTTTTGTTTAATTGTAGTTAGAGAGAAAACAGGCACTGTTAATGTAGGACAGCATTTAATGACACTCCTGTGTGTGATAAAAGCAAAAAAGTACTCTCATTAGTTAAAAAGATGGAAATGACTCTGGGCCCTACTTACTTAGGGGCATTACTTCTTATGTATTCTGTTTGAACTGCTAGCATACATAATTTCCTTTTGTTAAAGATGCAATTGGTCAGCTAATCAGCAAAGATTTATTACAGATCTTTTCTGCAATGTATGTTGTGGTAGTTATGCAGAATACAAAGATTGTAAAACAAGGTAAGTAGCTTCCCATCACATTGGAAATAATGCATTCTTCTGCATGAAACAGATAACAATATTAGCTGATATGTAAGTGATGAACATTTCCCAAAGTATTCTATGAAACATTATTTCCTTGAAATGCTCTGAGTAAAATATTCTATAGCCAAATGTGTTTGGGAAATGTGGCCCAATATATATCTGTTTTAGAGATTTATAGTATATTTTAGCATATTAAAAAGTCTGAGAAGGCCTGCAATAAAGAAGCCAGTAAAAATCATTTGGACAAGCGATTTTCTAAACTTAGTTTGACTACGTCCTGAGTATCCCCTGTAGGAACCCACTTCAGGAAATGCTTCTTGATTTTGAATCTAATTAATCCAGTAGAGCATTCCCTTAAAGGATGGGAAAGCTTACTTTCTATGATGAAATACTGATTTAAAAACATTGTCCATTAAAAAGTACTTTATTGAGGGCAGTAGAGATTGTTGCAACTTTTCAGGAGGAAAATTTGGTAAAATATGCAAAAATAAAAAATGGAATTGCCGTTTGGTTTAGGAATCATGCTTGTAGAAATTTACCCATGTTCAACAGCTCTTACTGGGAAAGCCTTGCTTCTGAACTGAGGATAATCTAGTCAGCACACCAGTGAACATCCTCTGCAACATTTCCTAATACACTTTGGGATATACTGCCATGCACAACATGTGCTGTGGAGGTGAAGAATAGAGACAGGTTTATGGAGGCTAAAAAGTTTGAAAAAGATTCATGGAGCAGGTGGGACTTAAATCAGCTTCCGTGGATGGGCAATATTTTGATAGTAAAAGAAACATCATTCTGCATTTGATAGCCTAAATTCCAAGTCCAAGATGAGCAGTTGGCACATTGTAGAGCTTAGACTTTTTTTGGCTAGTGGGGCTATGACATGTCAGGCAGTGTTTTCAGCCCATTATTATATCTCTGTCCATAACACCATTGCATGATATGAACTTATTATTTTTCTTTGTTATGCACATCAAGTGACTGAGATTTCAGGTAAAATTCCTTGGGCTTCACTTCTAGTGAATATTGGAGATTGGTAACCCCATCACAGACAGAGCTTGTATTTTAGCCGCTTTGTTACATAGATATAAAATTCTTGTCTAATTAACTCCCAGAATACAAAATACCATTTCTCTTATTCTTAGGGAAAGTGTGATTTCTTTCCTATCATACTGAAACCCACATTATTTGTTTGAGTTATTGATGGGACATAAAAATAGAAAATATTCTGAATTTACACTGTTACTTGAGTTGCAGTTGTGTATGTGCATAAAAGGTATCAAACTCAAACTATTTATGTAAATTCTGAACTTCTCTTGGTCCAGAATGGAACCAGCCAAGTTGTTTATCTGGGCCTTTATATTTGACTCTCTCTTAGGAATTTTATAAATTCCAGTTTCTGTAGGGAATATATAGGGCAGTTCTGATACTTGCCTGATTTTTTCTTTTAGTACAATCTGCTGGAATTAAGATTGAGTTTGGTTAATGAAATAAACTAATCTAGATAATCAACACTGCAGAATATATGAGAATTATGGGGTGTCCTAAAAAAGGTATACACACACTTTGAATAATTATAAAGGTAGTGTTTATTAAAACACATTTCATTTTCAAAATTGAGTATCAGCTGTTAAAGTGTTTATACATTATTTTTTGGCACACCCTGTATAACTATCTGAAAACATTGACTGAAAGACATAGATTGCCTCAAAAATTAGAGTAAGTCTGTAGGGATTCCAAAGATTTTCAGACTTCCTTTTCCTTTTTAATTTAATGTTATTGGTAAAAATGTTCATAATAAGGATCCTGTTTAGAATATTAACATAATGAAAATTCTTAAAATTGTTATTTTCTGCATTATTATACATGGAAGACAAATCGCTTTCATCACACAAAATTGTAAATAAGTATCAATATTTTACACACTTTTTCTGAATTTTTATAGTTAACTGCTATTATGCAGGGGATTTTTTTTCTCTACCAAGTGATCACATAGACTTAGTAAAGTAAAACACAACCCCCTAGACATTTGTATATCTTTTTATTTGTTTGTTTGTTTTTAAAATGTTTTTATTGATTTCATAGAGGAAGAGAGAGGGAGAGAGAGATAGAAACATCAATGATGAGAGAGAAACATTGATTGGCTGCCTCCTGCACGCCCCACTGGGGATCAAGCCCTCAACCCAGGTATATTCCCTGACTGGGAATCAAACTGTGACCTCTTGGTTCATAGGTCATCACTCAACCACTGAACCATGCCAGGTGAGCTGTATATCTTTTCTTGATCTTTGCTCCTCCCCTGATCTTTTCCAGAAACTATCTTAACACTGTGTTCCTTTTTTTTTCATAACCATTATAATGAATTGTTTATTTTTCCCCATCTAGACTGTAAGCTCCATGATTTCTGGAACTACATCTATTTGTGCTCACAATTTTATTCACATACCTGGCAAATAGTAAGCAGCTAAATACATAGTTGTTGAATTAATGAGCTAGTGATTTCTATGGCCTGTCTTTCAGCTAGAATGCTAAGTGATTAAGTTTGACCTGAGTGTATGTCTTTTGACTTTCCCATGGTTTCACGTACAGTGTTGTGCACATAGTATGCAACAAGCAAATTCTTTCTTATTGGATGAGTCAAATATTTATTTAGTATGTATTAACTGCTTAACATATTTGAGTAAATCTGTTTTAGTGAATGGTTACATTTCACTGCAAGTAGGAGGAAACTTACTCTTGCAGTCAGAAGTAATTTCCCCACAAGGTATTTCTGGCAACATCCTCTCCCATCCAATTAACAAAACACTTATTATAGATTTAATGTGATAGAGACTATACTAGGAACATGCTGGTGGGAAGATGGGAAAAGAGGATTTAAAGGTGAATGAGTGCGATCTCTGTCCTGAAAGACTTGATCATCTACTGGGTATAAGATGTACATAACATCATGACCCTTGAAGAAAGCAGAACATAAGGGGTAAGAGCTGAGGCTATGACTTCTAGACAGCCTCTCAACAACTTCAAGCTATGACTATCAGGGAAGGTTTTATGGATGAAATAGCAGTAAGTCTTGGGCCCTGACAGTTTGAGTATGTTGGGAAGGACAAAGGCCACTCCAAGCTGAGAGGAAAACACAAAGACCCTATGCTGTATGCTCACTGATTAAAGAGCTGAGATACGCATGGGTAGTGCTCATCAATATTCTCAGGTCTTTTCTCTTTACTGTAGAAATAAAAGAAGATAATGTTTCCTAACTCTTTTAATATTAGGTGGGTCCACAGGCTAATTTGGATCAATGGAGCTATAATTGGAAGTAATATTTATTTCTGGACAAATTTTTAAGAGGCAGGGCATGATTTTTCTGTATTTCCTTCCTCTCTATTCAATAAATTTGAAGCCATTGGTGGAGATAGAGTGTCATAAATTGATAGAGCCTAATCAGAGAAGATCCTTGCCAAAGTGGATCAGAACCCTCCCCATCAATACCTAGTGGAGATATAGCCTGTAAAAGAAATAAATATTTGTTCTTTAAAATCACTGATATTTGGATTTGATTGTTACTATAGCATAATCTAATTTATTCTGACCAACCATAGAAAGGAAGTCAATGCTCTATTGTATAATAAATTTGCTAAGGGAGTTGATATTTAGACCAACCATAGAAAGGAAGTCAATGCTCTATTGTATAGTACTTAATTTGCTAAGGGAGTTGATATTTGGAAATTTAGATAGTACTCAGTTGTATTCACTAGAGGTGTGTTCTCTCTGTATACTTTAATTCTAAGACTGGGATTTAATAAATGAGATACTTAGAAAAAGCCCAGGGACTACATAGTGTAATCCCTAGGCACAGACAGTGGTAAACAGGAATTAGACTGCCAATTGTTTGTCTAACATGTAACCACCTCACACCATACTATTTTACAAATTGATCATTCCTCAAATTGATAAGAAACTTAAGAGTTGCAGGCTCTTGAGGGCAGTATAAAAAATTAGCTCACCAGAGTTTTTTGGTGTTCACAATCTGATGCCTAATGAGTAACTCAGGCTTTTAAAAAGTGAAGTGCTATAGCTTGACATAGCGCAGGTGAGAAGTAAGGCTATTTAAAGAAGACTATGCATACATGTTCATGTTAATCCAAGAAGAACACAATTTAATTGTTTTAGATAATGTCATTTACTTCCTGTTTCTCACATGTTCAATTACACAGAGATGACTGTTTATGTTGCAGGTGGATTAAAAGTAGCAGCAGCATGAATATTCTTTTGGAGGCAAGGCTAGTGTTGCTAGTCTGCTCTGAGAGTTAAGGCAGCCTCATGCTGGGGTTTCAGTATTCTACCAATCATGGTGTGTACATTTTTGTTAATGACAAAGAACTAGAACCTCTTCACCTTTTGGAAGATTGAGTCCTACTACCAAATAGGAAAATACAAATAGTTAGGGAAATACGCAAATAGGAAAAATGCAAATAGGGGAAAACACATCTGATGCAAACCTATAGGAGCTTAGTTAATAATTCTTTCATTTTTTAAAATTCTGATACCTGTAAAGGACCAATTCCTGGCTTTCCTAGAAGAGCAAGCTATTGAAATCATTCATATTCTTTCATACTCTGGTTTTAATTTCCTGTGCTTTAGGATGAGTCAAACTTCCCTGCTTTTCAGCCCCACTTTATAAAAAATAAGAAGTGTACTGTGAATTTCAAACATGACCTGAGTGAGCAACTTTATGAAAATAATGTGCAGGTATAATTACACGCTGTCAATCCTCTTATACGAGGGAGGATGATAAAGTTTGCATATTAATCAGTCACACAGTTTCTGACTGTCCTCCTCTGAGCATTAGGGCTGTTTTAAGGACCATGAAATAAGGTGAATAAAAAGAGCAGAAAGCCAGCACCAGTAGTGCTGTAGAAAGTGTGATATAGTGAAGAATAAAAAGGGATTGTTGAGGTTAGGATGCATAAACCAGAAGAAGCTGGGGTGGTGTCTGAAAGGCAGCAGAATAGAAGCAATTCCCTAGATGTGAACACAGACCAACTCTTCTATCCTGTACCCTCTGGGCCTGGTCTCTGTAGATGGCTGACTCCAAGTTATCCTCCACGTTTACCATTAACTTCAGTTCAAAAAGAGAGCTTTTATCACTGTGATTTTTAATTAACATTCTTAATAGGGTAAAGATTTGCTTCAGTTTTCACTCTTACAGTGCAATTCATGATCTAGTCACTATATATGATTTTTTAAAAACTGATTCTTATTGACAGGATTTAAAAAAAATAGAAAATTGAATGGGAGAGTTAAGTTAGAATTTCTAATAATCCAGATATATATATACAAAATTGCTTATTTTTAAATATTAAACCAGAAGAAAATAAGCATAAATCAGTGTATTTGAACTCTTTGCTTGGAAACTAATTGGGTAATTGGGGAACATGAGGCTGGCGCTGCATTACATCCTCTCACCTCACATATGGTAGATTGAAGAACGGCTGATGTGCTGGTAAGCACCAATTTTCTAATCTCAGGTGTGTAGCCGGAGACATCATTTTTCTCTAGATAGTGAGGCTTTATACAGACGACATGGACTCAGAGCTTAATGCTTCCTGCAGCTCCTAGGACACCTAGAGAGGGAAAGGGCTGGTCAAAGAGGAAGGTAAGTGTTTGCAATTTTATATCCCTAAGCAGGGATTTTTGCACAAATTGGTGGCACAGATGGGGAAAATGGAGTGAACGCTCCAGACTTGGGTCCTGTAAAAGCTGAGTTCTTTTCAGGGGTTCAGAGAAGGCTGTAGTTCTCTCAGCAGACCTGACCTCTGACCCGTGGCCTCAGGCTGTCCCAGAGTGAAGGCTTTCATGTCTCTTCCTATTGAGTCCAGCAAAGTGTGGCCTGCACTCTCTTAGAGAGTGAACAGATCAAAGACAGCAGGTATCTAATCACATCAAGTATAGTGGGGGGCTCTAAGTCTCCCCTGCCCCACAAGCAAAACCAATCTGCTCATCCTTTTAGACAAGGATGCATAAACCAGCCATGCACTGACACTTACTTTTGCCATCCAAATTAAAATTGTTGTATTATGATCAAACTCTAGCTAATTTTAGAGGTCCATAGGCATATTCTCTTTCAGGAACCAAAGAAAGAAAGTCTTGTTACAAAAATGGTATCAGCTTAAGAATCCCTAAAGCTTAGCAAAAGAGGTTGGCCTCAGGGACCTCTTATCAAAATAGATAATTGTTATTACACAGTTGGAACTAAAATTTGGAATGAAAATTTCTGACTAGAAAGTGAATTTTCAACTAAAAAGTTCATTTCCAGTTGCCAGAAGGAATGTTTTCTCAGAACATGTGAACTACCTTTTGATTTTATGATTTTGATGAAGGCCAGTCTTGCCTGTTTGTTCCCATGGCTTTGTGGGTGATGCACAGAGGAACTTCTGGTGCTCTTCAGATCTCATCAGGAGTAGATGCCAGCAGTGGCCATCTCATCCGTTCATTTCATACTCGAGAGGCACAATCCAGAATGCATAGTTCAGGAACATTCTGCAGAAAACAGGCAGATAGGTGCTCTTTCCTTCTGCACCCACTCTCCTCTAGGGAAATTTTGGCAGGCGATGACTGGTGGGTGATTACATGTTTAATCCTTCCCTACAAAGCAAGGCTTTATTACAGAGTCCTTCAAATAGTTAAATCTTTCAAGGAACAGATTAATTCACAGTGTCTTCCAACAAAGCATAGAGGGTGGCATGGAGTTGGTGAGTGTGTGCGCTTTGGCATCAGGCTGCTGGGTTCCTATTCCAGCTCTATCAGTGTGATGGGTAACTGCGAATTGCTGAATCTACCTTTACTCCAGTTTCAACTATAAAATGTGCATAATCATAGAGTTCTTGCAATGAGAATTAAATGAGCCAACTTCTCTAGAGTGCTTAGAAAGGTACTTGGCACTCAGCTAGCACCCAGTAAATATTAACCATGATAGTATTCACTAATTCTGTTTGAAACCTGTGGGGCCATAGATTTAGAAAGTAAGAATATTTTAGATTTAGAAGTTACCTATAAACACCTACTTTAGGGTCTGAGGCAGAAACTCTAAATTAAACACTTTGATAGTTCTACAGACAAATATGTAGAATATTCACACTATATAGGATGAAGAAAAATTATAAATAGTCTCAGGTCAATTCAGGTTTGCTCCTAACCAAGTTACCAAACACTATTTTTTTTTAGAGAGAGGATTCTATATTTTCCTATATCCCTAAACCAAACCAGACCCTAAGGGAGGATGGAAGCATCCTTGCAAAGCAGAGCAGAACCATTCTCTGTGGTTCTAGCAGCGGTTCTCAACCTGTGGGTTGCGACCATCGGAAAACACATATAGCATATCAGATATTACATTAAGATTCATAACAGTAGCAAAATTACAGTTATGAAGTAGCAACGAAAATAATTTTGTGGTTGGGGGTCACCACAACATGAGGAACTGTATTAAAGGGTCGTGGCATTAAGAAGGTTGAGAACCACTGAATCTAAGGTATTGCTCAATCAGGCCCTCACTGTAGGGCAGTCTGGCTTATAAGAGGGTCCTAAAATTCAATAGGACTAAACAGACAACACACATGAGTTGAAATTATTCCTCACTGAAATCTCCCACTTGAATTTCAGAAAACATGTTCTCACAATCTGGTCTGGGTTCACTACTTCAGAGATGTCCCTCTACGCAGTGGTTCTCAACCTTCTGAATGCCGCGACCCTTTAATACAGTTCCGCATGTTGTGGTGACCCCCAACCATAAAATTATTTTCATTGCTACTTCATAACTGTCATTTTGCTACTGTTATGAATCGTAATGTAAGTATCTGATATGCAGGATGTATTTTCATTGTTGGCGACCCACAGGTTGAGAACCGCTGCCAGGGATATACAGGGCTGCCTCCAGCTGGAGCTCGTGTCCACAGAATCTTGCTATGGCTCATCCCATTTGCCACCCCCTTCACCCCCAAGAAGTTCCAGGGCTCTCTTGGTGCCCAGAGGCAGAGGAAATCACCTCCAAGTCTCTAGTGCCTGTATCCAGGTCCTACATTGCTCTGCTTTGCTATCGGTGGCAAAAGTAATGCTAACATGGACAATGAGGTTTAGTAGAAAGGCTGATTTGGAGTTCTAGATAAGAAAATACCAAACCATCTACTTAATTATGGTATTCCAGAAAATGTAACTCTTTTTTTTTTCTGTTTCCCCTATTCTGTATGTTCGCTAAAGGGTGGTATTATTATTTTGGTTATGAAATTTAAGATAAGAAAAGGACTTTCAATACTACTTGACTGACACTGAGAAAAGTTCATTAGCTAAAGCCTGAGATTGGATGATGCTATGGCTTAGTCTATGAATATCTTCTCTTAAGGGCAGACTCCATGTTTTCTGTTCTGTTGGATTAATGATCCAGATGGAGAGTTAAGCTGGATTTCTTTCTCATCAACAAGAAGCTAGAGTGTCTAGAATCCCCATGCCGGTTGAAATTAGACTTGCATTATTATTTGTTTACTTTGTTTCTCTATAGATTTCAAGATTCTTTTGGGGTACACTGATGCTGACAAAACTGAAAATATAGTTCACACAATTCTATTTATGTCTCCTTCTGTTTTTTAGCTTTCTTACAGAGGAACACCATCAGCAAATTGACTTTGTAGAGTTTTGCTTGACATTTAGAAAAATGATGGCTAAATGAATGCATTCCCACCCAATAACCCCATTACAGTCTCCAAGACTCACCACTTATTAATTGTTTTTCTAATTGCTTTATGAGAAATTGCTCTTTGATAGGTTTTTCTCCTTTTTTCTTTTCTAAAGCCATTGACAGTTACTAATTTGCTTACTAAATAATTTAGGATAAGTTACATAATTTATTTGAGTATTTACAAATAAATTTAACATGCTGAATTCTGAATTGCCCTTGTGATACACTGTTCTCTATAAATCTATTTTTGATATTCATTAATTCAAGCATTTATTTAAAAAAACAGGTTTTGAATGTTTGTGATGAGCAATGCATTGATCCAACTACTATAGAATCTATAAAGAGGGTTGTTGTCCTAAAGGAACTTATATTCTATTAGGGGAAGAAGACTAAAATAATTAGAATTCAAGGTTAAAAGTGATAAATGCAGAGGACTGGGCAAAGTACTACAGGAATTCAGAAAAAGAATAGAGATAGTTTCTGGCTATGGATTTTAAAGATTGTTTAATGAAGGAAATTGCAGTAAGTGGTTTATTAAAAAATAAATACAATTTATTTTTATTAAAACGGATTAAATATTACATTTTTTGGTCCATCAAGAGTAGACTGCTTAGGTGAATAATGGCACACTTCTAAAATTAGGTTGATATTAAAATATCTAACAGCCAGTACAATGTTTATACTGAAAATTCCAAATAAATATCTTACTTTTAGGAATGGACAGATGCCAACCTATGTGCTATACTTGTATATACCAGCGGAATATGAACCTTACCTATAATGGACTATAATATCATTAAAATAATGACTGAGATCTACATTTCTTCATATAGAAGGAGGCCTGCAACGTGCTGTTGTTTTAAAAAAGCGAGTTATCCCTGCCTGGTTGGCTCAGTTGGTTAGAGCTTCAGAGGTTGCAGGTTCCATTCCTGATGAGAGCACATGGAGCTTGACCCCAGTTGGGGCATCAATGGGAGGCAATTGAACAATGTGGCTCTCTCACATGGATGTTTCTCTCTCTTTCAAATCAATAAACATATCCTTGGGTAGGATAAAAAATTAAAATAAATAAAAATAAAAAAGAATAAAAAGCAAATTAAACAGCTGCATGAGTAGTATGATGTATTTTTATAAAATTATATAAATTAAATATATATTATATAGGTTATATAGATATAGCTATCTATAATATATAAATTAAATATATATAATATAGGTTATATATGTAGATATAGATATCTAGAGAACTGGCTGAAAAGATGTTCAACAAAAGTTCAGTAAAATTTCAGATGCTTTTTACCTTTGTCTTTGTGTGTTCTATTTTCTTTGAATAATGACAGTGAGTATGCGATTTTACAAAAGAAATGAAGTAATTTAAAAATCATTATGCCAAAAGTCATTATGAACAATATTTTAACTGTTAGTGATAAATTAGTGAAGAACATGACAATTAGAAAGAAATTATAGCTATGTATGTGTATTCATGAAAACAATCCGGTTTGATGAGAGCAGAAAATGGATGAAAAGAAGATGAAGAAAAGAAGAATTAAATAAAGTTGGAACACTAATTGTTGGAAAATCTTCCAAAGCTTTAAAAAAATACAAATTTAACTGTGCAGAAAAGTGCAACTATGGTTTTGAGCTGAGTAATGATTATTTAGAAGTTGTTCTAGAAACACTATTTTGGAGACTGAGACTAGAATTAGGGGAGGGAGGATATAAGATTAATTTAATAATCTACAAGGGAGGACATGAAATAGCCTCAGTAGACATGCAAGAGAAGCGTAGATACCAAATGTTTTTAGAGGGACAGAACTTACACATTATCAGGGTAAGGAAGGCAAAGCAGATGCAGGAGCCACTGACTGATACTGGTGGTCTTCACCTTAATGAAGTTATAAAAGAGCTTCAGGTTTGTGAGAGAAGCTCAGAGAAATCAGAGAATGTTAGGTCTGGAAGTGATCTTTTATTTCTTTATTGTATGTAGGAAAATGAAAGGGAAGTTAAGTGATTCATCAAAGGTTTTGCTGTCAAAGGTTGAGTTTAGATATATTGATTTTGAAATGGCATAGGGTATCCCATTGGGCTATCTCATAAGCCCATTAGAATTGTGAGTTGAGAGGTCAGTCAAGCCCCATCTTTCCCTTTAGTCAAAATTAGTGATTTCTCTGGTGTTCCATAGAATATACTTCTAATGTAGCATTTACTAAGTTGTATTTCATATGTTGACTAGTGGCCTAGTGCATGGGTTTGTGCACATTGAAAGGGAATTAATTAGAAGAAATATTTTAATATTGCTATTCACCCTTTCTCTATAATAGAAGAATCAACCAAATTCACAGTCGACAATGATAGATCGAAACACATGCATGCAATTGGTGCCAGCGAGAGCTTTATATGTATCGCCATGTGCGAGTCAACTTAGCCTTTTATAGTTATAGAATAAACTTGCTTAATTAGACTTGCTTTCTGATTTAGTTAAACTTTTCCCAGCCCAGTGAAGCACCCCGACTTCTCTTTCAAGTGATTGTCAGCGACACAGCAGTAAATATCAACACAAAGCAGATTATTATTATAGATCATGCAGGGAGAACAAAGGGTAAAATATTTAACTATAGCAGTGTTTGACTATATTCTGCACAGTGAGAAAATCTGAAGTCATTTTCAAGGTCACCATTTCTCCTATTTAGTCCGGTCAAGTTTCTAAACTTTCTAAATCTCCATTTTCTGGCTAATGAAAAGAAAATAGGATTCCACCGAGTTTCCTATCTACCTGTTCCAGGACTTCTGTGAGGATCAAATGAGATGAGGCATGGGAAAACACTTCACAAACATTTGGTTAAAGTGTGAAATGTTTGCACCTGGCTATAAAGCAAGTCATGTTCCTGGGCTGAAGAAACTGCAAGGAGGAAGCTGGGTGTTGCTACATGATGTCATTACCCAGAGCCCACAGTGACCATTTCCGGACTGGGCTGGGCTGTGGGCCGCATTTTGCACCCTGTGGCCTTAACGGTGCCAGCTACGATTTGGTGGGGTGTCATTCTGGGGTGGTGGCAAGGCCTGTGTCCCACTTGGGGGAAGCTGAGTATTGCTTTGTGAGCACCGGGTCCGTGGTCCAGCTCCTGCATTGAGTGTCTACCACCTGGTGGTCAGTGGGCATCATAGCGACCGGTCAGATGGTCAGACCCTTAGCATATTAGCCTTTTATATATATAAATATTATTGATTTCTACTGATTTTATACCTGAGAAAGAAAGGACCATGCCTGTTCATTTAAAAATATATATATATACAGTGCTAAGTCCAGTATCAGTACTGTAGGTACTCAAAATTGTTTAGATGAATAATTAAGAAACATGACAAAGAATATATGGATTTAAGAATCTCCCTAGAATTTGTAATAGAATCTATGGAAGTGAAAGTCCTCGAAGGCGACTACATAATTACAAAAGACCTCCTCCTAATTGAGCTCATCCACCCACATTGGTATAGGTGTAGTTATATAGGTACACTACCTATTTACTGAAAAGTTCCAAATATATATTTACAGTTCTGATCTCTTTTGCATCCCAGGTAAGACATCCTGAATAATTCTTTAAAATCAATCAAGTATTCCAACATTGACTGAGACGTGCCTCTCCCCATTCAGTCTGTTTCTCCCCCCCTAACTCTTATTTGGTTAATTGTACCACCATCCAATGTGTCAGAAATCTGAGAGCTGAGATTTCTTCATACTCCAAATCTGATTCTTGTTCTATTAAATTTACTTCCCGAGTGTCTTATAAGTATATACTTCCCTCTGCTGCTGCTTCCAGTTCTCATAATTGCTCAGCAGAAACATTGCAGTAACCTACCAACTTGTCTTCCTTGGCTCCAGCTGCCCTCAAGCTGCTACCATCAGATAATAGAATTATCTTTATAAATCAGAAATATAATTTTATTTATTAAATGCTGCAATGGCTTCCAATTGCTCAGGTTAAAAATTACATGCCTTGGTGTGGTGGGGTGCCTTGGTCTATCTCTTTAATTTTACAACTATCTTTTACTCACTGCTCCAACCATACTGACCTAGTCACAATTGATATCAAACAATCTATGCCATTTTGTACCTTGCTAATTCTTCCTTTTGGAGTGCTCTTTCCTCTATTCTGAAGAATTCTTGTTCATTTTTAAGAACAAGATCAATTACTATCTCATTTGAGTAGCATTCTCTGACCTCTCCTGATAGAATTTACCAATCCTTCTCTTAGGCCCTGAATGTACCTTATACCATCTATAGTTTTTGTCAAACCTTATTGCATTTACATGACAATAAGTCAGGGGTTTATACTGATACTGTGAATTTCAAGACAGTAGAGACTATCTTCATCAGCTTTTAGTCTGACATTATGTGTAGTGCCTGACAGTAAATATGTAATAAATATTTATCAACTTTTGCATAGAAGAACGCTGAAGATTGAGAAGCATTTTTTAAAATTAGGTTTATGTTTATGACCTAAATATAGCACTTTTAAGAGAGAAGTAGGATAGAGACAGATTTTTAGAAGTTTTAAAAATTAAAGAGTGAAGAATCAGAGTCAGTGAATATGGTTAAAAAAGGAGGGTGGGGGAGTGGAATCTCACTGAAGTATCAGAGTCCAAAGATATTTTGGATGGGATTACCTAAAAGAGAGTATGGGCTGTTGGAAAGGAACCAAATGCAAGAAACATATGTGAGTTTTAAGATATGGTTCTATATAAGAAGAAGGATCTATATGAGGAAGAGAGGATGAAGTTGAAGAGGAAGAGAACTTTGTGTATACATCTTGTATATTCAATGTATTTACATAGAATTGTAGGAAAGGAGTATGGATGAATAGGAGGAAAAGAAGAAAGCATGGAAAAGCTGTTAAAGGTGGATAAGTTTAATAAATTAATAGTTAAAACAGCATGATCAATTAGGTCAAGCTTACCTCAAACTTTTCCATGAAATTGTCAACATAGGTCTTTCCTCATCCTTGTCTTCTAGCACACTTACCCATTTATAATCACAGCAATTAAGAAACTGATAGAAATATTCAAGCAAAAATAAAAGTTTAGGACTTAGTTTATCAGTGAGCACAAAAAGAAGCATTGACATGAATTATATCTGAGGATAAATAGGTAGAAATTAAAGATCATTTAGTTTGGGGTCTTGAGAAGAGGCAAGAGTCAAGTCTGGAGGAGATAATGGTACCTTTTCAACCTGGTTATTTCCTCTCCTTGGAATGTCCTCTGTAACACTATGAAAGGTATCATAGTGCATACGAAGGATTTTTAATCTGCAGAACTGTTTAGGGAAGGCAAGCCTGTTTGAAGATATTTAATGGTCTTTTTAAATAGCTGAGATGCCATGTGAGGCTCACACCTTACCTGCTGACAGTGCTGTTAGGCCAGTTATGCTGATAGGGCACTGGGAAGACAATGTGAACTGTGCGCTGGTTTTGCGTGTGAGGGCCTGGCTGTAAGAGTTCAGTGATTTTACTACATGACAGCTGTTGAACCACTTACTTTCATTATGAAGGAAATTAAACATCTGCCCTCATATTTCATCGCAATCCATGACTGTCCATTTGTTGCTGCCACTGGAACTTATTTATCATAATTTTATAGCACCTCTGTATATGTTTTGCATTTGTCCTTTCCTAGTTATGAAATTCTAATTTTTAATATCATAGATCCTCTTTCATCGAGTCACCTTTTGACTCATTGATATTAAGATAAAATAATTTAGATTCAAGGAGCAATTCTTACAAAAACATTTTTCCCAGTTACCTAAAATATTGATGGTGGTCAGCTATCAGAAGCAGTGCTATTATATAAATTGTTTTAACATTTTTCCCCAAATATTATTTGTGCAGCTTAACAGTATTTCTAGTCTTAGGCAAATAATATGAGTTGAAAACTAGATGCTCACTTTATGTCTCCTACTATTAATGACTGACACGATTGGTTTGGCATTGGTTGATTAGACACTGGTATTAAAGGGGATTGCTGAATGCTTTACACATAAGCTTTTAATACAGAAAAGCGTCAGCCAGTTTGTGGTGTTCACATATTTGAGAAGATGCATTGTTACTCGAAAGAATATTTTGTTTTCTTACCCACCGAATATTAAATCTATATGTTAATACTGTGATGAGTGGTTTTGAAATCAGTCCAAATGATCTAAATCATATGTAAAAGGCACCTGTATTTTATGCTGGTCTGAAGATGTTCTCGCAATACAATCTGTGGAGTTTCTTGTGAACCTTGACACAAGTGAATGACTTTATGTACAAAATTTCATTTAATGGTTTAGTGATAAGGTCTATTTTAAATAATGTTTGAGGAAGACAGTCCTTTGTATGTAATTCCTTCAAAGCATATAATCCTACAAACCCTGAGAAAATGGTAAGATATCTTCTAGCTACTAAATCAGCCATTCTAACAGCTCTGAAAAGAACACAAAACTTGCTAATTAAAGCATCATCAAAATTTTAGCATTTTTCTCTGAGGAAGAATAAAAGAGTGCATCCTTGTGATTTTTTTCAAGGCTTTTGATTTTTCTTCCCCTTGCACCCCACCCCCACCCCCCTTACTCTAAACCAGCAGATTTATAAGCCATGTCCTCGAACAGCAAACCCATTTGCCATTTGGTAGAATTGGCTGACATTTCATTTTTTCCTGGGCAGATTGCAGATTAGTTTGACATTATTTTGCTGGGTTCTGAACGACATCATTAACATACTGTTTATGACTAAAAGCGAAGTAGTTTCATTTTGTGGCATAATACACCACATTTTCTACAAGTAGTAAAACGTATGATTTCTCTGAAAATAACTGGGTATTGCTCCAGTCTTGTAAAAAAAATCAACAGAAAACCAGAATTCTATTAATGTAACAAAATGTATCACTAAAATGGTGTGTCAGAGGGGAACGAAAACCTCCATAAAGGCATGATGTGTTTACTGTTGATATCTCTAAATCTTGGCTGGAAATGAGAAACATTCATGAAATATTGGGCTTAAACTGAGATTACATCAGTATGGTAGCAATATCGTGCTTGTCAACTAACTGCCTGGTTGTACCACATGAAAATGAAAATTTGCTTTTTGATCTAAGGCATAATTCTTTTCCTGACCATGTTGGATAACTTTTTGTTTTAAATGTAAAGAAAATAAGAACCAGACAACAGTACCACACAATGGCTTTGTTTGGGAAACCAAGGGCATAACAAACTGGCTGATCATTTTTTAATTCAAGTGGCGGTCAAATAATTACCATGTTGTTATTTCAGTTCTTAGTATATTTGCTTACCTCCTGTCTTCCCTTAACCAAATTAACTCTAGTATAGAAAATTAATAGGGTCACATTTTACAATTCTTTGGTACTCTTCTATTTAAAAATCCATTGTAGTATTATACTTATATATGATATAAATGAGCTATGTTGAATAATTCCCTTGCTATGATTTTTCCCCCTCTTTTTTTTTTTCGTAACAAAGCCATATTTTATGAAGACAGAGCATCTTGTTGCTGTAAAATGCTGCTTTTAATGACAGTAAGCACCTAAATGAAGTAATGTGCAAATGTTTTGGTCACACACACTTTAGTGTTTCAGCAAAACATCAAACCAATTAGCAAGCTATACTTCAAAGATAAAGAATATAGCCTGCTAGCAGATTTTAATGCATTTCCCTCTAGTTACATCCATGGGTTTAATTCTTCCTAGTTGCATGGCAGCAGATAGAAAATCTTGAGGGACAAACTATAATTTCATGGTCATCTAAGATAATTATAATACTAATTACCTATTATTAATTCCATTTCCCATTTGTCTCATTGACATTTTGAAAGGGTAAAGGAGACTGTTTTCATGAACTTGCTGTTAAACCACTTGCTATTTTTGGAATTAAAAGGTGTTCAGGAATGATGTACATTGTGCCAACATACTCTATTCATGTTGTACATCAGAGATGACCTGGTTTTTGCAATACTTTAGATAGAATGCTATTATGCCAGAAAAAAAAAAGGTATTCAATTTTCAAGAATGATCTTAGGCATATCAGGCACATCTTTTCGTTCTGGCATGTCCATCTTCTTCTAACTTTCCCTCTCTGTTAGGTTTTACTTGAAAGGCATCTGTACATTCAATTTTCTCCAGGTATAGAATCCAGCAGGGTAGGAGTGGGCATGAGCAGCAAAAAGATAAATAAGAAAAGACCTACAAAAGGCATTTACAGAAATTACATTCCTTTGATTCTGATTGTTATTTTCTTTTATTGTTAGGCTTATTCATAAATATATAATGCTTTAAGTCGTAGCATGATTTTTCTCGGGCTCTAGAACTGCCTTTAATATTTTAGGTAAGTATTTATCAACCTATTTGGGTTATAATCAGATTATGATTATGAATATTTAAGTTTTTCAGTAGTAAAAAGTTGTTCATATACATCTATTTAAATTCCTCCAATGTGCAATAATTCATAGTTAAAAGGCCAAATTTATTGTAGTTTTAGTAAATTCCACATTATTATAATTCAAATGGGTTCAATATAATCAATTATAATCTCAATGAAGAGTAAAAAGATAAAAAATTATAAATGTGTGGCTTTTGGAATGACTAGGGTATGCTATAGGTCTGGTCTGAAAAGGAATTTATAATATATCTTACTTCCATTTTGTTTATCAATCAACAGAGATAATTGCATTTTGCTTAATTAATATAGGTTCCAGGCCAAGTAAATAAGTCCATGCTCTAAAGCCATGGATTTAAAAACTAGTTAGCATTTTAATTGTTTTGGGTGACAAAATGAGAGTTATTGTGTTTTTTTGTCCTATTTTATTTTGGTTTTAAGCAAGTCAGTGAGACAATATTCCAGGGAGTCACAGAGGCAGGAACAATGACTTTTGGTGATTTCTTTATCTGTGCCTCAGCATTTGCAGCCAGATGGGCCCCGGTGCCACAGAGAGAGGATGATAGTCCTGGCAAGGTAGAATGGCTTGAGAGAGTTTCAAATTGTCTTTAAACCTAGAACTATTAGTCGTTTTCTTAGTTTGCTATTTAATTTAAGAAACATGCCTATAGTCATTAGTTGACCTTCACAAACCAGCAGTGACACAACTGAGGAGGGAACAAAAGACTCCTATTTTCAAGTTCACTGTTCTGCTTGTGCCATTGCCATTAAATAAAACAATTCAGCAATGCTGGAGGGACTACCAGACTGAGCAGTCATCTCTTAGCAAATGCCTGTCACACTAAGATTTCCCTAAAACCATCTGCATAGTATTGTTTGCTTAAAGAATTGTGAAATATAATAAAGATGAAATATTCAGGTTTAGACTGATTGCAAGGGAAACTGCAATAAAGAGAACTGCTATTACCATAGAAACAAGAAACTGCACAGTGTCAACAACATTTGAAACCACCAAGACTCTTGATAGCAACACATTATACATAACCCAGCATCTTTTGCTTACAGAATAATTTTTGGCTTTGTGTTTTTACTATAAAGCATATATTTGGATTATATTTATAGAACTAGCTCTGTATCAATACAATGATGTGTAATTATTCAGAATATATAGGGTGTGGCAAAAGTAGGTTTACAGATGTTTGTATGGAGAATAATACAGTAATTAATAAATAATAAGACAAGAATAATTCTGTTTCACATACTCACAACTGTAAACCTACTTTTGCCCTATCCTGTATTCTATATTCAGAGTATAAAATCAATTCATCTAAGTTTAGTGATGTCATCTGGATTCCCAGGTATAAAATAGACTGGGGAGTGCCCTAACCAGTTTGGATCAGTGGATAGAGCGTCAGCCTGCGGACTCAAGGGTCCCAGGTTTAATTCCGATCAAGGGCATGTACCTTGGTTGTGGGCACATCTCCAGTGGGGAGTGTTCAGGAGGCAGTTGATTGATGTTTCTCTCTCATCTATGTTTCTAACTTTCTATCCTTCTCCCTTCCTCTCTGTAAAAAAATCAGTAAAATAATATTAAAAAAATAGACTGGGGAGTAATAATTATACTGATGTGTGTTTTATCGTGGCATTGTGTATTATTTGCCAGTGCTAGAGAAGATGCTATATCTCCAACCTAATTTTTCATGTAATTAAAAGTACTATTTTAAGCATTAGCAATTTGTTTTTAATCCTTACTCGAGGATATGTTTTTATCATTTTTTTTTTTGGAGAGAGAGAGAGAGAAATCAATGTGAAGGAGAAACTGATGGGGTGACTTCCATAGGTGTTGGGATTGAGGTTGAAAGCTTTACCTAAGTATGTGTCCTGACTGGGACTCAAACCCGAAACCTTTTGGTGTGTGGGTCAATGTTCCACCCAACTGAGCCATCCAGCCAAGGCTAAGCATTAGCAATTTTTAAAATGTTTGTGATTCATGATAGAAAATTTTTGATAGGTAGTATATTCTTAACTTTGTCATACCTAGTACATTTAGAAGATTTAAAGTTTTTCTTGATTTCCAGGGCTCATAATTAAGGCTATCAATTATAGTATTTTGCTGTGACTCATAGATGCCCTCAGTAACTTTTGATTATTTAACCCTGCTTGTATTTGCTCTAGATGATGCCAGTCGGGTATAGTGCATCCTTCCTATCAACTGTTACTTCACTGTCAGCACTCCTTCTTCATGTTATTCACTTAACTACTATTTTTTATGTATGTGAATAGGTTAGAAAGTCTGCAGAACAAAAATAAACAGGCTCTGAGTAAGCATATGAGACTTTTCTATCATTAAAATATGGGTTTAGCCCTGCCAGAATGGCTCAGTTGGTTGGAGAGTGATCCGGTGCACCATAGGGTTCCTGGTTGCACATGCCTGGGTTATGGGTTTGTGCCCTGGTAGGGAAACATATGGAAGGCAATAGATTGATGTCTCTCTCTCTCTCTCTCTCTCTCTCTCCCCCTCCCTCTCTCTAAGTATGTCCTCAGGTAAGGATAAAAAAATATGGCTTTAGTGAATGCTTTGTAATTTATTTCTGCTGCCCAAATATCTCTTTAATCAACATATAATTCAAGTCAAATTTTCTGTGATTGAGAATGCTGGATGGCTAACTTAATGGTAAATAGAATTATTATTGTATTTTGGAAGTGTTTTATGTAATACTGAAGAAATGAAAAATCAATTTAATCCCAAAATTTAGAACATTAATGAAGCTATCATGGAAATGGGAGAAAGAAAATAATCTGAATACATGAAGGCTTTTATTTTTAAAATTTTAATGTCTAAATCAGGAAATTGAAATTTTTAAATGACTATCATCTCAGATTAATCACCATCATTTTAAAGTTAATTTTTAGGTCTTTGCAACAAAGTCATCTATGTAGTAAGGGTAGCAATAAGTGCCAAACAATTTTCGTTTCTGTGTGGGTTTATTTAATAGGTAGCCTCTTATTTTCTTTGCTAAAATGACATCTCCCAAGTACATTAAAGTTTTTGTGTTTTAGATGTGTGAGTCATAAACAGACCCAATTCTCAATGTCTTGTCATGTTTGCACAAGAAAAATAATATTTTTTTTAGCTGCAGGTTTTTCTCACATCTTGAAGCACCAGAGATTCTATCTTAGAGGAATGCTTTTTTGTAAAGTAATAGAAACATAGAGAATTGACATTAATTTTCATGACTCAGTTTCCATTTAGTAAAATAATAAAATTTTAGCTACGTGGTCTCTAAAATTTTGGCCAATGCTAAGATTAATTGAATCCTATTAAAGGATGGAGGATGAGTGCATCCATTGATATTTGGCCTTTGGATCTGGTCTACCTGCCAGGAAATATTTATTTTCTTGGCAACTAGTCATGAAAGGTCAGTTTCTTGGCAGTTTTTCACCTGATCTTTTAATATTCATTCAAGCATGGTGATTTTTTTTGTTGTCAATGTTGTGGTCTGTGAAGATGTACATTCTTTTGCAACTCCATTTTTTAAAATTTGAGTCTGTTCTGACAATTTATATTGGAACATATGAGAAGACTGATTGATAGTAAAAGTTTCAAATGAAGTTGATATTTTTGTAGGAAATGGCAAAGAATATATGATCATTGAAAAGGTATGATGAAAATTTATGAAGGGGCAAACTTGATTTTCTGACAACTAGAATCATCCCCAAAGGAAACTAACTGCTTTGTGTGGTGTGAGTCCCCATCAATGGATTTATTCAATGGTTGTATGATGGAGTGTTTCAAAACCAGTGTGAGTGGGAGACTGAACGAGCTTGTCTTAAGGTTTTTTCTAATTTTAAGTTTCCATGAGTCACAAATAACATAACTATATTGATCGGGAATTTTGCTGGAGTAAGGATTCCATGAAGAATTAGACTTCTCACCTAACGTATGGGAGTTTCCAGTGACATATTAGAGTCATTAATAAGCCATGATTTTAACACTGATCTGACTAGTGTAAGCAATAAAAAGGAAAAAAAAAAGAGAGATTCTTTGGGAGGCTATCTACCGTCAGAATTGAAGTTACAGTTGAAGTTAAGCCTTGTTCAAAGATGAAGACCATTGCAGCTCTGGATCTCAACAGAATCTGTGGACTATGAGTTGATGACTCAGTTTAAAATTCTATTCTTGTGTGTCTGTGTTCAGTATTCAAGTTACCGAGAAAAACCGGTGGACCTGAATTAAGAAATAATACTTCAGCTGTCAAAGCAGGGAGTGGGAAAGGAGAGGAGATCCTGGGTACCATGATGTCCAGCCCCACCGGAATCAGTCTAGTCAGAATATGGTTGAGAAGGTATCTTGAGATGGGTTAGGAGTTGCTCAAAGGAAAGAATAAGATCTTGCCAAAAGAATGACGTGGAGGTTGATGAGGGGTGCTGGAAAGTTAAAACATTATGTAATTTTATATCCTTATTTTGTCTCCTCAGTGGCCTCAAAGCTCTTTGAAGTCAAGGATTATGTCTTGCTCACTTTCAAATCCCCAGCCTCTGCTGCAGTCATTGTCACATACGATTTGGGGTAGTGAATATTTGTGAAGCAAATTAATAAATCAAATGAATTTAAGTGATATAGTTTAGAAGTTTACTGGTCCACCCTCAGTAGACGTAAAGAAAACAATTTAGCAAACTTTTGACCCAGTGACCCTCAGGGGCTATTAAAATACAAATTGGTCAGTGGATAGGAAGGAGGTACAAGCTTCCTCTTTTTCTTCTTCCGTTTTCCATCCATTTCATTTTGTTTCTCCCTCCATCCTTCCCTCCTTTCCTCCCCCTCTTTCTTTTCTACTTATATGTGCTAATTACTTATAGATCATAAGGACAATGTACATAATTGCTTTCCCTTTATTAACAAAATATAATTATACAGCATGATTTTTGAATGATCGCTTTTCTGTTTGTATTCTCTTACTAGTTGAATACAATAAAATGGACTGTAAGACTCTTTGCCAAAAAGACATGGATTCTAAGGTGGTTTTATTTTTTCTTGTGTTTCTCTTGCATAGCTGTAATAATCAAGTCTCTCATCTGATTTTTTTAAAGCTTTGATGAAATCCAGTTCAAAAGTAGACCTAATCATCGTTTGTAATGAGCTTTTAGAGACTTTTCTTGTAAACTTGAAGATAAAAATGACTGAATCATAATAGAATTTCAAATGCTGTTAACAAGGCTGAAATTGTTACTGAAATCAGAAAATAACTCTCTTAAAAACAAATTGTCTAAATATATTCATTGTATCCATGTTTGAATAAATATCACCAAAACTTGGGGCTCTTTGCATTTAAAGGCACATAATACATATAAATGTTTCCGTATCAGTAACATTCCTTAAGAATGGTCACCATAGTGAGAAGATTGTGTTTGATTTATAGAATCTAGAAGCAGAAGTGGTAGCATCTTCCTTTAAAAGACATTTCCTTCTGTCAGCAAATGTACATAAAAGATAATAGCTTGTACTATTTCAAGTATTATGCATAAATTCAATGCATTTACAAGTCAGCAATTTTTAGACCCCACTTACAAATAGCTGTTGGGGAAGAACATGAGGCATTTGGAGCTTTTATATAGTTATGTTATTATACAGTAGCTATAAGAGTATAAATGACCTCATAGTTCAAGCAGAAAACTAACTAAATAAGAACATTATTGTCTTCACATAAAATGAAAATTCGGTGATATCAAGTATGCTATATTAATGTCTATGTTCCTATTTTCTTATAGAATGTCATCAGTGTATTTTTATGACATGTGTTTAGATTTACTACTGATTTATTCTAAACCCATTATTGTCAGTGATGGTAAGAAAATACAAATAATCGCTGGGATTTAATGGAGAACTACTGATGTGTTAAGCCACATAAGAGTAAAAAAAATATTTGTATTTTATTGAAAATTGGAATCTGTTCTGTTCGTACTTTTAGAATATATGCTTAATAATAGGTAAGCTTGAAGCAATTTAAAAAAACAAGCAAACAAAAAAAGGGCAAACTCCAAAAGATTTTCTGCTCTCCCAGAATTGATCAACTTTGTAAGCACATAGAAGAACATCTAATGCAGGCAAAAATCAATGTGACTCCATGAGGAACACTTCTTGTTGGACTAATCCAATTTCCTTCAGTGTTAGAATGACAGACTATTAGATCCATCTGAAGTCAAAGTCTCAATGTGACTTGACTTAGTGAGGCTTTCCTTTTATGCCCAGTTAACAGCCTCGGGAAGATAACCTTTTCTACCAATATACAAAAGGTTGGCAATAGTTTTGGCCAATGGGGACGTTTCAAATAAACCCTACCAGAATGATTACCCAATACCTTTAAACATGATCTCAACCATCACAAAAAAAGGAAGAATAACATTTTATGGGCCCTTATTATGTGCCAAGCATTATTCTATGGTATTTATATGTATTAGCCATTTATCCTATTTAAGAAGCAGCATCAGGTACTGTTTAAAGGCATTGATTCCTAAGCCTAGGTTAAAACTCTGGCTCTGCTACTTAGCTGTGTGACACTTTGGGCAAGGTATTCAACCTCTCTGCCTAGGATGGCTCATGGGTAATTGGTAATAACAATTCTTAACCCTTAGAGTTGTTGTGAGTATTAAACAAGTTATTGTTTATAAAATGCTTAAACAGTGGCTGTTCCTCAACCAATGCTACAGGCATGTTTGTTAGATAAGTAAAAATGTAATCCAAACAATAAATTGTTGGTTACAGAATAATGCTTACTGAGGAGTTGATCAAAGTATTGCTTTTAGTGATGAGTTGCAAACAATGCCCAGTGGTAGAAGATGATTAAGTAAGCAGAGTATAATATAGCAGAAGAAGTGCTGTGATCTCAGTAGGAAAGTGGTTGAACATATGTCAAGAACACAGGGCTGTAATTACTGAAAATACACAGGCACTAAAGTTGCATTGATGGAAGACTGTCAAAAAGGCATTGACAATGGTTTGATTGCTTTTGCCTCTTTTCAGTATATTGTAATCAATTTAGTTTTCTCTCCCCCCCCTTCTTTCTACTTCCCGGTTTCCCCTTGTTCTTCTTCCTTTCTCCTTTTATTTTTAAAATAACTTGGAGTAAAAAGAGATTACCTAGGAAAAAATTATATGCTGGAAAAAATTCAGAGTTTGGATTGATAAATTGTCTTTATAGGATATTTTGTATTCTAAACAGAATTTTAAGGCATTCTGGTCCCATGTCATCATTTAGGAAAAAGCAAGACTGGATCTGATTTTTCACTTACTGACCCTCCATGGCTATTATGTTCTCCTATTGGACAGGGCCTTGGTAATGAAACCTGGGTTTCAGTCCTGCCTTGGATGTAGGGAATATGTGATTCAATCTCTTGTGCCATTCAAGACCTGTTACCATTTCTGTAGATCCTGTATGTCACCACTATAGTGCCTCTCGCTATTGTCTCTCCTCTCAATTCGTATTTTATTTTGGATTCCATACCTGTAATATGTTTTCCTCTTTTTATATGGACTTGTTTTCAAGTCAGCTAACCTTTGAATGTCTCCTCTTTAACCATGATCTGTGCTCTTACACATTTTAAATAATTTAATTCTTAAGAGAACTCTGCTATAGTTATCATTCTGCTATAGTTATTATTCAGTAAGGCAAACTGAGATTCAGAAAAGTTCATTTGCTCCAGGCCATCCGACCAGGTAACGGTGGAGCTGAAATGCAGACCCTGGTCTTCTCACTGCTTATTTTTTTTTTTCAGATTGAGTTCAGCTGAAGAGATAAATATAGAAAAGTGCTTCCAAATACAGAGGGTTAGTCTTCTCTTTTGTAGAATCTGTTTTCTGTTTCTCCAAGTAGTATGTTCAGTGCTAACCAAATTTATTTTCTCATCTTTGCCATTTTTTTCTTTTTCCCCCTGAAGTTCCTCCTCTCTTAAACCTTCTAAGACACCCTCTCAAATCATTTCTTAATTTTAGATTACATTCATTATTCCTTAATATTTCTCTGGAAATGCTTAGTTACGCTACTGGGAAGATGCTCCCAGAGGTTGGTTGGCCTTTTTTCCTGACTTCTCAAGCAGATTAGTGCTTCTCAGATCTCCCACCTCCCAGGCGTACAGAGAATTCAGAGCATCACCTCTCTATGTTCTCTCTCTCAAAACGAAGCCGAGCAGTGCTTCTTTCACTGTGCCTCCTAGAAACTCTAAGGCCTAGAAGGCCATGCACATATTCCAGATAGAGGAGCCAACTCTGGCTTATTTTAAGAGCAAGTTTCTTGGGAGTCTATTGTTTCCTCTTTTAAACTTTATTTACATTTTACATTTTATTCTGTAATAGAGAGGTTTTCGTTGAAATGTAACAATAATATGTCCCTCATATCTTCAAGGAAATGTGCTTAACCAGCTTGGTGTACCGCATTTATCCCATGGATTTCTGTGTCCATTACAAGGCTGAATGCTCTGAGCACTGGAAGTGCCTTCTCTCAGAAGTGCAGACCTCCAGAAGAGCCATGTTTCATCCCAGAATCTGAACGGCTATATCATGGAAACCCTTCTGAGAACACATGGCACTGTGTAATCAAAAATATATACATGTGCATATTTGTGTTTCAAAGAAACTTGGCTTGATTTTGGAGGATATAAAAAATAGACAGTAAATTTGTTAAATAAGTATAGTGCCGATATGTATAGTATTTTTTGTAAAAGCTATATTTTGCTTGGTTCAGATTTTAAATTTAAGTTAATTTGAGATATCAGAACCATAATTATATCATTCAATTCTTAAGCAAGTTGAAGTCTTTCTCACAGAGTCCTCCTAAAGATTTATTTGTTTTATAATTAGTTTTCCTTTTTTTTGTTAATCCTCACCAAGGATATTTTCCCCATTGATTTTTCAGAAAGCTGGGAAGGGGAGGGAGAGAGGAGAGAGGAGAGAGGAGAGAGAGAGAGAGAGAGAGAGAGAGAAACATTTGATGTGAGAGAGACACTTGTCCCTCTCTGGGCCAGGGATTGAATTTGTAACCCAGGTATGTGCCCTTGACCTGATTGAACCTGCAACCCGTTAGTATACTGGCTGACACTCTTAACCACTGAACAACACTGGCCAGGGCTAATTAGTTCACCTTCTTATAGTGTTACTAGTGACCCAGTGCATGGATTTGTGCACATTGAAAGGAAATTAATTAGAAGGTGGCTGGTGGGGCGGGACTGGGCAAGAGGGGCTAGACATGCCCTAGAGCCAACCTCCTGAGATCCCTTCCTGGTTGGCCACACCTGGGGTGTTACCTTGGCTCAAAAGGCACCTGTGGAGTGAGTGGAGTCCCTCCATCAGGTGGGGTTCCTCAGCCTAGCCTGCGGAGATGGGTCCGAAACTGGCTTTCCAACATCCCCTGAGGGGTCCTGGAGTGCCAGAGGGCACTCTGCAAAGTTGCTATTGTACAGGGTGTGGAACGCAAACACAAGTGTGTAGTAAACCAGATTTGGGGCTGACAGTACCCCAGCAAAACATAACCCACAGCTGAAGGTGGAATCGTGCTGCCCCATGAGGAGTCGGGCTCCCTCCTCTCTGGTTTCAAGGTGCATCACCCAAGAACCGCTGCTGCCAAGTCACTGCAGCTCAGCAACTCCTGCGTTGAGCGTCTGCCCCTTTAGTGTGCGTTATAGTGACAGGTCGAATGGCTGGGCACTTAGCAAATTATATATATACTAGAGGCCCGGTGCACAAAAATTTGTGCACTCGGGGGGGAGAGGGGGTCCCTTAGCCCGGCCTGTGCCCTCTCGCAGTCTGGGACATCTGAAGTCAAAGTCTCAATGTGACTTGACTTAGTGAGGCTTTCCTTTTATGCCCAGTTAACAGCCTCGGGAAGATAACCTTTTCTACCAATATACAAAAGGTTGGCAATAGTTTTGGCCAATGGGGACGTTTCAAATAAACCCTACCAGAATGATTACCCAATACCTTTAAACATGATCTCAACCATCACAAAAAAAGGAAGAATAACATTTTATGGGCCCTTATTATGTGCCAAGCATTATTCTATGGTATTTATATGTATTAGCCATTTATCCTATTTAAGAAGCAGCATCAGGTACTGTTTAAAGGCATTGATTCCTAAGCCTAGGTTAAAACTCTGGCTCTGCTACTTAGCTGTGTGACACTTTGGGCAAGGTATTCAACCTCTCTGCCTAGGATGGCTCATGGGTAATTGGTAATAACAATTCTTAACCCTTAGAGTTGTTGTGAGTATTAAACAAGTTATTGTTTATAAAATGCTTAAACAGTGGCTGTTCCTCAACCAATGCTACAGGCATGTTTGTTAGATAAGTAAAAATGTAATCCAAACAATAAATTGTTGGTTACAAAATAATGCTTACTGAGGAGTTGATCAAAGTATTGCTTTTAGTGATGAGTTGCAAACAATGCCCAGTGGTAGAAGATGATTAAGTAAGCAGAGTATAATATAGCAGAAGAAGTGCTGTGATCTCAGTAGGAAAGTGGTTGAACATATGTCAAGAACACAGGGCTGTAATTACTGAAAATACACAGGCACTAAAGTTGCATTGATGGAAGACTGTCAAAAAGGCATTGACAATGGTTTGATTGCTTTTGCCTCTTTTCAGTATATTGTAATCAATTTAGTTTTCTCTCCCCCCCCTTCTTTCTACTTCCCGGTTTCCCCTTGTTCTTCTTCCTTTCTCCTTTTATTTTTAAAATAACTTGGAGTAAAAAGAGATTACCTAGGAAAAAATTATATGCTGGAAAAAATTCAGAGTTTGGATTGATAAATTGTCTTTATAGGATATTTTGTATTCTAAACAGAATTTTAAGGCATTCTGGTCCCATGTCATCATTTAGGAAAAAGCAAGACTGGATCTGATTTTTCACTTACTGACCCTCCATGGCTATTATGTTCTCCTATTGGACAGGGCCTTGGTAATGAAACCTGGGTTTCAGTCCTGCCTTGGATGTAGGGAATATGTGATTCAATCTCTTGTGCCATTCAAGACCTGTTACCATTTCTGTAGATCCTGTATGTCACCACTATAGTGCCTCTCGCTATTGTCTCTCCTCTCAATTCGTATTTTATTTTGGATTCCATACCTGTAATATGTTTTCCTCTTTTTATATGGACTTGTTTTCAAGTCAGCTAACCTTTGAATGTCTCCTCTTTAACCATGATCTGTGCTCTTACACATTTTAAATAATGTCCTCTGTCACTGAAGGAAGCAAGCCTCCCTGTTCGCATCAGCTGCCTGGCTGCTGGCCGCCATCTTGGCTGACAGTTAATTTGCATATCTCCCTGATTAGCCAATGGGAAGGGTAGCAGTCATACGCCAATTACCATGTTTCTCTTTTATTAGTGTAGATACACACACACACACACACACACACACACACATATATATATATTAATGTATCTGAACTTTTGTCTGCTTTACTTTTTCTTTCCTATTTCTATGAGATAACAATTCTTGCTTTTCTGTGCTGCCATTTAGTTCTCTTTTTTTTTTTCCTGAACAGATTCCTCTAGTTTTTCATTTCCCTGTATCCGGCCCTTCATCCATCTCTTTCATGCAGCTGAATGGAGTAAAATCTCTGCCTTACTTAAGTGTATTGCATGGTTATTCGCTTTTGGATTGCAGGCTCCTAAAGAGCATGAGTTATTTTTGTTCACTTATGTTATAGATAAGAGTGATACTGAGTTATGATGGCAAATAAACACACAAAAAATCAGTTCTTGGACAAGCATATTTGTTAATAAAATGAGAATATAAAATACTGTAATTCCCTAAAAATGATTTCAGAAAAAGATTGACAAACATTTCCATCTTGGAACAGAATCTACTTACTTTAAACATTGTATGATAATTACCTCTAGTGGTTGACCTGATACCCTTGGAAATGTTGAAATTCTACATTGGTACTTTGATTAAGAATTTTTCATATCTCTTCCAATAAATCACCTTAGCTTAACTGTTAAGGCTCTTTAAATATATTTTTCTTCATATACTGAGGGGCATTATAGTAGAACAGATAAGAGCAAAGATTGGGGACAAACTGAAGATATTAAGGCCTAGTTTTATAACTTATCATCTATGAGACCTTGGACAAATTAATCTTTCTGTGCCCCACTTTTACAGGACAACAATAATTCCTACCACATAGGCTTGTGTTTTGGATTAAATTAGTGATACATGTTAAAGGATATAGAATGGTGCCTGACACACTGCAAGTGACATGTTCATATTAATTAATACTGTTCTGTGATATTATTTTATTATCCCCTGAATTAAACTATTGATAATTCTATAGTTCTAGTATATCTTTCATACCTTGTGGCTTTTCTGTCTTCCTCTAGCTCTCATCTATTTTTGCTTCTCTAGCTCATGCCTAATCATTATGAAATAAATACCAGCCATCTATATTATTGTATATCCCATTTTCTCCTAGAACATGTAAAATCAATGAAAACAGAGGGTGAGCTGAATATTCTAATTATTTTCTCTGAATTGCATTTATTAGTCTGCTGCATGATGTGAGGTGCATTGCCTATTAGCAGTTTCTTTCATCATCATCATTGTTATCTTCACATGGTCATGATCTCATTATTTATTGAGTGATTAGGACCTGCCAGTAACTAGTCCAAGCATTTCATAATAGAACCATTTAATCTTCACAAAAACCACATGAAGTAAGTAGTAGTATCTTCAGTTACAGATGTGGGAATGTAGAAGAGGTTATCCTCTTGCTTCTGTCTTAACCTTTGCATTGGTGCAGACAGCCATGATACTGAAACATTCCTTTTAGATAATCCACTGTTTCTTCCCTACTTTAAGCCCTCAGAAGATGACAAATGACCATGGATTTCCCTTATGACATTTTCAAAGACTCTTTTAGGGAATGTTCAAAGTCCAATTCTTGAACACAGGGATCAGTTTGATTGATTTTGGCAAGTACTACCTTAGCAGGAGAGGCATATACAGCATGAACTGTGACATAGAATGAGAACAAGTTCCTGTGTGTAATGCCTCCTGGGATGATCAAATGCAGGAGGCCTAGTAATGATGAATTTTAAAAAAGGCCTGTAGTATTGCTCTGTGGTAGATGGGGCCAGCTGGGTGGGGCGGGAGGAGAGGGTTGGCATTTCCACGAGACAGATGCTTGAATGGATTTTGCAGGTGGTTTTATGGTAGTTCATGGTGGGCTCTTTGGCAGATCTTTCCCTTGGCTCCCTAGTTCATTCCAGGCTCTGAGGTGACACTGTGATCTCTGCTGGCAATGCACATACAATGACCTTGCAAAGATTTTACTAGTTCACATTAAAATATATTGTTATTTACTTTTTACCTGATTTCAGTACAGCAAATTTTTGTATGTGTTTTCCATTTAGAGAGCTGGTTTGTGGTTGCAATTTCCTTGATTGTGGTATGAATTTGACACTAAAATGCTAGGGTAAGAATATGTACTTAGTAAGTTAAATCAGCAACCAGCTCTTGTTGACTTCATTTAAAATCTCACATCCAACATTTTAGACCAAAATAATAAAAGCTAACATTTCCTGAGTGGTCACTGATTGTCAGTGTTTCAGGTGCTTTGTCACAGCAAGCCAGTGAGGTAGGAACTGTACCTGTCCTGACATTACTGGTGTAGAAAACACTATATAACACTATATGGTGTGAATAACTTGCCTGAGGCTTCTCAGGAGGTAGCCACGTAAGATTTGCATCCAGGCCTCTGTCTCCGGAACCCAAACTCTTAACCATGACATCACCCCATTTGACAGTCACTTCTGGGCAGGGTGCTTCATTACAGAGACTTTTTCTAAAGCTGTCAAGCACAAAAAGAGCCGAAAGCCCTTTTTCAGAGACATACAAAATTATAACTTGAAGTTGTGTTTTTTTTTCTGTGTTCTATGCTTTTTATCAGCTTGAGAATAGGAGACATAAGTTTTTATTTTAATTAGTAACATTGAAACACATTAAATAGAATCTGTGGAGGCAGCTGTGTATTCTCACTTTGACTTGAAAACTACATTCATTGATATCTTTTTCGTCTTTGGAAAGAAATCTATTGTCCATTATAGCTGCTACTGCTCTGAACCCTTTTGATAATTGCCCATGAAAGACTCTGCTCTTTCTTCTTTGGGAAAATGACAATGGCATACTGTACTTCACAGGTGCAAAAATGAAATGATTTGCTCCATCATTTAGTTTGCTTAATTTACAGCTTTTATGTTTAATTACGTTTATTGTTCATAGATTGGATATTGAGGATCCCACAAAGATGATATTTGAATCAGCTTTGTAATGCCATTGAGTAGGTCTCACACTGCAGGATACTTAAATCTTTTCTCCCATTGTGACAGTTTGGATATCCTCAGGGGTTCCGAGCAATCTTCAATTATGCCAGCTGTCTGAATATGGAATGTAAAACTACTATTACAGTGGGGAATTAAATATTACTTGGCCCAATTTTACCTTTCTAGTCAAAAGTGAATAGCATGTGCCCACATATGCGGTGAAAGTAGACAGATGCAGCATGTGCGAAAATGCTGTGCATACAATTTTCCTTTCAAAGCGTTTACAGTTTGGAGAGAACACCCATCTGCCACTGAAATGTTGAATAACCTTGGGTATGTTTCTTTACTCTCTGGGATTCTATTTCCTTACTTGTAAAATAAAGGGGTTTGCCCTAGCCAGTTTGGTTCAGTGGATAGAGCATTGGCCTGCGGTCTGAAGAGTCCTAGGTTTGATTCTGGTCAAGGGCACATTCCTCAATTCCAAGCCCAAGTTGTGCAGGAATCAGTCAATCGATTGTCTCTCTCACATCAATGTTTTTCTCTCTGTCTCTCCCCCTCCCTTCCACTCTCTCTAAAAATCAATTGAAAAATATCCTCAGGTGAGGATTAACAAAAATAAAAATAAAATAAAGGGTTTATTCTAAATATTCTGGTAGCCATCTGGGATGGAAACATGAATGTTTTGTGACCTTGGGAATGTTATCATTCTCACATCTGCCCTGAGTTTGCTCCATCAACCTGATGAAGCCTCAGGTCATCACCACCTGAGACACCTTAGGACTATAGTTTCTCTGAGAATAGACAGCGGTAGCCAAATCTCTGTGATCTCACACTTCCCCTTACCCTCTTACCCTTAAAGATGCATGTTTCCTGAGAGCTCATCCAGAAAACTTTCAGAATGAAACTTATAGCATTTGCAAATTGGTGGATTAGATGGTTGTCTTGACTGTGGAGAACTGGGGGTGATATTCACATTTTTGAGCCCATAAAGACTTCTAGTTTATCTGTGAATGCCATCTTAAATCATTCATAAATTATTACACTATTCATTTTTATCACTATCCAAAGGCATAGGAGATCTAGGGGTTAGATCAAAGGAATACAATGTTAGGGGATAAGAAGACACTGTGGAGCATTTAACATCAAGAAGCCTAAGTCTTTTTTTAGTTAATGACATGGTTGTATCTGGATCTGGCTGAATCCCAATTATGCTCATTCATTCATTTAATAAACAAGAACTTGTGCACCCAGAATATGTCTGGCAGTTTTCTAGACCCTGGGAACATAGAAGTGAGCAAAATGGACAAAACACTTGTTACCAAGAAGAATTCAGCACTGAGGTATGAGCTGACTTTCACCTGAGCATCATTTTTATGCCTAATTATATAATATTCCCTTCACTTTGGTTCTTGTTTTGGTTGTTGGAATTTTGTTTTGTTGCAAAAGGCAAAGAGATAGTACTGGGAAACAGAATTAGTCATGTATTCTACAAAATGTGATTATGTGGTGGCCTCTCACTTTCTGATACTGTGGCAGGAATTATGAGTTGGGATGATGGGTGCAAAGCTTCAGCAGCAAACACAATACTGACCCAAGGTAATAAGTTAATCATAAATGAATAGCATTGGATGAGTTTTAATTTGGTCTGTCAGCAGATGTCATCATGTGGCAAGCGATTGAGAGAGGAGAGGGGAGAATGTGTGGCTTTCTCTCAGTTCCCTGGCTGGAGGGTAGGAGAGAAGGACTATCTACTTGTCTTTTAGAAAAGAGAAGGCCTTGGAGGCATAAGTCAGTTCGTAGGTGCACTGCACAAAACATTCAGTTGACAACTGAGAAAACTAAGCTGAAAGTTTTCAAATGAATTTTCAGAGTTACATAGAAAGTTACTGAGAAGTTTATGGAGGGCAGTCTTGAGCTTTCACCCAGAGAAACTCTGTTTTTTGCCCTCCCCCTCCCCCCGAAATATATTATAGGTCTTATACCACATAGTCTCTGCTTATGCTTTGGCAGGATTTTTCTGGAGTAAAACTTATGTTGTGTCCTTATTTCCTAGAGGGCAAATAATAAAAGGGTTAGTGAAGGTGATCATTAGAGGTTCTTGAAAAGTGGTTCCTCCCCATCCAAAATTTGGCTGTGCTCCTTTTGGGCGTTCTATATGGGTGGAAATCTCAGTGTGTGCTTTTAGCTTCGCTGGCCTTTGGGATGCCTCATTGAACACGATGTGGCACTTATCACGATGCTCTGCCCAGCACAGATGTATCTAACCTGCTGTCCATACCCCTGAGGATTGGGAAGGTGATGTGCTCAGCATTCTATTATAAGCTGGTGTTTCTAGGCACTTCAAAAGCCACTAATGAAAAAGCATCTCCTGCCACCTGAGGCTTCCTTTTACTCGTTCACTGGTGTTCAGAGATGATCAATAGGGAATACTCTCAAAACACTTTGAAGTTGAAACTACTGGACTCTGATAAGTTTGGGAAGCTCTGCACAACAGCATGCTCTTTAATTTGAACTTGCAATCATATTGGAAATGTACATGATTGAATTAATTATCCCTCAAATTATCCCAGTAAGTATTATCCCCTTATTCATTCAACAGTTCTCTGGCAGGCATGGGGAGAAATATAAAACATCTTCAAGGAGCTCACTTTTTTGGAAAGGGGAAAAAAAACACTTGAAGTATACTATCATAAACACTTTATAGAATTATACACGGAATACCATAGGTATTATATGACACAATAGATGTTCATGCTAATTTTCCTTTGTCATTAGGCATCAAATGTTTTCAAGATTATCAATTAAAAGGTTGGGATTTTTCAAATTTATCACACAGAGACTTACTTCAAAATGTGTTTCAGTTCCTAGAATTGTCATTACTTCAAATATTTTATCTTAAAGAAATTTCTGATTAATAAAAGAATTATTTTGTTTGTACCTTGCAGTTACAACAGTCTCTGGCACATCGTAAAAGTTCATTATTTAATTCTTTATATGGAAAAGCACCACTATCAAAATTTGATTCTAGAATCATAGCAGAAAGGATCACCTGGAGTTTAATCTCGGGGGTTCACTCTCTGCAGAGAACTAATAAGGCCAAGGCCAAAGTTTCCTTCCTTATACAAGCAAGTTAAATCTGTGTCATGGAAGGCAGCAAGACAAAGATGATTAGAAATTCATTTACAACAATCAGATTCTGCAGGCCATAGATCAAATTTTCGAGAATTGAAAGGAGCCACAGGATTCTAAAAGTCAAAGTAATAAGAACAAAGGCAAAAATAAGAAAGAGCTGGAATGCGCCTCTAACCTTGTCAGGCAATGTCTTGAATCTCTGCGCAGTCTATGCTTGCCTGCCCATACCACCTTTCAAAGAAACTGCCTACTGACTGGCACAAACTGCCTCAGAGGACTGATGTAGTGCGGACCACTTTCCTGTCCATACCTGGCTAGATTTGGATGAAGTCCTGACCCATTGACAGTTACCTATCCTTCTAAGCTAGCCTTGGCATCAGAATTTGAGGCATGTATAAGCAGAAACTAAAGGCACTATAGCAGGAATAGCTGAATCAGGAAAGTCATTGCTGAACATATATGAGGGAGCAGAACTCACAGAAAAGAAGAGAGTTAGGAAGAGCAGGTATGCCATGTGAGTGAGAGAGAGCAAAGAGCACCCCCCACCCCGGAGAAACACAGCAGGGGGGAAAAGGTTACTCCATCTGCTGAGGGTTTTTATTCCCAGAGCCTGTGTCTATAGAATTGCCTCCTTCGCAACACACACACACACACACACACACACACACACATTCATATACACAAGGGTATTTTTGGTTAGAGATAACTAGATTTTTTTTTCTTTGCAACCCATCCAAAAAGGTAATTAAATATATTCACAAATGCTAATTTGTTGCTGCTGGGATATTACGTGGAATTAAGAGAATTGTGTGGGTCAGAGCATTTCCACCACTATATTTGGAAGAAAATAGTTTACATATCTTCTCCTAACTGCCCTCTGCCCCCATATCTACCTACCCTTGTCTGTGTTAGGTGGCCTCCCAGAGCTGCCCATCAAACTCTATGTATCACTGTTATGCCAATCAAAACAGCTCTGAAATCCTTTCTTACTACGAGTCTGTGTATATCCTTCAGTAGACGGTAGGCTCCTAAGGGTCAAGTTGTGAATTATTTGTTTCTCTCTTGGTGCTAAACCTAGTGCCACAAAAATATCTTACCCTGAGTACATTCTTGATGCATGCTTGCTGAAAAGTCTGTACCTCTATGTAGAAATGATACTCGTTGTTATTAAACATACTGATTTAAATATTCACTCTCCCCACCCTCAAAATCAACCATATTTATATATAACCACTCAAAAGTGAATGGATAGTATGTGATAGGGCTATTGTATAACTGAGTGATCATTTTACTGGATAGAAAAGAAGAATACATCAGTGAGTTGCAATCAAATTTAATTCCCACATCATTTCTGACCATCTTTTTGTATTTGTAGTTGAAACATTACTAAGAAAAATTTCCATATTAAATACTGAAAGTATGCTGTCCAGACTCCTGTCATTTATTAATAGTTCTGCGGTTTCCTTCCACACTAAGGCTTGATATTTGGATTTGGATTGTACCGTTTCTGATGTAGTAACCGCTTTCACTTTTATGTTAGTACATCAGAACCCAGGTCCAGTGAGTCTTCAAAGGAAATGAGCTTTTCCCACAGTGATTGGACTGTGCAGAGGTGTGCTGTGCTGTAAGCAAGAGCCAGCTTCCAGCCACCCCGTTGTTGTAATTACAGGTTCCTAGGGAGGTGTGTGGAATATAGCCCCTTATGACAAGCAGCATGCATGTGATGGCTCTCTTGATTTTCAGAAAACAGCTGGCTCTGTAGTTCTTGACTCTTCTGTTCAATGTCAAGGTTGAACTATTTTGCATTATGATACATGTGGATAATTTAGAGTAACTTCTATATCCAGAGGGATTTGGACTTCAAGGTTAGTCAAGAGAATGGTACATCCGGAATTGAACACTTTCATCCAAAATTTTATGTAATTGTCTTTCTATTGAGTATATCTTTTCCTTACAAAAGGCATTTATAAAATATATTTATTTAATTCAGAATTATAATATTTTGTTGTCTTTTAAATTTTTTTTTCAGTAAGTGTTACTTTTCAATTACATTTTTCCAATTGAAGAGAAAACATTAATAAATACTTGGTCATTTTGACTTAGTTATTTCATCCAACTAGTTTTGTTGAGGTAAATTAAACATTGGAAATTAGTTGATAATTTTTTTGAGTATCTTTCAGATGGGATAATGAATATCTGATTTTGCAGGAGGACACTACGTATTTTAAGAAACAAAAACAAATTAACTAGTAATGAAGAAGGAAGGCAATACTATAAATGGGATTTTTAAACACTAAAGTTTTCAGTAATTTGTTGTAATCTCTCTATATAAAACCATAATATGCAAATAGACCAGACTGCAGAACAACTGAATAACCGAACAACCAGTTGCTATGACGTGCGCTAACCACCAGGGGACATGCATGGAACATGGTGGGCGTCGGCAGCAGGTGGCAGAGCGCAGAACATGGCAGCATCTGCAGCAGCGAGGTGGTGGAGCAGGTGAGCAGGGGCACCAGACCAAGGCGGGGTGCCAGTCACTGTCATTGGGGCGAGCCTCTGGTGGTTACTGAAAATTCTTTGCTCCTATGCACTGCGGTCCCACCGGGCACTTGCACCTGCTGCCAGCACCCAGTGCTGGCCCTGAACTCTCGGAACCATCAGTGGGTGTGAGGGTTTCTCCACCTCCTCCTGCTCCTGAGGGGCCCTGATCACTGCACCATCAGTGGGTGTGAGCGGGGCTGGCACAGTTGTGCATGGGAGCTGCGGCAGCGGGAGCGGGGCTGCTGGCAGACAGCGGACCAGAGGCAGCAGCGGGAGAGTCCGGGCAGGGAGCATGGAGGATGGGCTGAGACCCACTCATCCCTGTGCCCACTGCAGCCTTGTGGCCCATAGTTCTTTCAAGGTGCATGAATTTGTGCACTGGACCCCTAGTATTTAATGTTATCATTTCATTAGTAGGTGCTTGACATTTTTATATTTAATGATATGCATATTGCAAATGTATCTCCAAATTGCAAATGTCTATATATCTCCATGATTGCTAATTATAAGGGCATGGCACTTTTGAAAGTTATCCAAAGGTATTTTTTTCCTAAAACAATGTAATAAATCTTTAATCTCCTCCTTCAATTTTCCTTTCACTAGCAGATTTAGCTAATGAAATTGATTTTTTAAAAAGTTGATTTGTTAAGAAATACTGCTATCACTCTTTGTCATATATTGGTAATATTTGCTTTTCAAAATTAACAGCTCTTCCTTCATATGTGTTTGATTTAAAAAAATAATTATAGGAGAAACCTGTCAGAGGGAAATGATTGTACTGTAAGAAGCCATCAGCGATAACAATAGCCACCATTTATTGAGAGCTGACTCTGTGCCAGGCAGCTTACTAAATGGTTTACATGCAGCAGATTGTTTTATCTTCACAACAAACCCCTGAGATTGGTGTTGTTATCTCCATTGTACAAAAGACGTAACAGGTGTGGACAGTTTAAGCATCTTGCCAAGATCACTTAGCTAGTAAATGGTGGATTGAGTATTTAAACTGGTCTGTCTAATGCCAAACCTCAGGCTCTTAACCACTGTACTATATTTCAGGAGCATGCTTCATGGTGATATTTTAAAGACGATAAATGACATGATATATTTGTGGTACTTTAGGGTGGATTAGAGTAAGAAAAATTTAAATATCATTAGAGTTTGAAAAATGTCTATAGAATTTCTACATTATTTTTTTTTACCTCAAAGAAGCATTTCTGTTTTTAAAGTGTTTATTCTCTGTATATTTAAACCACATTTTTCTAGAGAAGGTAGTTTTAAATACTTGAAAATTAGTTGGTCTCTAAATTATACAGTCTTGCAACCTTAGTTAATTCTACATCCATTTTCTCATATACTTATTCCTAAGCCCTATAACTCATGGGAGGTGGCAGAATAATCAGCACTTATTCACAGAAGCCTCTCAATAGGAGAAGAAACTATTTTCTTATCTACAACAGAAAAATTCCTTTTGCTTTCTAATCTTGGAGGAGGAAAAGTTCCTATTTGCTTTTTGCTGCCTGTGTACTTGGTATCTCTCCCTCTTCATCTTTCTCTACATCACACAATTATTCCTATTGTCTGGTTTCTTAAATATCTCCTTTCAGCTTATAAATTTACTCAAGATTTTTGTATCCTTAAATTTCGTTCCTCAGCATTGTTTCCCGCTCAAGTTACTCTCCCATCTTACAATTTCCCTTTAGCAGTGAATTGTAAATAAAATGACCTGCAGTTTTTCTAATTACTGCCCATTTCTTTCTTAATCTTTTATTATCTGGGTTCTAGCCTCAGCACTGCAATGAAATCATTCTTACAAACGTCATCACTTCCATCTAAATAGCCAAGTCTAACTTCCCATTCTTTGTGCTCATTCTGCTTCACTACATACTCAGAAGCCTGTAACAGTACTGTCCATTAAGCCTTCCATATTCAGTAAGCATTCTGTAGATGCCCATTCTGTGCAAGACCTTAGCTTTAGAAGATGGATAAGGCCTCCACGTATCCCCACCTGGAGTTCCTGTTTAAATGAAGGAAACAGAGGCAATAACAACTAATGTACAGGAAGGTGAATACCACAATACAACTTTGTGGGGTGATTTCCCCAAGGAAGTGGCATTTGAAATAATTACTCAGTAGGAATTTTAGGCAGATCACAGATCAAATAGAGTTGGGAGTAGGCACAGTGTGTTTTGGAAATAGCGAGTGTGGTTCAAGTTTATAATGTCTGGGGATAGGATGGAGAGAGGTATAATGGGCAGTTGGAAGCAGTTCAGGACCAGATGTGAAACGTTTTCCCATTGTCTCTGTTCTTCCGCTTCATTCTTGTTTTCCTTGGTTGACTCCCGTTTTTTTAGACTACACCTCAGCAATAGCTTTTCCATGATGTGGCACCATTTCTCACCCTGTCCCAGGTGAGGTTATCTACTTCATGTCTTTATCCACTATATTGGGGACATGCAGTTTGCTACCATCTGTAATCCCTGTCCCTGACCAGTCTTCTGAAGTACTGATGGGTATTTTCATCTTTTGCTGTACAGCTCATATCAAAGATGATAAAAATCAAAGAATAATCTTAAAACTCTTTGTTCCTTCTGTATTCTTTCTGATTCAATAATCATCACTTTTTTGTTGTTACAAAAAGTAGATATTATATTAGAATTTTCTTTCTCCCTCTTAGTAACCCTTGACATCTAATCAGTCATTTTTTCTGAAATTCATGCTATGTCTACACCCTTATTTTAATACTCACTTAGTTCATACCATCGTTATTTTTACCTAAATTATTATCTAAGTATTTTAATGCTTATTACTCTACCTGAAACTTCTTCTTTAATTTGTTTTTAATACTTTTATACCAGACTTAACAATATAAAACTATTCTTTCTAAAATGTTCCATATTACTTGATTTTGTAAAAGTAAAACCTAGCTTTGACATGATGCATTCCAAAGGCTTTTTTAAATCTTGCTACAACTCATCTCTCTGGTCTTAAAATCCCCTGTATGATCACCCCTACTCTATAGTCCATCAATTCACTGAATATTCTTTGATTTTCCTAGAGATTCACTCAATATTTAATATGCCCGCCTCCTTGCCTCACTTTATATTTATAAAATGGACTATTTTTTTTATGTCTCAGCTATGTACCTTCCTGTATAACTCGAATGGAAACCAACTTGTCTTTGGTGTTTCTTAGCATGGTTTGTACCTCTAAAAATGTCCAGGCATTCTGCCTTGCTTCAAAATAGTTAATTTATCTGTTTCTCTAATTAGATTATTCATTTCTTGAATATATACTTCATATATTTTTGTATCTATTTGGGTTATACAATAATACTTTGTAGTTGTATTATTTGAGCTTTGAGTTGAAATGCAACATCCTATTCAAGTTGTAATGTTCTTTGTGTTGACCATAGATATCTCAATTATTTGGAGATTAAAACTGTATGTGATGTATTTATTTGACTGTAAGTATCTCAAGGACAAGGATTTAGCTATAATTACAATCAACTACTCCCAAGGATGTTGGACACATAATACTGTTCAAATATTTACTGACCTTAACTGCCTTATAATTTTAATAACAATGAGGGTGAGACAGCTTCTTTGTAAACCATGCATATTTATGATTCCCTTGAATCTCCTTTTCTCTTTTTACCAAATCAGTCTGATTTAGCTGACTCTACTAAAGGCTCTAAAAAATCTTTAGACTTCCTCTTATCATCACAATCATTTCACAGTTTGTACTGTCTACTTTAGAGTCTCCTTCATTAGACTGTTGCTAAAGTCGGTAGTTGTATTCAGCATGTGTGTGTGTGTGTGTTTGTGTGTGTATACACATGTATAAACAATGAAATTCTGAACTTAACCTTTGTTGCTTAAGTTTAGCAATTTAAAAATACCTACAATGCATAGCCTTTTGCTGAGTAATCATCCCACCCCAATTTTCATTTTATAGAAGGGAAAGTGACTTAAGTGAGCAACAGAGTCCTTGTTCACTGCTACCTTTAAAAACATTTATTAAATATTAAGGGTCTCATTCTCATTTAATAACAGAAATACAGGATATGTTTTCAGTGCTAAACTTAAATGTCACTGTTTTTCTTGAATTTAGTAGTTCCTTTTTTATTTGAGTACTTGAGGCCTGGTGCACGAAATTTGTGCATGGGTAGGGCCCCTAGGCGTGGCCAGAGATCAGGGCCGATTGGGGCCTTCCTTCACCTGGCTGATGGCTGCTGGCCGGGGTCTTCCTTCATTCCACGCCACCCCCTGGTGGTCAGCACACGTCATAGTGAGTGGTCAAACTCCCGGTCAGTTGAACTCTCGAGGGGACAATTTGCATATTAGTCTTTTATTATATAGGATAAAACTGATTTAATCGAAACTACCCCTGCATTTTTAAGTGAAAAAAAAGTATCAAACTCTCTGAATGAGATATCTGTTGATTACCAAATATGCATGTGATCCTTCACATTTCTCATTGTTTTTGGAATAACATGGGCCCACATAAATTGTCTAGCTAGTAGGCTGTGCGGGTGACCTTTGTATCTTTGAGCTAGAGCATTTAAAAACGTATGAGACTCTTGAGTTCTCTTTTTCAGCTTCCTCATAAGATTGTGGAGCCTGGAAGGATTAATCCCTCTGCCGTCTTAGAGAGCGCTAGACCTGTAGGAGAATTGGATAAGGCCACAGAGATTTTGCTTCAATCCACAGCGATGTTAAAAGTTTATTATTGCAGCTCAACATAGCTTACCCTGATTAATACATGAGTTTTTGGGATAATCATGGTGCTGTGCAGGAGTTTCCTGAGTACGTTTGAGAGTAAATATAGAGGAACAAGTGCAATTCATAACACAAGTTATTGCCGAAGGGACCACATTATCATTAGGTTCAAAACACCATATGAGGGAGCAAGGGAGGGAGCAAGAGATTATGAATCAAGGAGGCCCAGGATAGTCTAAGAAATGGAGTACGAAGTAAGTATGAAATGGGTAAATGCTGTGAGGAAAGTAAAGTTCACAAACTTGAAGCTGCTTCATAGCAGAGTAATGGGTCATTTTATTTGATGTGCTAACAATACCCACTTTTTGGGACAGCGTGGCTCACTTCTATCAGATGAGAATCCAAAGACTGGGCTATATTCTGCCAATGTTCTATATTTATTTTACTTGATTAATACATTGTGGATTTTATCTTCAAAATAGATCTGAATAATTTTATATTACATGTTGATAAGTTGGATTTTCTAAGTTAATCAAATGAGTAGTTGATTATATTTATAGTAAAAAATGTCTGTTATGCTCTTAGGGTCACTAAAAAAAACTCCATCTGACTATAGATATTAAGTATTTTTAAGCTTAGCCCGGCTGGCGTGGCTCAGTGGTTGAGCATCGACCTATGATCCAGGAGGTCATGGTTTGATTCCCAGTCAGGGCATATGCCCGGGTTGCAGGTTCAATCCCCAGTGTGGGGCATGCAGGAGGCAGTCAATCAATGATTCTCTCTTATCATTGAGGTTTCTATCTCTCTCTCCTTCTCCCTTCCTCTCTGAAATCAATGCAAACATATTTTTTAAAAAAGTATTTTCAAGCTTAAATATGGAAGGTCACATGTTTTTGTTTCCAACACAAGAGTAGCATATTTTACTCTTAAAACAAATATTCCAGCCCTAACCGGTTTGGCTCAGTGGATAGAGCATCGACCTGCAGACTGAAGGGTCCCAGGTTGGATTCCGGTCAAGGGCATGTACCTTGGTTTCGGGCACATCCCCAGTAGGGGGTGTGCAGGAGGCAGCTGATTGATGTTTCTCTCTCATCAATATTTCCAACCCTCTATCTCCCTCCCTTCCTCTCTGTAAAAAAATCAATAAAATATATTTTAAAAAACCGTATATTCCAGTCTTGCTATCTTATGACATGATTTGATTATCATTTGGAACCATAGTATAGATAATTAGAAACTGCATATTTAAAAAAATCTTAGGGGGGCCCAGCCAGCATTCAGTGGTTGTTGAGCATTGACCTATGAACCAGGAGTTCATGGTTAGGGCACATGCCCAGGTTGTGGGCTCAGTCCCCAGTGTTGGGTGTGCAGGAGGCAGCCCATCAATGATTCTATCTCATCACTGATGTTTCTATGTCTCTCTCTCTCTCCCTTCCATTTTGAAATCAATATATTTTTTTAAAATCATAAGGGGAAGCAAATAACCAGATAAACTTTTTAAACCACTGAACACTGTGGTTATTGAGAAATAATCTAGAATATGTTATTTAACTCTAATATAAATTATTCAGGCATCTCTAAATTCTTTAAATGACTTGATGCCCCTTGCAGCAGTAAAATTTTTTTCTCCTGCAAGGGGCATCAAGTCATTTTAAGTGGAAAAAAATACCCCATGAAATCTCACTGTTTGTGAAATATTATTTTAAGCCATGTTGTTTTCACTAACAGTCCAAAACTTGGCATTTCTATTTATTGCTTATCATCAGTGTACTAGCAATTTGAAGGTAGGATATTTGTGATAAGAAAAGAGAATAGCTATTTGGGTGTTGTTCAGCAATGATTTTTAATAGAAAGCACTACCTTAAGGCTTTATTATTTTATTATTTTTATAAAAATGGTAAAAATATTTGCAAGAATATCTATGAAAGTTAATGTTCTGAAGAATGTAGACTTGGGAAAATAAATGTTAAATGATCATGTCTGTACTAGAGGGAATGGGAAATACATGTAGAGTTTTGTTATATTTACCTTATCATTCCTGAGGACCTCAGCTATGGCTAGGCACTGAGATAAGTGACGAAAGAACAGAAATAGCAACCATGGAACCTGGAAACATGTTGTTCCTATACAATTTCAATAATGTTTGGGTTATTTTTTTTTTTTTGCCAAAGAATGTAAGAAAGGTCTAAGGAGGCTCTGGGTTGGGTATCTGAGATAACTATGGTCATGGAAAACTCATTTGAGGGATGCAGCATCAATAGGGGTAAGGGGCAGTGAGGAATTGAACTTGACTATTTGCAACTTGTGTGGGGTCATGGTGATGTTTTACAGTACACAGAATTTAGAAAAGATATTTTGAGCAAAGGTGAGAGGGTCAATTTGGGGGTCATGTTGTTTTCATTGTGCCTGTGAGACACCAAGTGGAGATGTCTAGTGGGCAGGTGGATATTAACAAGCAGATCATGTGTGAGTTATTTTAGATGAAGAAAAATATTAGAGAGTCATCATTATACAAGTATAGTCACATCAGTGGTTTAAATTAGTTTCAATATAGAAAGAGGTAAAGAAACATGTTCTTGAACCAGACTAATTGGATTCAAATCCAAAATTTCTCAGTTACTCACTGTGTAACCTTAGAAAATAATTAACCTTTTAATATCTAAGTTTCTTATCAGTAAAGTGGATATGGTATTATAATGAACACTTGTGAGGATTTAAGAGATAACATCTATAGTAAACTTAGGAAAGTAGTATAAAATACTCAAACATATTAGCTATATTTCAAAGGAAACAATGCAATGACTTTAGCATCTTGGTAGTCATTAGTGACCTTAGCAAAGATGATTTTGGTGAAATGATGGGGAAAATAAAATTAGAATGGAATATATTGGGGAGAATTTTCAGAAGAAATTTGGCTATGAAAAAGAAGAGAGATATTAGGCGGTAGTTATAAATGGATGAATGGTGAGGGAGTAATTTTTGAAAGAGAAGTTGTTTGTGCACATGTTGTTTTCTTTTATTAATTATCTTAACTGTTCTTGAACTAAGTTCCACTAGCAGGGGTTCACATTACCTTGAGTTAGTGGATATTACCTCTAGTAGCCTTGCAGAAGTGCAAAAAGCAGTAGCATAACTTTATGCCTGTTCTTATTCTATTTTCAACTCAGTGTATGTCTATGGAAAGGGGGACTTTCTATTGTATTCTCTCATGTTTCGTACAAGATAGCTTTCATAAATATCCACAAACTAAAATGATGCATAATTCCTTAAAAACCTTTAAGGAGGTTATTCTGATTTTGATGTGATTTATAGTGGCTTACCAGTATTCTCCAGGATGACAGCTCTAGCATCAATGGAAAGAACATCGCATAGTTTAAGTATTTAGCAGCTATTTGATTTAGGGCAAGTTTTTTCTCTGAGCCTGTTTTCTCTGTTACATGGGAATTATAATATCTATTTTTAGGGGGAGTGAGAGGCTCTGATGATTAAGTAGAATAATATATGAAAAAGGTCAAGTTGAATGCCATAATGAATGACATTTTTTTCTTGTTTTTAGGACAATGTTTTTTCTTTTTTTTGTGTGTGTGGCATATCATTAATTTCTTTTTCAGTTATTTTAATTCAGATACCAGTCCGTGATCTGTATACTCTTCTTTCTGTTTCTGTAGTGATGATTTTAAATAAAACTAGTATAAACAAGTAAAGGTCAGTGAAACTTTATAGTCTATCACAATTGTAATGGACTATATCTTCTCTCACAGCAAATTCAACAAGCATATGTTTAATAGGGCAGCTACTGGCACCAGATCTCCATGGCTTGCATAAATTTTCATCCTCGGTCCTTTCTTCTACTCCTAGTAAGACTATATCCCTATTCCCATCTGCTTATATGCAATTTATAATGTTTAAACTCTATAGACTAGACAAATACAACTGAGGCATGAGGATAAGATGGTGCAGCAGCAGGCAGGGCAGCTTTTCTTAATTGTACTTTTTGGTTCTATTAAGTATCTCACAATGCCAATAACAAATCATTGCTGATTTTTAAAAGCTTAAAACACATGTTCTGAAAGAAGAAAGTGTAATTTGTTTTTGACTGACAAGATACTTTTATTTATAAATGAAGGGAAGTATGTGTTTCCAACAAACATCTATTTAGATTTGTTGAAACATTTTGCTATTCTGTATTGTGACATGAGGAGAATTAGAGTTAATAATTTAACTTCAATTGGATGCTTTCCAGTGTTGCACTTAGGTATCTGTATTATTTAAAACATCTTCCCCAACATGATTTGGAATATGTGGGTTCTTGACTTCATGCAGGAAAGACTTCACAACACAAGTCCAGGTGATTTTGTGAGTACATTTATTAAAACCGGGGTCATTGAAACAAAGGAAGGGCTTAAGACAGAAAAGGCAAGATCATGGCAACAGGAGTGAGCCTAGTTGGAGCTGTCTTGGCCCTTTGGAAATGAGGAAGAGTCTGTCTTAGGCGAGACTGCCTTGGCCCTTTAGGAAGTCACAGAGGCAGAAGAAGTGAGCCAGTTGGACTGCATGGACTCTGGAGACAAGTTACAGAGGCAGAAGGAAGGCCTTTGGAGACAGGTTCATGGGGTTAGCCAGGGACAAGCTGCCACTACCTATTGCTCCCCCTAGTTACATGTCTCCTGGGAACCCTTAGCACTTAAGAGTAAGAAAGCAAAGATAAACACCTGCGAAAAGTTATTCTGATTTTGATGTGATTTATAGTGGCTTACCAGTATTCTCCAGGATGACAGCTCTAGCATCAATGGAAAGAACATCGCATAGTTTAAGTATTTAGCAGCTATTTGATTTAGGGCAAGTTTTTTCTCTGAGCCTGTTTTCTCTGTTACATGGGAATTATAATATCTATTTTTAGGGGGAGTGAGAGGCTCTGATGATTAAGTAGAATAATATATGAAAAAGGTCAAGTTGAATGCCATAATGAATGACATTTTTTTCTTGTTTTTAGGACAATGTTTTTTCTTTTTTTTGTGTGTGTGGCATATCATTAATTTCTTTTTCAGTTATTTTAATTCAGATACCAGTCCGTGATCTGTATACTCTTCTTTCTGTTTCTGTAGTGATGATTTTAAATAAAACTAGTATAAACAAGTAAAGGTCAGTGAAACTTTATAGTCTATCACAATTGTAATGGACTATATCTTCTCTCACAGCAAATTCAACAAGCATATGTTTAATAGGGCAGCTACTGGCACCAGATCTCCATGGCTTGCATAAATTTTCATCCTCGGTCCTTTCTTCTACTCCTAGTAAGACTATATCCCTATTCCCATCTGCTTATATGCAATTTATAATGTTTAAACTCTATAGACTAGACAAATACAACTGAGGCATGAGGATAAGATGGTGCAGCAGCAGGCAGGGCAGCTTTTCTTAATTGTACTTTTTGGTTCTATTAAGTATCTCACAATGCCAATAACAAATCATTGCTGATTTTTAAAAGCTTAAAACACATGTTCTGAAAGAAGAAAGTGTAATTTGTTTTTGACTGACAAGATACTTTTATTTATAAATGAAGGGAAGTATGTGTTTCCAACAAACATCTATTTAGATTTGTTGAAACATTTTGCTATTCTGTATTGTGACATGAGGAGAATTAGAGTTAATAATTTAACTTCAATTGGATGCTTTCCAGTGTTGCACTTAGGTATCTGTATTATTTAAAACATCTTCCCCAACATGATTTGGAATATGTGGGTTCTTGACTTCATGCAGGAAAGACTTCACAACACAAGTCCAGGTGATTTTGTGAGTACATTTATTAAAACCGGGGTCATTGAAACAAAGGAAGGGCTTAAGACAGAAAAGGCAAGATCATGGCAACAGGAGTGAGCCTAGTTGGAGCTGTCTTGGCCCTTTGGAAATGAGGAAGAGTCTGTCTTAGGCGAGACTGCCTTGGCCCTTTAGGAAGTCACAGAGGCAGAAGAAGTGAGCCAGTTGGACTGCATGGACTCTGGAGACAAGTTACAGAGGCAGAAGGAAGGCCTTTGGAGACAGGTTCATGGGGTTAGCCAGGGACAAGCTGCCACTACCTATTGCTCCCAGTAGTTACATGTCTCCTGGGAACCCTTAGCACTTAAGAGTAAGAAAGCAAAGATAAACACCTGCGAAAACAAGCGGGGGCGGGGGGGGGGGGTTAGCCAGGGACAAGCTGCCACTACCTATTGCTCCCCCTAGTTACATGTCTCCTGGGAACCCTTAGCACTTAAGAGGAAAGCAAAGGGAGGGGGGGGGGGGGGGGGGGGGAGAGGAAATGCCTGTGTGCCCCAGAGAGAGCACATATTGGATCCTTTGTCCTATGAATTCTTTTTTCTGTTTTCTAAAGGTGGGACATTTAGGGGAAGTCTCAGGGGAGGATCTCAATAAAATATTCATCAGCTTTCCAGGTGTGTCCTTTAATATGCTGATTCATCAAAATGAGGATATAGAGGAGTCAGGGTCATTCACTGGTCAGTTTCACCTTCAAAGAATGTCACCAAGGAAGGAGTAGGACCAAGTTGGGTCTGCCCCTCCCACTCCCACAATGTCTGGAATGTGTAAACCATTTGCTCCTAAGTGTCCTAGGTTAGGGAAGGTAAGACCCTGTAATTTATTATTTGGCTGTAAATTTCTCCACTGGCCATTTAACTATCTGTCTCAGTTTTCCCTTTCCATTTGCTAAGGAATTTTCCTAGCGTTGTACTATCCTGCCTCAAAGCCAGGCTAGGGAGTAGTTGATCATTGTATTAGGTCCTGATGTCAGCCATGGCATTGTTCTGTCTGCTTTAATGAGGGTGGGGTCCATAGGGACTTCTGATTTCATGGTCCTGGGGCTGAAACAAAATTGAAGTTAAGATGTTACCTTAACTCTGTTTCTGTGGTCAACAGATCTAAGCTTTTGTTCTTAAAAGAGTTGGATGCTGACCAGAATCTGCTTAGGGCTTAATGATTAAGAAAGGGAATGGACTAACAGAAGGAGATAGGGTAATGCTAAAGAAATGGAATTTCTGCAGGGTTAAAAACACATAGAAAGCATAAGTTTTAACAATAAAAAATGCAACTAGCAATAGCAAATTTTTAATATAGGAGAAGTAATATTCAATTTTCCATCTTAATTTATTATTTATGAATATTACCTTAAAGTACCATTATTTGCTCAACACATATATCTTGGATCCCTTCTTGCCTGAATACAAAACATCTTTATTTTATACATTCAAATTATTAATGCTGAGTCCCTCTTTGGGCTAATTGCTAGAAATTGTGTCCCCTTAAATTGCCACTAAGCTCTTTTTTTGAGAGGTTTGTAGTGTTCTGCCTCATGCTTGATCCATGTAGGTAATTCAGTTTCTTTCTTATCCTATATAATAAAAGCCTAATATGCAAATCAACCAAATGGCGTAATGGCTGGTCACTATGATGAGCACTGACCACCAGGGGGCAGATGCTCAGTGCAGGAGCTGCCCCCAGCCTGGAGACCCCAGGGCAGCCAAGGCGGGTGCCAGTGGGTCCCCCTGATTGCCCTGCTGGTCACCCCAAAGATGGGCTCTGATCACCAGCCAGGCATAGGGACCCTACCTGTACACAAATGTTGTGCACTGGGCCTCTAGTTTAGTTATAATAATGCTCAACTAACAATGACCACCAGGGGTAAGCTCTTCTGTTATGCATAGCTCTCCTTTATTGGTGACCTGCTGGAAGTTAGGCCCCGGGGTGAAATGGGTGTGGATCTCTTCTTTGGACATAAGACTTTCTACTTCTTCACAACAAAACTAAAACCTAAAGTCCCAAACTTTAGTAAGAAAAGCTTAATATATGTTAACTGGTATTGGGAATGGCTTTTAAAAAAAATATTTATTTATTTTTTATTGATTTCAGAGAAGAAGGGAGAGGGAGAGAGAGATAGAAACATCAATGATGAGAGGGAATCATTGATTGGCTGACTCCTGCACTCCCCACATTGGGGATTGGACCTCAACCAGGGCATGTTCCCTGACTGGGAATCATATCATGAACTCCCAGTGGGGCTGGGAATGGCTTTTCTTAAGAGTCAGATGCCCCAACTTGACTTCAAGCCCTCACTTGTGCCTCTTTGTCTAGCTTCTAGCTAGTCTCCCCATGACATGAGTCAGCTTTCTCCTAAATGTATATATTTTTCAAACATCTACTCATCTTAGAGAATTGACCAAACTATCACTGTAGGGATTAGGTAGTTCCTTTCCCCACCTAAACCCCTTGATATTACTGCCCTAAATTAACTTCTTCCCCCATGGTTACTTTCAGGGAAATTTCCAAGCCCACACCTCTGTGGTGTGTGGTCTGGTACAATGGCTCCAATATGATAATTAGTCCAAAAAAGCATTACACAAACTCTTGATTGTTTGTTCAGTCTTCTTTTTTTTCACCTTCTTTTAAAAAAATATTTTTATTGATTTCAGAGAGGAGGGGAGAGGGAGAAAGAGATAGAAACATCAATGATGACAGAGAATCATTAATCAACTGCCTCCTGCACACCCCTACCAGGGTGGAGCCAGCACCCGGGGCATGTGCCCTGACCAGGAATCAAATCATGATCTCCTGGTTCATAGGTGCTCAATGACTGAGCCATACTGGCTAGGCTGTTTGTTGAGTCTTAATAAGTGAATTGGACAATAGCATTCTGATTCATGTTGTACTTTACCCAACACTATTAATTACATTCACTCTGTAAGCAAGGGGGGAGTATCAGGACTGTACTGTTCTTTAACAGTTGTTTTGACTTCTTTCCTTATCCTTCTGCTATTGCTCCATAGTCTTTCAAAACAAATAATGTTTCAGGCAGGATGCTACCTAAATCTAGATTTTTAAAATTTAGGGGAACTATGTCTAACATAGTTTACAGAGGCTGGTCTTTTCTGAAAGATACAACAATTGTACACTGAACAGAATACTTTCTGAAATATCTGCACTTGATTTATTGCACTGAATTCAGGCCTTCCCCCAAAGGTCTATATATAAATATCTGAACCCAAAGTAGGACAGGCCTTATAGAGTGATCCCTTCAACAAAAAGGATTAATTGGTTCCCAATATGATTCTGCCAATCTTCATCCTAGGGGGCAGAAATTACTGGTATCTCTTGCACAAACTTTTCCCAACTTTTGTGAAGAAAGTATTAGTTTCATTCTTTATCAGTCAGCACAATATATTTCTTTTATAATTCTGTAATCTTCTACTTTGAAGAGTTTCTAAATGGGTATATTTCTAAAAGTATTATACATTTTACACACACACACACACACACACACACATATATATATTTTTTGAAGTATTCAATTTATCTGAGTGTCAAATATGACAATGGTGATGTAAATTTAGTTACATCACCTTCTTCTATAGTAAGCAAATCATTTAATAAAGATTACCTTGAACACATAAAATATAATGAAAGAAACTTCTAAAAAGAACTTCATGCTAATAAATAAAATTAATATTTATTATTTTAATTTATGGATTATATTTCCTAACTATATTCAAAATGAAAATACAAGTGTCCTGTCTCCATAAAACAAGCCAAAATTTGGAATATATATATATATAATCATCCACTATATTTCTGAAATCTTAAATTTCATCTGATGGCAGAATGGTTACTGTATTAAACTTCAAATATATTGAAAGAAATACCTTCTGAGGGAATATTACAGCTATTCTGTAATCTTCTACTATATTTGTAATTACAGCTAATGCTGCACATCTCTCTGATATGTTTTTTTCAAGTACTTAGTGGTTGTTACATAAAAACATCTACCTCTATGCTACTTTCTCCTGCACCAGGTGTACATTTGCCTTATCCATTTGAATACATTTTATTTATTTATTTTTTTAATTTTTTAAAAATATATTTTATTGATTTTTTACAGAGAGGAAGGGAGAGAGATAGAGAGTTAGAAACATCGATGAGAGAGAAACATCGATCAGCTGCCTCCTGCACACCTCCTACTGGGGATGTGCCCGCAACCCAGGTACATGCCCTTGACCGGAATCGAACCTGGGACCCTTCAGTCTGCAGGCCGACGCTCTATCCACTGAGCCAAACCGGTTTCGGCCATTTGAATACATTTTAAAAACTTCCAAGCATTTAAGAAAGGAAATATGACATAAGATATTTTTTGTTATCACATTTTTAATTTAAATAAATTTTTTAAAATGGAACTTTAATAAAAGTCAAACTAAACAATAAACAAGGTGAATAATTTACTAAGATACCTTTTTATAGTATATGTATCCAACCTAAAAATGAAAGATTCAATTATTTTTGGCATAACCAAAGACCTTTTCTTACCTTTCTCTTATTCTCTTATTTGCTACTTCAGAATAAGTCATTATACTTATCTGTCAATGAGAGTAAATAGCACAAGGAAATATATTCTTCTTTACGTGACTGAACACACACACACACATATATATATATGTCTATTATATATTTCTTTGTGAGACTTTTTAAAAAACACAGACTGTAGCTCTGTGATTTTTAGTGTATTGTCAATATGAAGGGCAGAAATTGCTTTTCCTATTCATATAGTTTGTTGTACTTTCTCAGTGAGCATGGCGCCCTGTACATGGTAGTGAGCACCCTAAATAATCCTGTATGATAATAGTGATAGGACCTGTTCATTTTTCAACATCCTTATGCCTAGATTCTTAATTCACATTCTTTCTATCTAATTTCAAGTTTTTATCATCTCTCTCTTGGCATATTTTAATAACCTAAATTATTTTCAATCTCAAAAAATCTGGTTTCCAGTTCATCCTACAAGGTGAATGCCAAATAGAAATGCTTGTAAATACAGCTCTTTTACGCTACTGCCTTTATCAAAAGATTCCAGGGACTCCTTAATGTTTTCTTATGTCAACTTTCAACACCGGTATTATCTCTTATTGCTTAGTTGTTTCCTATTTCCCCCACATAACACATATTTTCTTCATCAACATCACACTCTGGGCAAATGGAAGAAACTTCTGTTTCACAAACTTACACTTCACACTCAATCCAAGTTCAGCTCTAATACTGCTATCTTCAGGGAGTGTCTCTGAATTTTCTCAGTAGAATGCCCTCCAAGCCACTTCAAGCCATTATCCCAGAATTGTAAATAGACATGTTTTGTGGACTTTATCACAATTTAGAAACATAGTAGATGTTTGATCGACTGCCTGTTTGGATTTAAAACCTTAACAGTTACAATTCTACCTCTCTGAGAGGTACCCAGGGTGATTTTGTGTAAGAACATCATAGGTTCTTTCCATAATGTGAGCTTAGTGAACATCACCATTCTGAATTCATTATTAACTTATAAATTATATATTTATCTTATTCTGTTCTAAAATTTGCTTATATAATAATCATTTTGTTCTTTATTATTAAAAGCATTCCTTCCCTAATGAATGTAGTTAATTGCTGTTATGAGATAATATCTTACATAAAATGAATAGAAGAAACTAATCTGACCTTTTAAAATAAAGCTGTTATTTACAGATACAGAAAACAAAGGCAAATATTTATCGGTGAAGCATAATTTTAAAAAGAATATTTGTCTCTTACAGGTATGAATTTTATGTTTCTCTTACTTAATTCGGTGAAAAGATTCTGTGGAAAAGTTTTAGAATATATGTCTTCTATATTTATAAACCATAAAAAGTACTTTTGTGTTTAAATATCATTTTCTTGTCAAATTAATAAAACTACACATAACAGGGTGGAACAAAAGTAGGTTTACAGTTGTTCATATGGAAAGTAATACAATAAGTAATAATACAGTAATAAAATCTGTTTTGTGAACTTACAACTGTAAACCTACTTTTGCCCCACCCTTTATATATTAATCTTTTATTTTTCAGAATATTTTATATTTCTTAATTTAATTAATTCAGCCCCGCCATGCATTGTGAGGCATGTTGCTGCTTGATATCCTAAAGCGAGTTTGGCAGAAGTGAGGACTAATGCCAAGGTTATTAAATCCTTTGTGGTTCTCTTGGCATTAAATATGCTTACAACTCAGGCACCATTTCTATGAGTAATTATTTAATTGTGCAAATTGTGAAGAACCTGATTACTGAGAAATGCAGATTTAATAAAATCTTAGATTTTTTTTAAAATCTTAGATTTTTAACAATTTTAAATGTTTTACTGAAAAATTATAAGCCTGATCTTTCTTTTTTTATGGCATGGTATATGAGTATGAGACTTGGGTCAGGGATTGCTATTAGCCCTAAAGATCATGAAGGTTAGTGCTTCTTGTAGCCTGTTAGCTTTTTAGCTTTTTTTGTCATCTACACATCCATCCATTTGTCCACCTATCAGTCCAATCATCCATCCATCCATCCATCCATCCATCCATCCATCCATCCATCCATCCTTTTGTTTGTTTCCTTAACAAAAATATCTCTTCAACTCAGACACAGGAAAAAAAAATAGGTCTCAAGAAAATCCATAACACATTTCTCTGCCTTTCTGCTGTAGACCATATGTAATAAATGTGGAAGTGGAGTTGTTTTGAAGGAACACTTTCTCATGAGTATGGGAATCCAGAAGTAGGTAATTCCTCTAAAATGAGTATAGCTAGTTACCCTTCTCTATGTGAGGCAAAATAGTGTATCAGATTGTCAATTAAGAGATATAAATGTTATTTAATGTCTTTGGGTTACTTCAATTCCATAGACAGCTGAATCACAACCTGTTTTTTTCTTAATCATATAAAGCATGATGATATTTCTATGCTGTTTACAGCCCCCATACTTAGTAAAAAACAAACAAACCTAAAAAAGTAGTTTAATTGGTACAATATGTTTCTATGGTACACAGTCCACTATTATTTGTACTTGTTAGTTTATGTTACTTACCTGCAGGGCTAGGTTTAAACCAAACATGTAAGGTTATGTTTGTTATTGATCAATTCCTAACATCCTTTTTTCTTGTCACTAGGTCACTAAATCATCTGTCCTGTATCTCACTCCTACATAGACATTCTAAATACTTACTAAGAAATACTGACTGTAGTAGTAAATCTTAGTTTGAGCTCAGCCCTGTTTATATTATTGTCTCTCTCTTGTTTATGTTCTTTACTGAACAATCATGAAGATGTAGGTTTCACCTGTTCCCTGTATTACACAGGAATCTTAGTATTGCCTGTGCTTGTAAGGAGATGCTTAATAAATGTACATAATTGAAAGATGAAATGATGCTACTAAGGATTATAATTTTGGGGGAATCTTAGTGCACAATGCAAATGCCAACCATGAAATTTCTTTTTATAACCTTGTGACCACTTCTATCATTCTTAGAAATGGTTAAAATTTGTCTTAAAAAACATTTTTGTTTAGGTAATTTCTTTCAATTATTTTAATTTATTTAAAATATGTGTTTGTTTTTTACTCTAAGCCCATACATTCACATATGAAAGAGTATCAAAAATAGTGCAGCATGAAACTACATTATTCTATAGCAGTGAAAGTCCTCATATATTAACTATGTTCCATCTCACAATAAAAATAAATTTGCCTAGGGGTCAATCAGGGAAAGAGGAGACATATGTAAAACTTTAAACAATAAAAAAACCCAACTAAAATAAATAAACAAACAAACAAATTTGCCTGGATCTTGTGTTTCACTAGATTCTTACAGAGCTGGAGTAGGAGGTAATCACAAAGACCAGGACCTTCCTTGGGCAAGGCCTTGCTTTGAGAGCCCTGAATATATGCCAATGAAGGAGAAGCTTTTGAAATTTGAAAGGAACACATACAGGAGTGGGCAAAGTAGGTTAAAAATAATAATAAGCAATAAAATAATAACTAAATAATAATGCAAGAATAAACTCGTGTTTCACGTACTCACAACTGTAAACCTACTTCTACCTACCCATGTATTTAGTATAAAATTCATAACTTTGTTATTTCTGAGCCTTTTGTAACAGATCTAGCTTAAATAAACATTAGCCTCCCAAGTAGTTTTAAGTTTTTGCTAAAACATCCACTTTGGCATTGGTGGAAATTATAAAAGAAAAATATTTAAATCACGTAAATTATGTAAGGGAAAATAAAGCTAAGCAATATACTCTAGGCCTCATAAAGTGACTTAAAAAAGTTATGCTATTAATGTTATAAATAAAATTTTTGAAAAGAATTAAATAGATACTAAACATTATTATCCAAATTTCAATCAAAACTTATTTGATGGACACTTCAGTGAAAAATATACAGAAAGTAATCTCTTTAGTAAATTTACTAGTATAAAATATAGATGGTATAGAACTGCTTTTAATTTATTGCTGAATCTTTCCAAGTGCATTTAATATGTTTATAGATGATATATAACGATACACATCTACAATGATCTAATCTTTACATGTACTTTCTTATTATATCCCATGTGTGTTACCTAAATAATAGACAAAGAGCCCAGTGAATTCTTCATATTCCTGTGTATATTGATATTTTTATCCAAAGGATCATCAAATATTTATACACTAGAGGCTCGGTGCATGAAATTTGTGCATGGGTGCGGTCCCTGGTCAGCAATTGAAGCGCGAGCATCTGGTGTGGAAGGGCAGGTCCCAACTGACCTCTGGTCCTTGGGAAGCACCTGGGCCCCCAGACCCCCGTGCGCCCTCCCCACCACCTGAGTCACAGTGCCCGAGTCCCCACGGGGAGATGCAGTGAGCGCGGCCAGATGCCGTGGGCCTGGGTGCAGCGTGGGCCTCTGGGCCGCCCAGTGGCACCACATGGAAGCTGGGTGGGCAGCGTGCTCCCTCCCAGCTGGCTTCACAGACCAACTCTTATGCGAACCCACAGGGAGCCTGACCAGGCCCTGTGGTCCTGGTGGCTGTGGCCCGGCTCACCCAGAAGAGGCCGCATGGGTTCTGGTTAGGCTCCTCACAAGTGCCTGGCACCTGAGCATGGGGGCTTCCCAGGCTCGAGCCCTCACGTCCCAGGGGAGGGTAGTAGGGGGAGTGAGAGCAAGCTCGGTGGACTTCCCACATTCTCACCGCACCTCAGTCCCCATCACCCCCATTCCCAGGTGGCCGGAGAGAGGTCGCAGTGCATCGCTGACACCTGCCATGTTCCCTGACACCTGCCATGTTCCGTGCCACCTGCTGATGGTCAGCGCACATCATAGCGAGCTGTCGAACTCATGGTTGAACAACCGCCTGAGGGGACAATTTGCATATTAGGCTTTTATTTTGTAGGATTATTTTTTAAAACAACTAATTGCTTATGTAAAAAAAAAAATAGAGTAAATCTTTAGCTGACTGTATCATTTCAGAAGAAATAATTCTAGAAAGATGAATAAATTCCTAGATACTTAAAGGTTATTTTCTTAAGCCTGGAAATACTTTTTAAAAATACCGTAGCTGAAAATCTATGTGAATTACTATCTTTCTTGCCTTCTTAAACAAATAGTACAGTGAGCTTGATGCAAACATTTTTTTATTGAATCAGAGTAATCTCCATGAACTTTGTTTATTGTAAAACACTAAAGCTTTAGTTGCAGGTAGTAATATAGATGGAGTGGAAAATGGAGCCACATGGATATGATGCCTGAAACTTGCAGAAACAGCTTAATTATGTTCTTCCTCAATCATTGAAAATAATGTAGTGACTCAGAGTATAGCCTTTGGAAACACATAGGCTCGAGTTTGAATTCCAGAACTTTCACTTCCACAATATGTTATGGTTTTTCACCTCTGCAAAACTTTTTGGGTTTTTTTTGAATGGCAAACTTAATGTAATAATATCAACCTTATAGAGTAGATATAAGGGATAAATGAGATGATCTGTGTAAATCAATGTAATAATATCAACCTTATAGAGTAGATATAAGGGGTAAATGAGATGATCTGTGATTTAAAATCATTGTCTGGCATGTAATACATGGTCAGCAAATGGTGATGACGTTCTATAAGCAGCAGATAGTGATAGCAGTGTAAGAAGTAGGGCCAGACAAATCAGGATAAATGAAGGTGGAAAATTACACTTAGCTTTTTGAAAGTTTGTTATCTTCTCCATAACTGGTTTCCTTATTTTCTGCTGCCATCGTATATATTATTGCCATGCCAAAACTTCTAATAGTCCTGATTTGACACTGTTTAATATCTCCCTTTGCGCTTTCTGTTCCTTTCTACTTTTCCTTCCTTCTGTTTTCTGGAAGTTTTTCCTTTTTGACCAACATCTCCCCTTTTTCCACCCCTCCTCCCACCCTGACCCTGATAAACACCATTCTAGTGTCTGTTCTATGATTTTGGCTTTTTTAGTTTCCACATATAACTGAGATCAGTCATTATATAAGTAAAATAATTCAGTATTTGTCATTTTCTGCCTAATTTACTGCACTTAGTATAATGCACTCAAGGTCCATCCATATTGTCACCAACCGCAAGATTTCCTTCTTTCTCATGGCTGAATCACATTCAATATATATATATGACATATAGATAGATATGATATATACATAATATATGATACACACACACACACACATATATATACTGAATCTTCTTTATCCATCCATCCATAGATACATACTTAGGTTTTCATATCCTGGCTGTGGTGAATAATGCTGCAATGAACAGAGGGATACAGATATTTCTTAGAGATCCTGTTTTCATTTCCTTTGAATATGTACCCAGAAGTGAGATTGCTGAGTATGGTAGTTCTATTTTTAATTTTTTGGGCAAACTCCATACTCTTTTGCTTAGTGACTGCACTAATATATGTTACCAGCAACAGTGCACAATGGTTACCTTTTCACCACAGCCTTGCCAACACTTAGCCATTCTAACAGGTGTGAGGTGATATTTCATTGTGGTTTTGATTTGGATTTCCCTGATGACTAGTGATGTTGAGCATTTTCTCATTTATCTGTTGGCCATCTATATGTCTTCTTTAAAGAAATGTCTATTTAGGTCCTCTGCCCATCTTTTAATTAATTTTGTTTTTAGATTGAGTTGTATGAATTGCTTTGTATTATAGTCATTAACCCCTTGTAGGAGATATCATTTACAAATATTTTCTCCCATTCAGTAGATTGTCTTTTTGTTCTGTTGGTGAATTCCTTAATTATGAAAAAGCTTTTAAGTTTAATATAGTTCCATTTGTTTATTTTTGCTCTTGCTGCCCTTGCCCAGGGGGACATAGGCAAAAAAAATCACTAAAATTGATGTCAAAGTTTTCTACCAATGTTTTTGTCTAGGAGTTTTATGGCTTCAGGTCTTACATTTAAGTCTTTAATCCATTTTAAATTTATGTTTGTAAATGTTGTAAAAATTGGCTGTTTCCTTTTTTATGTATCTGTCCAGTTTTCCCAACAACATTTATTAAAGAGACTGTCATTTCCCCACTGAATATTATTTTCTCCTAAGTCATAGATTAGTTGACCATATAAGCAAGGGTTTACTAGTATTTCTGGGCTCTCTGCTTTGTTCCATTTATCTATCTGTCTGTTTTTGTGCCAGTACCATGCTGTTTTAAAAGCTTTGTAGAATACTTCCAACTTTGTTCTTCTTTCTCAGTGTTGCTATGGAAATTTGGGGTCTTTTGGGGTTTTAGATAAATTTCAGGATTATTTACTCTAGTTCTCTACAAAACACCACTTGGTATTTTGATAGGGATTGCATTGAATCTACACATTGCTTTGGGTACTATGGGCATTTCAACTTTATTTATCCATCCAATCCATAAGCATAGGATATCCTTTTATTTATTTGTGTTTTTTCAATTACTTTCCCCAATATTTTATAGTTTTCAGAGTACAGATCTTTCACCTGCTTGCATAAATGTGCCCCTAGGTATTTTATTCTTTTTGGTGCAATATTTTTTTAAATTTCTCTTGTTGATATTTTATTATTAGTGTATGAAAATGCAACAGAATTTTGCATATTAATTTTGTAACCTATATCCTTACTTAATTCATTTGTTAATCTTAATAGTTTTTTGATGGAGTCTTTAGAGTTTCTTACATATGGTATCATGTTACTATATGTAGTGACAGCTGTATTACTTTCTTTACATTTTGGATGCCTTTTATTTATTTTTCTTGTCTGATTACTGTGGCTGGGATTTCCAGTAATATGTTTAGTCAAAATGGTGAGAATGGGCATCCTGTATTGTTCCTGATCTTGGAGGAAACATTTTCAATGTTTTACCATTGATTATGATGTTAGCTGTAGGTTTGTCATATATGGCTTTTATTATGTTTAGTTGTGTGCCCTCTATACCAATTTTTTTGAGAGTTTTAATCATAAATCGATGTTTGATTTTGTCAAATGATTTTATTGCATTTATTGAGAAGATTCTATGATTTTTGTTCTTGGTTTTGTTAATGTTTGTATTGTGTTGATTGACTTGTGGATATTGAAGCATTCTTGCACCCCACTTGATTATGGAATATGATGCATTTAATATTTTGTTGAATTTGGTTTGCTAATATTTTGTTGAGGGTATTTGCATCTATGTTCATCAAGGATATTGGCCTATAATTTTGGTGTTTTTTTTGGTATTGTCTTTGTCAGGTTTTGGTAGCAGGGTAATGTCAGACACACAGAATGAATTTGGAAACATTTATTTCTATTCTGTTTTTTGGAGGTGTTTGAAAAAGATAGATATTAATTCTTTCTGTAATGTTTGGTAGAATTTCCCTGTGAAGCCATTTGATTCTAGACTTTTGTTTTTTTAGTTTTTTATTTTATTACTTATTCAGTTTTGTTAATAGTAATTGGGTTGTTTAGATTTCCTATTTCTCATTCAGTCTTGGTAGTTTGCATGCTTCTAGATATTTATTCATTTCTTCTACATTGTCAATTTGTTCATAGTATTCTATTATGATACTTTGTATTTCTGTGATGTTGGGTGTATCTTATTCTCTTTCATTTCTGATTATTTGGGCTCTGTCTCAGTTTTTATGAGTCAGGTTAAAGATTTATCATTAGTTTCATTGTGCTTTTCTATTATTTTTTAAAATTTCTGTTTAGTTTATTTTTGCTCTGATCTTTAGTATTTCTTTGCTTCTACATACTTTGAGTTTTGTTTGTTCTTTGGATTAGTTTCTTTAAATACAAAGTTAGATTGCTATTTTGGATTTTTCTTGTTTCTTGAGGTAGGCATGTATCGTTATGAACTTCTCTCTTAGGGCATGTATCACTATGAACTTCCCTCTTAGAACTGCTTTTGCTGCATTCCATAGATTTTGGAAAATTGTGTTTCCATTTTTATTTGTCTCAAGGTACTCTTGATCTCTTTTATTTCCTCATTAGCTCATTGGTTGTTTAATATCCTCTTTCATCTCTCATTTCATTTATTTGGATCTTCTCTCTTTTTTCTTGATTAGACTAACTAAAGTTTTGTCTATGTATGGTGTTTTCTTTATTTTAGTTTTAATTCTGAAAAACCTCATCTTCCCTTACCCCATACCAACACTCTTTCCTCCAACGTAAGTATATCTGTGTTTAAAATAATTCTGATATAGTTTTCATATAGCCGATACTTTGTTTTCAAAATACTACATATTATGTACATTTTAAATAGTTGTGCTAAACTAAAACTGAATTCATTTTATGATAAAAAAGATGGAAACATAAATAGAACAGGGATCCTTTGCCATTATAATGAGGCCAAAGTTAGTTGTTTTATTTTTTGCTTAGAGATAAAAATCTATTGTAGATGTGTTCTTTTAGAATGATTCAGGCAAAAATGGAGGCAGAGATTCTGCGCAGATGAGAATTGCTATGGAATATAGGATACCTGAACTTAAAATTTTGACTACTGGCTTATGTGTCCTTAAAGAGTATGTTTTTATCTAAGAGTGTTGTTGTGGCAATTACTAGAGAGTCACAAACAAGAGCCATTTCACGTACACACAGTATGCCCTTCTGCTACATAAAGCTACATCCTATAAATACATACTGAACACATTGTGTTTTTATCAAATCAACTTGTTTTTAGAAGGAAACGATGAAGATTTTGACCTTGCTTAAGAAATGGTCGGGCATTAGATGTTAGATGTTTCAAAGATGTCATTAGAAATCAAGTAATGGAGTGTTGATTAGGTCTTTTTAGCTTTCTTTGGCAGCTGGGGTATAGTTATGGTAAAACAGTGATAAAGTATTAATTCAATATTGCATTCACTGGGTTTTAGGAAGAGATAAGTCAATCAAATATATAATCCCTTGCTTCTAGTTAAATAGTTTTGAGAGAGAAGGACTAAAGGAAAGCTGGTGAATGGACAAAGAGCGCGCGCGCATGTGTGTGTGTGTGTGTGTGTGCGCGCACGCGCTCGTGTTTGAGGGAAAGGTAGAGTTGGGATACTTGTAGAAGGTCTGAATCTTGATTATAAATGTGGCTTGCTACATAGCTTGCTGCAGCTGACAACCCAGTCATGCAGTGTGGATGGATGACACCTCAAAACGCAATTCTTCACCTTAGCTGCCCCCTAAGGAAAGACTTGGACCTGTGAGTCTTGATCCAGGAGGAGATACCAACACACTGGTAGCCATTGGCTATATTTTATGTCCAATAGTGAATTTCACTAGAACCAGGGATGCACTGGTTCATTTTTTTTATAACAATAAATAGTTTTCTTTCCCTCTTTTCTTGGCTAATACAAAAGAAATAAGCTGATGTACTTGGGAGAATTGAAATATGCCCTCTTTGTATGCTGAGGATATCCCAGGAACCATCTGCATCAACAGGTTAAATCTGAACTACGCCTTATATTTTCTATATTGTTGACTAAAATGGGAAGAACAGAATAGTTTTGGCACCAAACTGACATTTCATTTGGTTTGAGTCTCTGCTTTACTGTATTATAGAACATGACAAGCCAGAAAGTAACCAGTCTGAATTGGTTTGTGTGCTGGTGCCAAAGGAGCTAATCAGAGGCCAGCATATGGGGCATTTGAACAAGGAAATGGATGTCAAGTATCTGGTATGCAGTTTTGGACGGCTCCAGAAGCATGTGGTTTCGCTTGGTAATCTTAGAGGTAGCCGCAGGGGATAGAAACAGCTGTGGCCACTTTACCTGTAAGTGGCTTAAATTATACCATTGGCCTTTCCACCTTCCTCAACATGAAAATTCCTCTTTGGCTTCATGGATGCTTTCCTAAACTGCTCAAGAGCTGTTTGATGGAGGCTCAATTCTAGAGTTAGGAATAGAATTGTTGCTGGTGTATTACATTCAAATTCAATGAATATTTATTGAATATCTACTATGCATCAGGCAACATATGGATTATATTCATTGAGGTGCAAAATATGTAAAACAGTTTTTAAGAGCAATTCTGAAGCCAGATCACAGGGGTTCAAATTATAGCTCCTGCTATTTTCTAGTGTGTCACTATAGGCATCTTACTTTTATGTGCTTCATTTTTCTCATCTGTAAAATGAGACTGAATAGGAATTAGTATGGTGCATAGTGTTAGATGAAGTGAATGCTCATCCCTATGCTTTGGAAAGCCCCAGGCCTCAGTCTTTAGTCTTCTTCATTTCCTCTATACTCTTTTCTCCAGTGAACTTATATAATCCTTTTGACTTTAAATACTATCTATATTCTCGTCACATTCAAATTTATATCTCAATTTCTGGCTCTGTTCTCTGAAATATATATTCTGACACCCAATTACTTATATGATATCTTAAACTGAACCCCTGACTTTATATCCTGACCAAGCTGTTTTCTTAAAAAAAATAATATTCCTTATTTAAGCAAAGGGCACTTCCATCATTCTAATTTCAGAAGCTAAAAATTTGGAAGTCATTTAAAAAAAATGTTTCCCCCCTTATAACCCACTTGTGATATGGCAGCCAAATCTGTCAGCTTTACCTTCAAATTCAAGCAGGTCCTTGAATAATGTAATTTCATTCGATGTTTTATAGTTATAATATTGATGAGATGCCATAGGAACCAAACTCTTGATTATATCAATTAGTTTATGGTAAAATGATTTTATATGCCATTTCATTTAAACTCTGACCCTGTTGACAGTATTAAGTGAGCACTTATTATATATCTGAATCTGACCACTTCTCCCCACCTCAATCACTGCCTTCCTGGTTCAAGCCACCATATCTCTCTCCTTGATTATTATGAGGCTCCTACTAGTCATACCCTGCATCCATTCTTGTCTGTATTCAGTTTCCTCTAAGCACACAAAATGACTCTTCTAAAGTGTAAGTAGAATCATAGCACTCCTCTGCCAGAAAGAACCCAAACTCTTAAACTGCTTCAAAAGCCCTCCCCTGAAACCCACCTTCTACCTGACCTCCTTCCCTCAGCTTCCAAGACTTCCTTGCTCTTTCTTGGACCTGTCAGACATACTCCTGTCTCTGGGCATTTTCACTTTGCTGTTTTCTCTATCTGGATGCTCTTCCTTCAGATATATGTATAGCTTCTTCCCAATCCCTCCCATCTTTGTCTGTATACAAATGTCACCTTCTCAATGAGGGCTTCCCTGGCTAACCTATAAAAGTTACCACCCAGCTCCTAGCACCCCAAGTTTTTCTTCACTGTTTTGTTTTTCTTCATAACAAGAACCACCCTCTCTTATAATATTCATTTATTTATATATCTGCTTATCTTCTCTTCCAATAGAATGCAATTTCCAAGAGAGTAGGGATTTTGGCTTTATCTGTTCACTGATGTATCCCCAGAGCTTAGAGTGGTGGCTAGTACATATTAGTCATGACAAATATTTATTGAATTGTTGAATTAATTTATTCCATAAGAATTTACTGAGCAATAAACATACATTGAGTATTGTTCTGCTTAAAATAAAGAGAGGATAAAAGTACTCCATAATTTCAAGAAAATTAAAATCTAAGTTAGGAAATGATGCACACAAATATCTACAGTACAAGACAGAATATGATAAGCAACATACAAAAATAGAAGTACAATGTTAAAGGGAATAAGGTGGACTTTCTTGAGAAATTTGCACTTAAGAATGGACCCCAAATATGTGATGAAATTTCAACCGGGAGAGATGAGATGGGAATTGAAGGATTACTAAGACAGCAGGAATAACATGAACAAACTTATGTAGAAATGAAAAAGGTAGGTTATATGCAGAGAATAGTGTACATTGCAGTTGTGAAGATTGTAGACTATAAACATAGAGAGAGTGGGAGATGTCATGTATATATAGTGGACACTCTTCACATGCAGTTCCTGACAAATGAAAGCTTTTATGCACTATTTCTTGAGGGGGAAACCATGTGATGTCTATGTTACCCCTTTTTCTAACTTCTCCTTTGTATATAGGCAATAAAGTCAGTAGTGGGCAGATACCTGTGTATGGCCTGGTGTGGAAAGCCCTGTTTTCTCAAATGGTAAAGCTCACTCAGGTGAATCAAGTTTTATCTCTTGGGAACTTAAACTATTAAATAAGGAGACAATCAGGTTAGAACAATGGGAATACAACAGAAAGGTCATGTGGCAGAGACAGGCCATGAGGGAACATTAGTAAGCAGAACTGATGATATTTATGAGTATAAAGCACCTCTGATTAAGCAAATGTTTAGTCAGTGTTTAAGAAGCTAATTGAGGTAAGAAAATAATATGTAGAATAAAAGGTAGCCTTGTTGGTAGAAAGAGAATCAGTCAAAACTGTCACGGAGAGAAGACTTGACTTACTGAATATTTATGCCATGTTAACGGAGGTGCATCAAAGTCAAGAAGATACACAGATTTCTGCTCTTAGTGCTAGCAGAGCAACAAGATGAGAGCGACATGAATCCTGATAATTTAAAAATCTTTTCTTTGATTCTGCTTTAGTATCATTGTAGCTATATCTTAAGTCCCTATTATTTAAAGATTGCTTGAGTGCATTGCTGATACTTGTAACTCAAAGATGCTTGTGCAAACCATTTGCCCTCTAGTCATTAGCTTCCTCTTTTGAACTATGATGTACCAGATAAAGTGGATTTGCTTCCTTTATCAAGGATCTCTGTAGCAATGAAAATAATCTGATTTTTTTCTATTGGATGTTTACTTGTATACTTTCCATGTAGAATGGTATTTTCATAAAGTAGCCATTGTACTATTTCGACAGTGAGAACAGAAAAAAAAAGAGTTTAGTGAAAACTTACGCAACCGGCTTTTTTTCCCCTCCTTTCATTTCATTTGGTGTTTGTGTTTGAAGTTGTATGTCTTGTCCATGAAAGATGGGAATTTAATTGCTCTCATCAAACATGGTGCCTAATAAATTGCTTACTCTGGCAGAGAAAATTAGAAATAGCTTTAATATGAACAGAATCTTTTTAATATGGCAGATTTTATATGATATAGATTTATATAACTAGATTTTTTTATATCACATGCCATCTGTCATCGACTATTGGCATGATGACTGTAGCTGAAGCTATTATATGCATACATGGAGTGATAAATCGGTCTTGCTTTGTATGCATGTACTATTTTTCAAATTTTCTCTTAAAGAAAAACATTTAAAATATTTTAATATTTGACATAAATTTGTATTTATAAAGTAGAGTAATATTTTATTCTACTTTATTTGTAGCACTTATTTTTGCTTTTCTGTGCCTAGTGATGCAAAGCAGATCACTTAAAAGTAATATTAATATAAATAGAAATTCCTCCACTCAGTTGTTTTTCTCATCTACTCAAGCATAAACTATTTTCTATATTAGTAGAATTTTTTAGTGTAAGGTTTTGCTTCAAGGCAACCTATACTTCTCAAGTTTTCAAGTAAAAATGGTCTAGTTTGATGTAATTTTACAGAACATTTTTTTCATAAGCATACTAATGAAATCTGCTATGTTGCCTACTTCAGGAAACTAACATTGCAAAAAGCCAAGAAATCTGGACATAGAAAAACTGCTTGAGGAACAAAATCTAGAAAATCAAAGTTGAAGAGAGGAATTATTTCTCTGTCAAGTGAATCAGCATTAACACTGCACTGTTGTTTTAAATTTTTATGTTTTTAAAGGACATAATATAAAATTTTCAAAGTAAGCATAATTGTCTGAGTTTATAGCAATGTTACCTAGAAGGCACAAAGAAAGAACTGATATTATGGATCACATAACAAGCAATTCACAACTGTCTAATGCAATAATTATATACAGACACATGTAAACATATGTCAGAAGTTGCACCAGTGTGAGATTATGGCACTTGACTTTTGGTTACATGCTCAAATTCCAGTAGATGGGGGTGCTACTACATCAAAGAGGATTATGAGTAAACTAGTATTTCTCGTTTTCCTAAGCTCTGAGTAAGGACCTTTTTTATTTGAAAAGTAAAGTAGAAGAATTCCCCCAACACAAGTACTTACTTCTCAGCTACATAAATAATTGGACAAGTTTATAATAATCTGATAATCCTCCATCATAATTATAATCTAAAAATGAGATTTTTCCAAAAATAATCAACATTAATAGATTAGTAAGACATTTGAATCTCAGAAATGTGCCCAATGATTGCTATTTCCTTTTTAAAATAAGGGACCAATTTGTTGATTCTGAGGCTACATATTTATTTAAACTCCAAAGTAACTTTTATAAAATTAATTTTAAGATGTCAAAATTATGTATGTGTTTATATATGTATGTAAATATGTGTGTATATGTTGAATGTGTAAGAATATGATTCTGCTTATCCATTGTGCTAAAACAAATTCATACATTTATTCATTTAATCACTCAACAAATAGTGTCTATAATGTTCCAGTTGCTTTGCTACACATAATGATGTGTAAGTTACATACCCTAATCTCAAGCAACTCAGACTCTAAGTACCAATATGTGGAATCTAAAAAAGCAGTGCTTGTAGAAACAGAAAGTAGGGTGGTAGTTACAAGGGACAGGGGATTTTGGGAGATGTTGTTTAATGGTACATACTTGCAACTAAAACATGCATAAGTTCTGGAGATCCAATGTACAATATAGTATTGTAATTGTCCTTTGTGGTCTAGCTCATGTTATGAGGTCCACCAGCTTTGCAGCCTTATCTACTGCTCCCTCCTTATACACATTGTCTGCTGCTCCTTTATCTCTATCTCCAAATCCTGTTTTTAACATCCATCTCAAATTCAGCTATTTGAATTTTTTACTAATGACTATACCCAAACATTAAATATTCCTTTTTTGAACTTATATAGCATTTTACATTTCTCTGATGGGGAATTTATTTTTTCTCTCATTTTCTTCTTTTAAGACTAATCTTTCCTTTTATATACTTTATAAAAAATGTTTAAGACTAATTTTGATAAGAAAGGTACACAATAGGTACTTGTTAAAATATAATAAATGAATTAACTGTGATGCATGGTGTATAGTATTATGTGCTGGGGATAGATGACTGTAAACCAGACATAGATCAATGACCTTAATTGAGCATAAGTTTAGCTGAGAGTTCTTGGGAGGCAAACTAAAAGGGAAATGTGATGGGCTTGTTATTCATTTGTGTTTATTTCATGGTTTTGGTCTTAGGTTGGATTTCTTGGGAAGAAGACAATGTATACAAGTGTGCAGTGAGTTCTATAGAGAAAAATGAAAAGAGTGAGATTGGGCAAAGAGAGAAGTTTGGTTGCAGTGGAATCATGAAAAGGGTTTAGCTGACCCCTTAGAGATGCTCTGAAGCTGAGATGACCCTTTAGAGTTGTCCCAAGTTGGGGTGAGGGAGTTGGATCCTTGTTCCCTGGCATTAATGCTTTTTTAAAAGTATATTTTTATTGATTTACAGAGGAAGGGAGAAGGAGAGATAGAAACTCTCTCCTCTTTCAATGTTGAGAGAGAATCATTGATTGGCTGCCTCCTGCACATGCCCCACTGGGGATCGAGCCCAAAACCAGGCATGTGCCCTTACTGGAAATCAAACCATGACCTCCTGGTTCATAGGTTGATGCTCAACCACTGAACCACATCAGTGGCCGGGCCATTGAGGTGTTCCTGCAGGTGGTCTGCCTTGAGAAGGAGGTGTGCTTTGGGCAGGAACCTTCAGTAGAGGTAATTCCTGGGAAGCCCAGTAAACAGTTTTTCCAACAATGGAGTGAATAAATACTTCAGTATTGAAAAGGGATCTGGGAGGCACAGGGCAGAGTTGCTAATTTCTCATATATTTGCTTTTCATAGACAGGAACTATATCATCTCTTTGGTAGGAAGGACTGTGCTTTACAGAATTGTACACTAATAAAGTTGTAAACTGAGGCAAAATCATATGCATGACCCTGGAATTGTGGGTGTGGAGGAAGAATTAAATTATGGCGTCAATTTTTAATGCAATTCATATGTGACTGGGAGACCCAAGTTAAAAAAAATAATAAATAAATAAATAATAAATAAATAAACTAGATAAATGAAAAAAACAACACACAGTTTATTACAACAGCAGAACAGATGCCACAAGGAATTACATTACATGATTAATTGCCAAATGAGCCACATTAAATCTTTGCTGGAACAAATAAAAATAAATTACTAAATTAATGACATAGGCAACTGTTACTACAGGAGTTTAGTTGGAGTGAAAAGTCAGGGAAATAGCAATTGGAGATAAGGGTGAAATTCTTCCAAATAAGGAATTTATATTATTTCTTTTGACGTCCTACGAGTTTTTGAAGGTGTTAACAAGAGATCGTGAAGATGTTAGTAGTTCCTTGGCCTGGCAGTGGAGCCATGGGTTAGTAGGAAGAGACCGGGGGCAAGGGTACAACTGATGCAATTTCCAGTCTAGACATGAGATGACAGAGGTGATGATGGAAATGGAGGAAACGTCCTTGGTAAATATTTTCCTAATCCTCTGCACTTCGTTGATTTCCCTCTCTCTGATCTGCCATTGGTCTCAATTCTTTACATAGGTGGGTTTTTGATAAGTTTCCATAGTAATTAGCAATAACATTAACAATAATAATTAGGATTTGTATATTTTACGGAGTGCTTTCCCTGCTCATCTGACTCTTCCAAGCATATTGTGACCTAGGTAGGACAGGAATATTTATTACCATTTTTAGGTATGAAAACTAAAGCCCAGTTCTTTGATGTTATTCTCTTCTCACTTTATAAACCCCTTCTTTTTATCCTTACAGAGCCTAGAATAGTGCTTTAAATATGGAAAGCAATCAACAAATTTCAGTGGAATGAGTGGGAGCTCATATTTGATTCACTACAACCTCATACAATTTTGTGTTATAGATTATGCTGCGAACAGGTGACTCTAAGTAATATTAAAGTTGACTTTGTCATTTTTTACTTTCGAATGAGCAAGGTTTAGTTTTGAAATAGATGACAGCTTCATATGTTACTGTAGGTGCAATATCACATTGAGGGGCCCTTTTCTCATGCTATTAGAAAAGGTTACAGAGTTTTTCAGATAGAGTGCATGCAAGTATTTATCTAAAATTAATACAGCCCCCAATGAAAAATGTATTTGTAATAGAGAATTTTTGTAGACAAATAAGCATATGAGAATGAAATTGGGCAAGATATTGAAGTCTGGAAACCATTGGATTAGGGTAAAGTTGATTAAACTTGAGGAACATAGAAGTGAGTAAAAGAGAGAGTACAGAAAAAGTTCAAGTTCAATACTCACAGACTTTTCAAAATTCTGAAATGTTGAGAATAGTTAATTTAGAGAACATGGTGGGGAGTCAAAAACATGAAAAAAAGGAAAACGAAAAGGGATGATCAGGAAAGTGAGAATATAAGCCCAGACTGAAGGAAAGTATTTGCAAAAAGACACCCATATGTTCATAGCAGCACAATTCACCATAGCTAAGATCTGGAAACAGCCTAAGTGCCCATCAGTAGATGAATGGATTAGAAAACTGTGGTACATCTACACGATGGAATACTATGCTGCTGTAAAAAAGAAGGAACTCTTACAATTTGCAACGGCATGGATGGAGCTGGAGAGCATTATGCTAAGTGAAATAAGCCAGTCAATGAAGGAAAAATACCACATGATCTCTCTCATTCATGGATAATAGAGACCATTATAATCTTTTGAACAATAATAGATACAGAGGCAGAGCTGCCTCACACAGATTGTCAAACTGCAGCGGGAAGGCCGGGGAGGGTTGGGGGGCAGGAGGGAGGGGAGTAAGAGATCAACCGAAGGACTTGTATGCATGCATATGAGCATAACCAATGGACATAAGACACTGGGGGGTAGGGGAAGCCGGGGTATTGTCAAGGCTGGGGGAAAAAAGGACACATATGTAATACCCTTTGTAATGCTTTAAGCAATTAAAAAAAAAAGACACATCTGATGAAGAACTATTATCCAAAGAACTCTTAAAACTTAACAGTGATAAACCAACCTGATTAAAAAGGGGGCCAAAGACCTTAACAGATACCTAACCAAAGAAAATATACAGGTGGCAAGGATGCAAAAATATTTCCCATAATGTGTTATCAGGTAAATGCAAATTAAAACCACAACAAGATATTAATATGGCCAAAATCCAAAACACTGACAGCACGAAATTCTGACAAGAGTGTAGAGCAACAGGACATTCATTGCTAGTGGGAATACAAAATGGTACAGCCTCTCTGGAAGACAATTTGGCAGTTTCTTACAAAACTAAACATATGCTTAGCTTATGACCTAACAATTGAATGCATTAGTATTTATCCAAATTAGTTGAAATTTATATCCACACAAAAACCCACACCCAGATGCATATAGAATCTTATTTATAACTAGAGGTCCGCTGCACGAAATTCCTGCACGAGGGGGGGGGAGGGTCCCCTCAGCCCAGCCTGCACCCTCTCCAATCTAGGACCCCTTGAGGGATGTCCGACTGCCGGACATCTCTCTCACAATCCTGGACTGCTGGCTCCTAACAGCTCACCTGCCTGCCTGCCTGACTGCCCCTAACTTCCCCCCCTGCAAGCCTGATCACACCTAACAGCCTCTGCCTGCTGGCCTGGTCGCTCCATGCAGCCTGCTGCTTGGTCGTTTGGTTGTCCCTCACTAACCCCCCTACCAGCCTGGTTGCCCCACACAGCCTGTTCGGTCATCCGTTCGGTTGCAATGTTTGCTTAGGCTTTTATATAGCTAGATTGTCAAAACCTGTAAGCAACCAAGATATCCTTCAGTAGGTAAATTGATAAATAAACCGTGGTACATCTGATCATTAGAATAATATTCCACACTAAAAAGAATAACAATTGAGCAATGAAAATACATGAAAACCTTAAATGCATATTATTAAGTGAAAAGACTATATACTGTATGATTCCAACTGTATGACATTACAAAAAGCCAAATTATGGACACTATAAAAAAATCAGAGATTGCCAAGGGTTGGAGTAGGGGTGAGGATATGATTTATAAGAACAACTGCATAGTATTCCCTGGTGTAAATATACCACAACTCATGTACTGATGAGCACTTGGGCTGTTTCTAGATCTTAGCTATTATAAATTGTGCTGCTCTGAACATAGGGGTGCATACATTTTTTCTGATTGATACTTCAGACTTCTTAGGATATTCCTAGAAGTGGGATCATTGGGTCAAATGACAGTTTCCTTTTTAATTTTTTGAGGAATCTCCAGTTGCATTCCCACCAGCAGTGTATTAGGGTTCCCTTTTCTCCATATCTTCTCCAGCACCCGTTGTTTGTTGAATAGTTGATGGTAGCCATTCTGGCAGGTGTGAGGTGCTACTTCATTGTCATTTTATTTTATTTTTTAAAATTTGTTTTTATTGATTTCATAGAGGAAGAGGGAGAGAGAGAAACCTTAATGATGAGAGAGAATCATGCCCCACATTGGCGATTGAACCCACAACCCAGGCATGTGCCCTGACAGGGAGTCAAACCAGGACCTTCTGGTTCATAGGTCAATGATCAACCACTGAGCCATGCCAGTTAGGCTCATTGTTATTTTAACTTGCATCTCTTTGATGATTAGTGACATTGAGCATTTTTTTAAATACAGTGGGGCCTTGACTTACGAGTGTCCCGACTAACGAGTTTTTTGAGATACCAGCTGTCTCTCAGCTGATTTTTTGCGTTGAGTTGACAGAGTAATTTGAGTTAACGAGCTCCTTAACGAGCTCGGCCTCAGAACGAGTTAAACTCATAAGTCAAGGCCCCACTGTATGTCTCTTGGTCATTTGTATGAACTCTTTGGAGAAGTCTGTTCAAGTCCAGTTTTTTAATATGTTTTATTGATTTTTTACAAAGAGGGAGGGAGAGGGATAGAGAGTTAGAAACATCGATGAGAGAGAAACATCGATCAGCTGCCTCCTGCACACTCCCCACTGGGGATGTGCCCGAAACCAAGGTACATGCCCTTGACCGGAATTGAACCTGGGACCCTTGAGTCCGCAGGCTGACCCTCTATCCACTGAGCCAAACCAGTTAGGGCCAGTTTATAATTGGATCTATTACCCTTTGAGGCAACATGGTGGGATCTGGGAATTATTATTTAAGTGAAATAAGTCAGTCAGAGAAAGACAAATATCATATGATCTCACTTATACATGGAATCTAGTGTACAAAATAAACTGTTGAACAAAATAAACCCAGAGACATGGAAGCATGCAACAGACTGATGAATCTCAGCGGGAGGGAGATGGGCAGGGGGAGGGATTAACCAAAGAACTTACAGGCATAAATGTGTTACCCATGAACATAGACAATAGTGTAGTGAAGGCCTGGCAAGGGGGTGGGGGCAGGAAGGAGGGAGTCAAAGGGGAGCATCTGTAATACTTTCAAAAGTAAAGATACATGTAAAAAATAAATATAAGAACAAAATAATAATAGGCACTCAAAAAAGGTCTCTTAATCAAGAGGAAGGAAGGAAAAGTGAAAAGGAGAGGAGAGAGAAGAAAGGTGGGGTAGAGGAGGAACAGACGGAGGGATGGAAGGTAGGAGGTGGGGAGGGTGATGGTTCAGATCAGGTGTAATCAAACTTTTTCTGTAAAGGTCCAGATAGTAAAGATTTCAGAATTGGAAAGCTATAAACTCTGTTGGAACTATTCTACTCTGCCTTGTAGTGCAAAAGCAGTTTTAGACAATACCTAAGCCTATAGTTATTGTGTTCCAATAAAACTTTATTTACAAAAATAGGTGGCTGGTTAGGTTTAAGAGACATATTTTGCTGACTCCTGATTCAGATGATGCCAGAGTACACTTGGTTACAAATAAACAAAATTAGCATGACTTTATGACTTTTCTGAATGAAAGAATAGGGACTATGTGTGCATACATCTGTATGAGTACATGTGTAAATATTTGTGTATGTGCATTATTCCCCACAAAATATTTGGATTCCCAGTTCAGATAAAAGTTATGTTTACACTATACTGTCATCTATTAAGTGTGCACTAGCATTATGTCTACAAAAACAATGTATGTACTTCAATTAAAAATACTTTATTATTTAAAAATGCGAACCATCATCTAGCATTCAGTGAGTTGAAATCTTTTTGCTTGTGGAGTTTCTTGCCTTCAATTTGTAAAAAATCTATCATCTGCAAAGCACAATAAAGTGTAAGAAAATGAGGAATTCTTGTAATTCTGATGCAATGATGTCTGTATGGGCAGAGCAGTCAGGAAACATTGAAAGTTAGACTCTGGTCTTAAAGTGAGTTTGGCTTCCTGGTGATTCCCATGTGTGCTTTTTCTGCTATTCCACTGACATTGCTCAGTTCCAAACCAAAACAAGGATTTCCCCTGTCTTTAGCATAAGAGTTGTTAAGAAGCTGTTAAAGAGATAATATTTAAGTATAATAAAGATGTTACCAGGATCTTTGGGTCCCTTCCAACATTTTGAAGACTCTTTGGCAGGGATGAGGTAGGCATTTTACCCAGTCATCTTTGGCTGTAGTTGTTTCCTCTGAATTCTTCTATCAGTTATGTTTGCAGTTGTCATTCAGTCCCCCCAAATGTGAAACAAAGTCTCTATTTCTTGATTACCCCCAAAATTACCACCCATACAAAGATATGAAATGGTTGTATGGGTAGAAAACATGTGGAAACTTTTAAATTACATTTAATATTAGACCTCCCTATTTTGTCAGACTAGTGTGGCTCAGTGGTTGAGCATCGACTATGAACCAGGAACGTCATGGTTACATTCCTGGTCAGGGCACATGCCCAAGTTGCAGGTTCGATCCCTAGTGGGGGCTGTGCAGGGGGCAGCGGATCAGTGATTCTCTGTAATCATTGATGTTTCTTATTTTTCTCTCCTCCCTTCCTCTCTGAAATCAATAAAAATATATTTTTAAAAAGTGAAGAAGAAAAAAAGAAACCTCCCTATTTTTAAAAGTTTTTTTGACAATGCTCCCTTTCTTTCCTCCTGTATTTTCACATATTCTCTCCTATTTGTATATAAACCTGGCTGTTGTTCAATACATTCTACTGTTGCTTCATTTGCATAATATATGTCTAACATATTATTTCAATATATTAACTTCCTTTGGTTAGCATAAGTCAAACCAATAATGCAATTCCTAATTTCAACGACCTTATCATTTAACAGAAAACAATGGATGTCAAATAGACTTAAGAGAGCAAATAATCAACATGAATCATCAGTGTCAATTGAATAGAGCAGAATTTCAGATTCTACTGTGTTCCCATCAAACCAAAGTGGATGGAGTAAGAAGTTGATTTTACTGACTCAGTAATAACTGCCTTAGAACCAGATGCATATTTTGTTTGACCCTGAAGGTCAAGGTAGTAGGTATGAGCTTGTGGATAATACAGGGTCTTATAGATCATTTCAGGAAATAAGAATATCATAAGCATAGTTTGGGCAAGCAGAATTTTTGGTTGGCTTACTGAAGTTCACATGATGAAAAAGAAGGGCTGTTTAATTTCAGGGTGGAGTGATGTTGGGTTTGGAACTATTTGTGGAGAAATTTAGACCACGCTTAACAAAGACTGTATATAATTTTATAATTTAATGTACTTTGCTTTACTCTCTTTTGGCAAGACCTTTCTTCATAAACTGAAAATAACTCATGAATGAATTATAACCAGGATCTCTTCATGTTTTAGAAGCTTCATGAATTTATAATGAATTCTATTCTTTGTATTCTCATTTGAGTGATGAAAGGGTCAGAAGCACAATTTATAGGTTAAATGATATTAGAGAACTCTGCATTGTATGACATATTTCATTAAAGCAGAGGCTATGAGCTGGGGCTTTAACAACCAGGAATTTTACTCATCGTACCAGCAATCATGTTCATAATTACTTCTATAATTGCTAAGAATAAGAAGAAAGAACTGTATGCATGCATTTTTAAATATGTTTTTATTGATTTTTTTACAGAGAGGAAGGGAGAGGGATAGAGAGTGAGAAACATCGATGAGAGAGAAACATCTATCGGCTGCCTCCTGCACACTCCCTACTGGGTATGTGCTCGCAACCAAGATACATGCCCTTGGCCGGAATCGAACCTGGGACCCTTAAGACTGCAGGCCGACGCTCTATCCACTGAGCCAAACCAGTTAGGGCTATGCATGCATTTTTAAAAGTTGTACAACTGTAGTTTCCATTCAGAGTATATTTTAGTTGTGAGGGGATACTATGTCTTATAAAGTATAATAGTTCTATAATGCTTATGTAAACTATAAAGTTTGTCTATAACTAAGTGTTCTGAAAATATATAGTAGGAACATATAGAATATGTTAAATTAGAATTAAAATTCTTGTAAGGATTTATCTTTCTTGTGAGGAGTAAAGGTTAGTTACAAATTATCCCAAGAAAATTAAAAAGCAGATTGAATTCCTGCTTCTCATTAAAAGGTTAATTATGACCATTTCAAAACTTGGCTTAAAATCTCCCTAGTCATAAAAATTAAAATATTTTAAAGTAAAAACTTAATGCAACATGTAATGTATAATTATAAAATGGCAACAGATTCATGCACATGAATATAACCAGTGAATGATATTGGTAGCTACCAATAAATCTATTTTAAAATTTTTCAGATATCTTTCATTTTCCCATCTGGAGCCACGAAGTTTTTTGGGAGCCTAGTTTAATATATGTAAAACTATGACAGAAATAAAAAACCAGGAAACACAATGTATATTTAAGTGATAAATGGCACAGCTTTGAGTGCTGTTAGAGTTTAGCAAAAGTAAATATTGCCTTTGGGAAAAATAAACTTTTTCCAAATTTTGTAACACTCATTTTATTCATTTTATTCATTTTAATCAATGGCCAAAGGGAAATTTCAGACTCAAGGGTATTTGAAGGACTGTTAGAAGACAAGAAGATGGTTAATTATCCACATAATTATAGTTTAAAAGCCAATAATTTATTTAAATGTGTAATGACTTAGCTGATGATGAACTTTTTTTTTACTCTTTACTAAGCAAGATGTGATATTTTAGTTTCTTTATAGATAAAACTAGAGGCCCGGTGCATGGGTTCGTGCATCGGTGGGGTCCCTTGGCCTGGCCTGTGCCCTCTCGCAATCCAGGACCCCTCGGGAAATGATCTCTGCAGGCCAGGCCGAGGGACCCCACTGGTGCACAAATCCATGCACTGTGCCAGTTTCAGCCCAATCCCAACAGGACAGGCCAAGGGACCCCACTGGGGCACATATCCATACACCAGGCCTCTAGTATGCATATAAGATCTTTGATTTATCTCTTCCCACGCTCCCCCCTCCCCTCTCCCCCCTTCCCTCTGAAATTCATCAGTCTGTTCCATGTTTCCATGCCTGTGTTGAGCATCTGCCCCCTGGTGGTCAGTGTGTATCATAGCTACCGGTCAGATGGTCAAAAGGTCAGATGGTCAAACGGTCGGCCGGTCACTTAGGCTTTTATATATATAGATTTTAAAAATAGTATTGAAATCTTCCTTTTATAATTTGTAATTAAATGTACTAAGTCCTGAAAGCAGTTGGTGACTTGACTCTTGAAACTGAAAGCAGGCCTGTACATCTGGAGAAATACAAGAACAATATAGTGAAATGGGGGGGCTCACAATTGTTAATGAGTTTTGGAATCTTACTTGATTACTGGATGAAACAGTTCCATTGTTATATACCCCTCCATTTTGGCTGGGTATGATTCCATGACAGATAAATTGTCACCATTTTAATTTTTTAATGAATGCCTATGTTTCACTGTCTCTTAACAAAATGCACATTTTGTGACAAAATGCAATAGAAAGATTTTATGTTTATATACAAAAGACCTGAATTTGAGTCTTCACTGTATCACCTCCTTGCTGTGTGAGCATTCTTGAGCAAGTCTCATGAGTGAGACTGATTTTTCACCTGAAAAAATGAAGCAGTATTAATACTTTTTTCACCCAATAGTGAAGCTGCGCATGCTTATGGAAACACTTTTTTCTTTACCAAGTGCTTTGAAGTCATTAGTTCTCCTACTCCTTTCTCTTTCCTTTTTCTCCCTTGTACTCCCCCAGCCCCTGCTTCCTTACCTTCCTTCTTTTCCTCATTTTCCTTCCAATAGCTATTCATATTGGGGACCATGTAGAAAGGAAAAAAAAAAAAGCTTAAATAATTGTTCTTTAAACTGCTAGAAATGGAGGTTATTTATAGTGGCACAATTGACCTTAGCTAAAAAAAAACCTTTTATGCAGATATTTAGGTTTCTTATAAGGACAATATGATTAGATACCTTCTGTGATGTCCTTGGAATAAGATGAAATCAGTGTTATTTCTTCTTAACCTTTCATTCCAAGTTTGTATAAATGCCATAAAAAATGATTTTGTAGAGAGTAACTCATTAGCATAATAATTTCATGGGGTGGGGATATAGTGATTGGATTATTTCAAATCCCTAACCTGATTCTAGAAAGTGGAGTGGCTTCCTATTCTTGAATAAGATTATTTTCTAGTGGATGTGGCATGACCATGAAAGGCAGTAGGCTGACAGAAATCCACAGTTATGATTATTCTGGTGTTCAGTACGAGCTCAGTGGTTAATGAAGTTATCACAAGTAGAAATTTGATCATGGATAAGGTCTCCATCTTTGCCTGTATTGCTGGGCTCTCTCTGGATGACTCAGCTAAACCACTGGATTAACTTTGCTTTCTCTAGACCAGGTATATGGTTCAGACAAGACTGAGGATTTGGGTTGTGACCCACATTTGCCTCAGAACCAAAATTTAATTTTAATGTTTTGTGTGTCATGCAAATTAACTACATTAAGTTGTGGACAGTTTAGATTGGCAAGGGTCTTATGGGTGCCTTTATTCATTGATTCATTAAATAATTCACTGATTCATTTCCACAGATGTTCATTAAATATCTCTTATGTGCTAAGCACTGTGCTGGGCACTGGAGTTAAGGAGATGGAAAAGAACAGCCTGAGCCTTGGTATCACTGGAGTGCTTCAAGCTTCTCAGTTCACAACTAGGTAAACTGAGGCCCAGAACACTTACCTGACTTGATTAAAGTTCACAGTTAGTTAATGGCCAAACCAGAGTTAGGATCTCAGGCCCTAAACCACCACCCTGAAACACTTACCATAACTATGATGCCTTTTAATTATTCTTGTAAATTCACATAAGTGTGCTATGTAAGCATCATATATTTATACAAACAATTAAATGTATAATGTATTTAAACAACACATACCAGAGAAAACTCAGTTGGATTTATATACAGGCAATGTACATAACAGCCTAAAAAACAACAACCAAACAAACAAAAAATACGGTTGCTGCTTTTAAGAAAGAATATCTTTGTTTACATTTGTAGCAGTTTCTCAATATCTTTGTTCTGTGAACTGTCCATAAATAACGTTTTCTTTCCTCTGAAGTGTACTTTGTGCCATATTTTCTTTGTCACAAAGACAGAAGAAAAGCAAATGGCACTTTTACTCACATTAGGATTATGGGATATTTGTTGTTCTCTGACAAAAGCTAAATACATATTCATAGCATCCAACAAATATAGTAGAAATTCTGTCTCTGCCTCTAGGCTGCCTTCAGCGAGGTCATACCAGGCAGTTAGGGATATATATTGGTTCTTATATGTCTACTGGGAGAAATCCATTTTGGGAGGTTGGGCTGGAAAGTAGTTTAGGCTGTGAGTTATGTATATTTATAGTGTTGCATTTACTCTCACTGTTCCCCTGTGTGAATCGTTGTATGGGTTCATGTTGACAGTATTGGATGAGGCACAATGTGTTAACCTCTTTTCTCCTGTAATTATATAAACATGTACCCTGTACGTGTTGACCTGGGAATGTTGATCAGAACATCTGTTATGATAAACGGAACAGTGAATGAGAGTTGATTTTTGAATTGTTAAGTACTAAAAGTCATTCTTCTGATCTGTGGTTTTATGCAAATGTGAATGTTTGAAAATGTTGCTGAAACCTGTCATTCCTTAACTTGCCAGAGGTAGAAAGAGAGTTTGCTTTTTATTGTTCTCACATGGATGCTGCCCAGCTAAGGAGTTATTTGTCTTTCTTGGAATCAATTGAATTAACCTTTATATCAATTTGTATAGCTGTCTAAGCATTCTAGAGCCTGTAGGAAAGTGCCAGCTTAGTGTAACCAGTAATGTCAGGATAACCTCAAGAAATCTTGGCAAAGGTTTTGCAGTATGCAATCAGCATCATTTACATGTTTTTTGCAAATTTTGGGCAAAGAAGCCAAGAGCAGTAGGGTAAAAATTGATAACATGAATATTACTGTCATAATCCATCTCTCAAATGAATGATTAGTCAAAGAAGACCTTAGACCAGGGGCAAATTATTAAACTCAATTTGCAGAAGACCCCCTGGCCATTCTGATTGCTTGCAAATCCACTTCACTGCATCTGGATATCCAATCTCGGTATTATCAGTTACCTTTCCCATTATCAGCTTGGCGGAAAGCAGAAGACATGTTAAATATTTTAAGGTTGTTTTCATGTGTTTGTTTTACATACATTTTAAAATATTTTTATTTATTTATTTTTATTCAACTCACAATTGGTTTCTAAGTTTAACAACAACAGTTTTAATTTTGAGTTGCTTAGCACATCTGAAGTTTGGGGAAAAATTTCAACCAAATTGCTCACATACTCAAAAAACATTGGAAAGTGCTGTTCTAGGGAGGGAGGTAGGAGATATAAAAGTGTCCTTGTCTCAGCCTGATCTGAATCAGCTTTCTAAAACCAGGTCATCTTTAGTTCAACTTTCAAGGTCATTGTTTTGTAAAGATAAAGAGGTTCATTTCTATGGTGATGGGCTAAATTTGCTGAATCTATATTTGGATATTTCCTCATGATTGGAAACATTCTCCCTTTTGCTTGGGTTGTATCCAGTGCTAAGAATCTAAACTTGTATAATATTCTGTACCAAATTACTCCATAATCAAAAATTGTTTTCTTTCTATAAAGGTACCTCAGATATATAAACTTTATTTTTATTTTAAGAAGTTCAGAAAATAGTAATTATCTATAATCTTTTTATTCATAGATATCTTCCATTAATATTTTGGTGCATATCCTTTCAGAGATATTTCTCTATGTGCATGTTTACTTGGAATAGCTATGTTTTATTTATATAGCACTGTTGTTCTAAGGATTTTACTCTATTCTCTCATTTAATCTTCACAACAAATCTATGAAGTTGGTATTTGGTAATTCTGATAATATAGCTATTGTTTTTTCCAATAGGACAATGAAATAAAGAAATTATGTAATTTCTCTAAGGCCACACAGTACAAAGGCAAAACTGGGCTATGAACCCAAATAGGTTGACTTCAGCTTCCTTATTTTTAACCAATACATAATATCGCCTCTTAAAAACATGCTGACTACTACTTTTGACTTGCTATTACATTAGGAATATATCCTGAATATTTTTCATGTCAATAATGTATATCTACCCAAGAATCTTAAAGGTTGTACACTATTCCATTGGTGGTTTGCAATACTGTAGAGAACCAACCCCCAGATGATGTACATTTACATTGCTTCTAGTTTATTTCATCATTAAAAATAATACTGCTTTGAACATCTTTGAACATATATAATTTAAGGTATAATGTCTAATTCTTCAATATCCATGTAGTTTGCCTTTTCAACTAATACTACTTATTCTGTAGAATTACTTGTTCAAAGATTATTCCTTGATTCACAGGACAAAAAAATTACATCAGTGCAAGGAATATTTATTGAGCACCTACTGTCTGACAGACAGATAGGAGCTGGAGATTCAACACTGAGCAAATGCACAAAAAGTTTACAGGCTAGTTATTGTTAGCAATTAATGAATTTTAGAAGCATTTTTAAAAAGTTTTGCTTAATTATAGATTTGCAATTCACTTCTCAGATATTTAGAAGTAATACCAGTTTAAATGAAATGTTCAAGGGTAGTATTCATTTTAGTAAATGAAAATCTGTCTGGTGTGTGTGTGTGTGTGTGTGTGTGTGTGTGTGTGTGTGTGTGTGTCAACTCACTCTCCATCCTGAACACACAAAACTCCATAATCTACAGCTGGGTCATTTCATTTGACCATAAGAAAAATGTACCCTTTTAGGCTGTGCCTACATAGAGTCAGTATAAATATTTTGGTCAGTGACCTTTTGCTTTATTTGACAGTGTCAGGCCACTATATTTTCTCCTCTATTTTGTCTCCGGATTAACTAGCTGGTTGGTTAAGTTTTCTTCAGATGTTTCTTTTGTATGAGTCTTTGTGGATAAATATCAGTCTTACATGCATATTCACTTTTATGTACATTATTTATATATTAGATCTCCACTGGCATACATTATATGCAATTAAAATTTTTACAATGCTTTTTTGAGTTAGATGATTGGAGAAGGAAAGTTACTAACTTTAATACTATACTTACAATTTTAAATTTTCCTTGACAAACAACTTTCTGCAATATTTTCTCTCTACACCTGTTTTGTATTCTTTCAGCTTTTAATTCTCAGGAAATAGTACTCATTATTGAGTGCTCACACTAATTCTGAGGAATAAGAACTTTTACATAAATCCCTATTAGCCTTAGAGATACAGTCTTTTATTCCATAAACTGTTCTCATTGCAAACATAACTCACAACACTTTGTAATTTGTAAGGGGCTGTAGCAGATACTTGAGGCTTTCTGGATTACTGTGAAGGAAAACACGGAGGAAGGGACACAATCAGATCTACACGATTCTCTTAGTTGCCTGGGAAAGGGAACATAAAGTATAGCCATTTGATCAATTTCTACTATATTTGTTTTATATTTTATTGATGTAAAATATGATTTTGATTTTCTTCCATTTATTTCGTATTAATACTTGCAATGCCTTCTCATAGCCCCTCTGCATATTAGTAGTTTATTCTTCTAATGTGTCCTGAGCACATTGTGTGCTGGCACCAAGTTAAGTCCAACAGGTCAAAGATGAGTAAATTATCTCTCCTGTCCTCAAAGAGTTTTTCAGAGAGACCATGTATGGTAACAGGTTATGCCACTTTATGCTGTGAGAAGAACTAGAAAAGAGGAATGAAACCATGTTGCAATGGAGGCTTGAAATCTATATGTGGGTGTTTGCAGAGAAGTGGTCTTCACAAAGGAGATGATATGGTATTATTAATGGTAACATGAATGCTAACCTGTATAGCATTATCAAAATATGTTAAGACAGAGAAATGATATTTTTAAGGATTTTAAGAAATCTTGCCCCAAAGTTAGAAGTAAACAGTTCCTTTCTTTACCTTCCTTTATCCACTCATTTAAAACAAAATAATAAACATATGAGATAGTTAATAGTCCAATTAATGGCATAGGAAGATTTTTGAAGAAACTGCAAAATAAATATGAAAAGGGGAATGCAATGACTTTCTTGAAGTTCTATTACATATGAATAATATAAATTATTTTATATGTAATTTCGAATTACATATTTAGGTCACTTTATGGATTGCACTATTACTATTAAATTGATTTCTGATTTTTTAAAATATGAATTTGGTAATCATCTATCTTATTACTATTTCTGAATTTAAACTTAAAGAAGTTTATTTAATACCTCTAGTTTAAGCAACCAAAGGACTTGTATGCATGCATATTAGCATAACCAATGGACACAGACACTGGGGCGGTGGGGGCTTGCCTGGGTGGGAATGG
>NW_005371219.1:13166427-13179142 GCF_000412655.1 Myotis brandtii | reverse complement strand
ATGGCTGGGGGTTGGGGGGGGCAATCAGGGAAGAAGGAGACATATGTAAATCTTTAGACAATAAAAAAATCTCTAGTTTAGCCACATAACATCTAAATGCTCTTGGAAACTCAACATATTTGCATCTAGTTTTTTATTTTTATTGGTTGAACTCAGTAATATTTTGATACATGGCTTTTCAAATGAATTTTTTCTTTTTGCAAATGAAAGTTAGAATATTAAGGAGTATATCATATTTGAAACAGATTGGCATTTAACCAAACCTTAGGTTCTGACAGAATCAGTGATACACCCCAATTTACTAAGCAATCTTAGACTCATGAGTTTTCTGAATCTCTGATCTTCAAGATCATTTCACCCAGCTCATTCCTTTAAGAGAAAACAGAGGTGTGGATAGTGAAGGGGCTTGGTAATTCAATCACTTTTTGCCTTTTTAAAATTTAGCTGACCTATATTTTTTTAAAAATCAATATAATTAAAATGTGTGTTCTTGTCCTTCAAGTAGTTATTGTTATTTATACTGTTTATATGGTAGTTATTCATGTGGCTGCCTTCTCTGTTATCTCAGTTTGATCTGTTCTATTTATATCTTGATATTATTCAAGCATCTGCCTTCCCAATCAGCATGCATTTCTTCTGGGTCTAAATTTCTAACATTTAAGTAGCCATTTCCCAATTTTCTTCGCAGTATGCAGTGTGTATACTTTAAATTTGTATTATTAGAATGTGTAACTCCAAGGTCTTCCCTATGATTTAATCGTCCATTTGTAGGGAAAAAAATCAACACCTATTTTCTATTCAGTAGCGAAAAATTTGTTGCAAACAGTAGGAGGTTTATAATGTTAAAAGCATATTTGTTTTTAAAATAAGGAAGCATAGTTACATGCCTGAACACAACCAATTTTTGTGCAATGGGACTAGGACATTATTTCCTGCAACTCGATTTCAGTTTATATACTGCCTTCTGTCTCATATTCTTTATTCTGGCCTGCAATCAGCAGCTTTCTTTTTCCAAATGCTTAGTACAAGTTTGAGCTGAATTGCCTATGGTAGATGGAGAAGGAGGTATGCAAGAGTAGCTTTCATGCTTTCTATAGTTGAACGACTATAAACAATGCTAAAACTGCAAACAATTTCAGGACATTTCACAGACAAAAATTTTATTGGTCTCATGTTTGTACAGTTTTTAGTTTACTTGAAATATTGACAAAGGTGCTAATGTGCATGCTTGGTTGAATTTAACTTTGTAACATTATAATGAAGAACATTATTGTTTGTAGAAATATAGCTAAAAATACTGGAAGCACTCCTTTCATTAAATGAGAAATTACTGTTGCTTCCTGGCCCAAGGGAATCAAAAGCAAGCAGGAAGAGTGGTAGGTATCTCTCAGTGTGAAGTTGAGATGGGTCACTGTTCTCCTCCTTGGAAAACTTATACCTTTACTATGTGCTTTCCACACAATTCCCTTTTGGGAAGATGTGACCTATTTATTAATTTTTCCATGGATCATGTGCGTATTTTTCCACTTGCAACACGCTGGCAACTAGGCTGGCATCCCCCAACCTCACAAAAATCAGTGTTATAATGTTAAAGACATATTTCATATGGATATAAAACTCTAAATCTGTTTTAAGGAATTAGAAGCATTTACCATTCAGAAAAATGAAACCCATGTGAAAACAACCAGAATTTTAGGATAAAGAGAGGCAATGTTACCCAGCAGGAAACAGTACAGCACAGTGATTAAAAGACCTGGATTGAGGTCTTCTGTTTATTTCTTCTTTAAAAAAAATACTTTTAAAAATTGATTTCAGATAGGAATGGAAAGGGAGAGAGAGATGGGGATCAAGCCCACAACCCCGGCATGTGACCAGGAATCAAACTGTGACCTTCTGGTTCATAGGTCAACACTCAACCACTGAGCCACTGGGACAGGGCTAGATCTTCTAAATCTTAGCTGCTGTTTTTGCCTGCTTGATCTACTAGCTACTCAGAGTGGTGTATTAATTTCCCATTGTGATCTATTTCTCCTAGTTTTGTCAATATCTTGGCATTTTTTTACTAGATTATATAGATTCTGAATTATGATATCATCTTGTGTATTGACCCCTATCTCCTTATGAATTGCAGGCTTTATCTCTATTTTTTTTATTGCCGCCAAATCTATTTTCTCTAATCTTAGAATATCTTCACCAGCTTTTGTTTGGTTAAGGTGGTTTTAGGACAAATTTTTGCTGCTCGTTCCCACATTTTTCACTATTTCTCTTGTAAGGGGATTACAGTTTTGTGCCTTTTTAGCCTGTATAATAATCTTAAACTTTAAAATATGAATTTATTCCATTTACTTTTGATGTAATTACTAATGTATTTTTATATCTACCATTTATACCAACCATATTAAATTTAATGAGACTTATTTCTACTTTAATCTTAAATATAATTTTACTGTTAATATGTGTTTTTATCTTAATAAAGTATCATTCTTACTCTATTATTTGTTTTCTAAAAGTCATTTTAAGTTAAAATTAATTAGTGAAATCTATCAAGTGTCTATAATAACTAATATGGTGACTTCATTTTAATATTTGATTAATGTTTGATCAATTTATATATGGGATATTATTAAAACTTTCCAATTTTTTAAATAGAATTACAACTTCTTTTTTATACCTCAACTTAAGGCACTCACCTAACTTTTTTAAAAAGTAATTCTTTACTAGATTTTTTTTTACACTCTCTGCCCATACCTTCCCTGTATACATCAGGATCAGCAATCTGTTCTCTTGAGTTAATGTTTCGGAAGTGTTATAAAAGATATTGTGTTTGGAAAGCTTTGCATTATCTGGATGTTTTTATTTTTATATACAAAAATTTAAACTGTGGCTTTGAATCAATAAAAATTAATTATTCATGTTGTTCAATTAATGCAGAAAATGGGTTTCCTAGAGCAATTACAAAGATTTCTTTAAATATTCAAATAATGATAAATATGTAAACTTAAAGTTGAATTTAAATTTTTTACTTTGCAAAGAGTAAAAGATAGGAAAATTTTAACCCAGCATCATCAAATATTGATCATCTTATCTTTATTTTGTGTTTATACCACAGAAGCTATAATTTGACAAGGAAGAAAGTACAAAATTCATTTTTTCATTTTATTTGCCATTAAGAAACAATTTCAGGTTTTGATTTTTTATAATTTATTTTTCATTTCTAAATAACTTTAAGAAGGTCTTTCCAATTGCTCAATTATTTTTCTGTTTCATAAATATGATTTTACATTTCTCCTCACACATTATTATTAAGGTTATTATATCTAACATTTTAGGAATTTCTGTGTATTTTGCCTGAATGAAATTTTGAAGAAAACGACTAGTTTGTAGTAGAATAGGCAAGTGCTTTGAAGTCACGCACCAGCAGATTCTAAATGCTTGCTCTGCCACTTGATAGCTATATATGACCTTTGACCAGTGCGTAATATTACTTGGGATTATTTTGAAGATTAAATGAAATCTTAAAGAATTGTTGAGTGCTACTCTATGGCAGCCACAGTTCTAACTTCTTCATTGCGATATAACATTTGAAGATTAAATGAAATCTTAAAGAATTGTTGAGTGCTTACTCTATGGCAGCCACAGTTCTAACTTCTTCATTACGATATAACTATTTAATCTTTTTTTTAAAATATATTTTATTGATTTTTTACAGAGAGGAAGGGAGAGAGATAGAGAGTTAGAAACATCCATGAGAGAGAAACATCGATCAGCTGCCTCCTGCACATCTCCTACTGGGGATGTGCCCACAACCCAGGTACATGCCCTTGACCGGAATCGAACCTGGGACCTTTCAGTCCGCAGGCCGACGCTCTATCCACTGAGCCAAACCGGTTTCGGCAACATTTAATCTTTATAATAGTTCTATGCATAGTCTCCATTATCATCCCTTTTTTAGAGAAGAAACTCAGACTGAGGATTTAAGGAACTACCTAAATGTACTTGATGGCAAGTGGCACAGCCAGAATGTAAGCCCATCCATAATGGCTCGGCAGTTCATGCTCATAGCACTATCTTCCTCCACATATATAAGAGGTCCAATTTGGTTCTTGACACCCATTAGGCATGTAAATAGTTTTTAACCTTGTGCTTAGCATGAGTTACCAAAGATTTTAAATATATTCAGAGTACTATTTCACAATAAGTTGATTACTCTGTAACTACACCATCAATTTAGTTGAATAAATAAGAGAACTATTGCAAACAAATATGGTGTAAAATAATTTTTCTACTTCCTGAATATAAATTTGTCTGATCACCGTCGTATCTTTTTGAGTCCTAATTCCTCACATTTAGAGGAATTGTTACCATACATAACTGCATACTAATTTATCAGATGTAGTTCTCATAGTATCATCATATGACTTTCATATATCAAAGACTTTTGAAGAGATATGAATTGCAAGCTGTGGAAATGGCTTATTCAGGGAGTTTAATTTATGAATGATCATGCTGAGAGTACATGGTGTGAAATTTGAAAGAGAGAAAGATAAATGCTCTCTTTTCATTAAGTACTAGTTTCCCAAGGACAGAGGTTGGAGGGTATCAGGTATCAGGTGCTCCCCTTTTATTCCATTCATCAAAGTAACAATAAGGAAGGAATTCTGTTGGAGGCAGCAGTCTCAGTTAAGTCACCCATAACTGAAGAGAGAGAGCTGATGTCAAAAAGAAAAAAGGCTGGGACAAGAATGAGGGAACTGGACAGAGACACAGCTGATAGAAGGTGACAAACAGAAGGGTCATGTTTTTAAATTCTACTCCACACTTTTGGTGAAAAAGATATGCTACAGTGCTATTCACCTGTTAAAAGATTTCACTTTTTGTGAGAGTTATCTTCCACAAATGTCACGTACTTTCTGAAAAAAACACTGGGTAACACAAATAGAGAGATGCTACTTCATTCCTGTTCTCTTTTTTTGCAAGATGCTGAAATTTGCATTAATAAGTATTTTGGGCTTCTAATACAATAAGTGGCATAATATTGTTTCAAAGAATTCTGATTTCTGAATTAATATACACAAATTAATATAATTTCCCCCAATGCCTAACTCGATAGCTTTATGTCAATACTAGAGGCCCGATGCATGAAATTTGTGCAAGAGTAGGCCTTCCTTGCCTCTGGCCGCCAGCAGGCACCCGGAACCTGGGCTTCCCTTGCAGCCCGGACTTCGTCCAGAAGGTCGTCCGGATGTTGGGTCTAATTAGCATATTATGCTTTTATTATTATAGGTAGAAGGTTGTTCTGGAACTGTGTAAAATTTTGAGGAATAATATTCAGTTCCTAAGTCAAGATCTCTATATACATAGGCACTAAAAAAAGCAGTTACTAAAGATGAAATTATGTTAAATTTAGTTAGTAATACCAAGATAATTTTGCCAGTATGGATTTCTCTGAAAGAGCATCTCCCACATATTCAAGTTCACAGAAAAAAGTAAGCCCAAACTCCATGTACTTAAACAAATCACACATATACACACATGCACACACGTAAAGACATATATATACACTTAGAAATGTAGAAAAATGTTGACATTTTCTCTATCTCGTAAAAATTGTGTGATTATTCTTCCTTTTTTCCAGGTGGTATTTTCGAATATGTGGAATCCGGCCCGATGGGAGCTGAGGAACTTGCATTCAGATTTGCTGTGAACACCATCAACAGAAACAGAACCTTGTTGCCCAATACTACCCTAACCTACGACACCCAGAAGATAAACCTCTATGACAGTTTCGAAGCATCCAAGAAAGGTAATTGATAGATATTTAACATTATGTGTTCTGGATTTCAAATTTCCAGGTATTCTAAAGAGATTTCTTAATTTCAAATATAATTAAACTAGAGGCCTGGAGCACGAATTCATGCAAGGGTGGGGTCCGGCCTGCCCGCCCTGATGGGAGGGGGGTCGATTGGGGACAGGGCTGGCCAGGGGAGGGGCTGCGGGCAATTGTTGGCCGGCCAGCCCCGCCCCCTGGTTGAACTCCCGGTTGAACTCCCAGTGGAGGGGACAATTTGCATATTAGCCTTTTATTATATAGGATTGTTAGGAGTATTTTCACAAAAGGTTTCTTTTCAAAATGCACCTAAAATTATCAAGGAAGTTAAAGTGATGTGACTACCCTTGGCAAATAATTGTGCTTATAACAAGAAATACAATCAGATTCGTAATAGTAAAATTGCTTTTTCAATCAAATGATTGATTATCAGTCAACTCCATTACATTATTACTGTGGTCCTAATTTACTGTCTACCTTGAAAACCCTATAGTTCCAGATGATCTCTAAGCTTTATTAGAAAATTTTGAACAATCTTTAATTTATGTATAATCAACTCCCATTTTTTAACCACTTGATGTTCTTTCTTGTAACTGAAAATAAATGACCAATGATAAAAATTGGACTTTATGAAGAGATAATTAGACTACTTTATTAATTTTGTTTTATAATTAATGTTGTAAAACTGTATTTTAAATGATCAGAATAGGAAGTAATTTTGTGGGCCATGAATTTAACATTTTTATATGAAGAAAACTAATAGAGAAACTATTATCAAGGCATTATTTTAGCCAAAGAACAGTAAATGTGTTTGGAGAGATGTTTTGATGTTCATACTCTGTTTAAGTGGGAGGGTTTTTTGGGGGGCATAGATAGCATTCATGTAACAAGAATTAAATTTCATAATATACATTTTCTTCCAAATAATGGCCTTACAAGCATTTGTTCTAAATCTTATTTTTTAACACAGTTTGCTTTTCTGTCATGCTAATATTGTTTTATTAGCTACCTTACACTGAGGGGAGTGTACACATTATTTATAATTCTACCTTGGTGAAGATTTCTTCCTAAGCTCATTAATATTAATGAAAGCTGATAAGATACAATATTTCTTGAGATCAAAGAATACTTCTTTCCCCCCAGCTATGTAGTGTTTATCAAATCCTATATTCTGTCTGCCCTTTGAATTCATATCTTTATGAATACAAATAAGTTTCCATATTTCAGAACCATGTCAGAGTGATGAAAGGATTTAAAGGCTGAAAAAAGGGTAAAGTTTATTGAGAAATACTATAATTATGATGATAATTACAAAATAAGTCATTAACTGGAAGACAGTGCATTTGATTTGTGACATAGTTTATGATTATTTCCATTAAGAAGAAGCTCTGTCTCCACTAAAATCATTTAGACCAAAGAATATGAAATATGAGTGCAGTATAAATAAAATATTAATATATTTCTTAATGGATTTCAAAGGTGCAACATAAAAAGGAAGGACTAGAATTTTCTAACAACAAACAGGTTACTGTCCTGGGAATACCCTAGCAAAATTGTGAGATGTTAAATGTGTTTGGTTTTCAAATATTAAAAGGAATTTATAAATTTTGTCATCCATTGGGAATCAAATTCATTAATTGACTTCGAGAAGAAGGAAAAACTCAAATAAGTGTATGAATAACTTCATTTGTGAGATGTTGAAAAGTGAATGTCATGGTTTGGATCTTATCTTGTGACGCTCTTGCACAGCAAATATGTAAAAGGATAATATAAGGGGATATCTAATACAGTTTTTTAACCTCATGGGGGATTCAATAAATAAATATGTGTTGCTAAGGATATTAATGGTTAATTATAAAATAACTTATTTATTTTGGACATTCTTAAAATGTTTTAAAATTTGTTTTCATAGGCAAAAATTAAAAAAAAATTAAAATTTTAAATTTGTACATATTCTCTGATGTAAGTATGGTTTTATACTTTTAATAGGTAAAAAGGTTTTGTTCAATAAGTGCATATTTTGTAGCATTAATCTTTGAATTATTATTTGAATAATACATTGATTTTACATAACTCTTCTGATAACTGAACACTCAAATTCTTATTTGAAATACACTTAGGAACATTCTAAATAACCTAATATAATGTTTTTAATTTTCTTGATGTGTGATTTGTCAAAAACTTAGTGAAATAAGATTTTTTATTCTCAATGTATGTGAAATAAGATCCAAGTGAGTGAAAAATTTTAGACTCTAGCCTTTCTGTTGGTTCAGAATTTCAATCATTTTAAACAAGTGGGTTTTTTCAACTGAAATTTACTCAGTTATTAAATATCTCTATGCTTAATCTATCCATTACATGGCATTTTATTTAGCAAATTGTCTGAAAGAAAATACAAGAATATTTTATACATCAGACTCATAAACTATCTTGGGAAGATTGGGTCTGCACACCTAAATCCCGATAACAATTCTCCGTAGTTCAGTTTAAATATTTGTAGGGATGGGCCCCTTAAAGCAGAATACTCCATTTTTGGACATTTCTTGTTTCCTTTTAAATTTAATTTTTAATTTAAATTGCATCAAAATTTGTGAGAATCTGCTAACCATTTGTCCTTTTCCAGCCAAATGAAACAAATTTAAGCATTTTTCACAGGCCAGGTATTCAAATATTTAAAGATGATTTTATGTTTCCAATAACTATTCATTTCCTAGGCTCAAACTCACTTCAGTGTATCTTAAAGAATTGAAAGTCCTATCACAATACATCTATTCTCATCTGAAACCATCTAGATTATTTATGACTCGCTTGATTATACTGCTTATCATTGATATGCATAAATTTTCCAGGAAGAAATATAAACTTTAAAAAATAAATGAGATTAATATAAAATACTTATAGTACCCAAAAGTCAAATAAAGATAATTAAACACTTATCTAAATGACTTTCTACCTAATGAAATTAATCCATATGAAATCAACCTTTTTTTTGAGCTATATTAGGTTATGTGTAGGTGGTTGCATGCATAAGCTTGACTCTATTATATATAAGCAAATACTTAGTTGTATGTGGCCATAGTTTTTGGATGGGGAAGGGGACCAAATGGGTTCTGATAAAAAGAATTCAAATTGTAGAGAATGGCCAGTGAATTTGGGAAGGAACACTCTTCTCCCAACTCCCTTATAAGAGCTATTCTTCCAAAATGAACATTCCCCTCTTGAATTCTAGAGTAATCCTCCTCTGTCTCCTGATCTCTCTCCTTCCCTTGACATTGTCTGCAAAATTATTTGAGCACTGAGCTGCAGGTGCCTGGGTGAATTAATTTCCTTCTAAGAAACTGAAAATATTTAGAGTTAGACAAAATGTAAAATTAGCTAAATGTAGGTTTTATATTTAAAACACACACACACACACACACACACACACACACACACACACACACACACACATCTTTCTTCAGGATAATTCCTTTGGGCTTACATAAATAATGTGGTAATGTTGGCACACTGGCCTCGCTCTCATTATTGACAGACTTCTATCTCCTCTTCAGCCTGTGATCAGCTGTCCCTTGGGGTGGCTGCCATCTTCGGGCCTTCGCACAGCTCTTCAGCAAACGCCGTGCAGTCCATCTGCAATGCGCTGGGGGTTCCCCACATACAGACCCGCTGGAAGCACCAGGTGTCAGACAACAAAGATTCCTTCTATGTCAGTCTCTACCCAGACTTCTCTTCACTCAGCCGTGCCATTTTGGACTTGGTGCAGTTCTTCAAGTGGAAAACTGTCACAGTCGTGTATGATGACAGCACTGGTAAGAAAGATCAGTAGCCTTCGGGGCTATGTTTTAAATATCAATAATTTTGTTCTGAAACTTACTCAAGATGCTTCCTGTAGTCTTGTGTGCTTTTTTTTTAAATGGAGGAATGGGAAGGTATTTGGCATTAAACATCAATACTAATTTCACACATTCAAACAAACAAAAATACCCCAGTTAAATCATATGCATTTTTATATTTATAAAAGAAGCACTTTTTTATGTGGAGGATCAGTTAGTATCAACTGAAATTTTGGATGAAAGATGCAAATAGTATGAAATATGATATTGCAATATTTATCCCCAAAACATTTCTGCCGGGTTCAAGAAAATTATTCAACTTAAAACTTCATGAATGGCTTTCAATGAAACTTGTCAAGTAATTCAAGATTTTGCCTTTACATTTTTTCTAGCTCTTTAGGTGCAAAGAATGTTTATGAACAGTAATAACCTTTAACTGTGTAACATATTAGAGTTTGAAAACATTTTATCTTAGATTTCAGACAATATAATATCCATTGAAATACTCATAATTTTGGGAATGTTTATGTGTAGACATATTTTAGGGACTTGTAAAATAAAATTTAATAAGTGATATTGATTGGGATCTTTAGTTAATATTTGCTGTGCTTTCTTGTTTTAATGTACACAATTTATATGTGAATGGTTATCTTCAGTTATTAATTAAAATAAGTTCAAAACATAAGAAAGTAAACAGTAAAAGTAAAGTATTAATTTTCTTGCAGTTACATTGTTGAAGGATGTGCATACTGTTCTAGTTATTATATAGTGATAAGGAATTTCATGCTTAGATATTTATCAGTGATCTAAATAGTGCTCTTTAAATTCAAATTTTACGATATTTTATTCTAAGACCTTTCACTATACATTGATGTTAACATCAAAATTAAAATCTATTTGAATTTAAATTCTCCCAAAGTGTGCCAAGAACACACTTTGTTCATGCATTCAGTATTTAGAATTATGCAGAAATCAGTCCTTTTGACAATAAATTTTGCCATCTGCAAAACGACAGATAGGTTTTCTTTCCAAAGAGAACAGGGAACAAGGCGTTACAAGGTTGGAAAAATAATGAAAATAATTTAAAAAACATTTTAATTGGGATAAGGAAGAGTGAGTCTAAATACACATTAAGTGATTTTGCTTTTCTGATTAAAAAGTGAAATGTTTATAAATAATATTAACTTTCTATGTGCATGGTTTTTCTGAATTGTATAATGTGATCATCCAGGGCATCCTCAGTTACAAACCAGTCCATATATGTCTAAGGATGGTCAAATATTAATATGAATACACATGCATTATGAATCCATGGGTTATTTACTTCTCTATTCCCTCTGATATACTTCAGGTGAATGATGTCCAAATATTACATACCCTCATATACATGCACTCACACACACACACACATTTATATATGGATGTTGTACATGTGATATTTTGTATTTATTTCTTATTATCTTAAAACTCCTCAGAATTGGAAGAAAATTGGTAAACGTTCAAAATTTTTATGGACATGCAGTTTTCCCTCAACATCCCTAGGGGAGTGGTTTCCAGGACCCCTTAGGACTCTAAAATTTGTGGATGTTCATGTCCCTTATATAAAATTGCGTAGTATTTGCAAATAAGCTAGGCACATCCTCCTGTGTATATTTAATCATTTTTAGATTGCTTATAATATCTAATACAATGTGAACACTATGTCAATAGTTTTATACTGTATGATTTAGGGAATTGTGACAAGTAAAAAAGCTGTACAGACACAACCATCATAGGCCTAACTACATAGTACACAATGGTAGCAACAACATTTTCTTTGGATCCACAGTTGGTTTAATTCAGGGATGTAGGACATGTGGGTACAAAGGACTAACTATACCACCTTTCTTCACTATTTGTGTGTGTATGTGTGTGACATTTTTATTTCATACATGTGGTTCTTGAGTGATTGAATTGACTTTAAGATAAACAAAAGATCCCCTTCTAAATGGATTCATTCTTTTTGAATATATTTAAAAGTCTCAAAGTATAATTTTAATGACATAATTTAATAGGATAATTTTTAAACTTCCAATGGAAAAAACGTGAGTATTTGATCATGTGGGAGGGAATCCTATTATAACTAGCACTGTGAACTGAAATGGGAAAAAAAAAATCCACCACATACCCAACAAGATGAACATTATTAACTCCATTATGTACTAAATGTATCTGCTGTTTACTGCAGGACACACTGTGCCATTTTATTTATGTTCCCTTCTTCCCTTTCCAGATTCACTTATTATGTATGCCTTTCCTCCCATTTATATTCATTTCTGTTTTGTTGTGTTGTCCAGTTTGATACATGATAATTATACTTCCATCCAGTCTTTGTTCCCGCCCCCAAAACAGATGGGATGATAGATGAAATATAGTGCTGGAGTAGGAGAAATTCTTAGAATGATGTTAACAGGAGCTGTTTATTTTTTATGATAATTAGCATTTGTTGTTGTCATGGATGAATGCTTTTAAACACCCTGAAAGTCTGTTACAGCTCTGAATGATGTCCAAAAATGATAGAAAAGAATTGGCTTCAGAAACAAAGCTGTGTTTCTGTCAGTCACTTTGGAACATATGATTCATTTTAAATAAAAACTAAAAATAAGTTGGATAGCTGTCAGCTTGTAAGCAATTCCAGGATAAGTTGTGAATATTTGCTTTAAAATCCCTGTACTTCATCTTTGTTTATAGATCAGCAGTCCATTAACAAAGATCTCTGGACTAGTAAATAAGTCTGGGATTCTATTTCCAGGTTGCTACTAAATTACTGGTACACCTATGGAAAAAGAAGAAGGGAATGAAGGCCTGGGAAGGGGGCTGGAAATGCAAGAGAGAGTAGAGTGAGGGGTCGGAGAGAGAGAAGATGTGAGCAGGACATAATTATAGTGTGGCAAGTACAGGTAGAGAAGAGAAACAATATAGTGGCAGCTTAGGAGAGGAGGTTTTATTTTTTTATTTTTATTCTTTTTTAAAATTTTATTTTATTGTTTAAAGTATTACAAATAGTAGTACATAT
>NW_005371219.1:13131064-13166372 GCF_000412655.1 Myotis brandtii | reverse complement strand
TGCGTCTATTGGTTATGCTTATATGCATGCATACAAATCCTTCAGTTGAAGGAGGGGAGGTTTTAACACTGCCTAAGAGAAATCAGAGGAAATATTTTGGTGATATTGATATTATCATGAAGTTATCATGAGGTTACAATAGGAATTCATCAACTAGAGGAGGGCGCTGAAAGGTGCAACATGGAAAGATCTGAGAATGCCTGAGGGAACCAGTTAATCAGGGAACTGCAAGTGTTTCATTACCACTGAGCATCAGAAACTCTAAAGATGAGGAATGATAAGGAAGAGTTTGTAAAAGTCCAGGATAGGAACAATCATAAAAATTCTCAACTAGCTACTCTGCCTCTCCTCCTCCCCCAAGTCCCCCCTGATAGCTGCATGCTTATAGCAGTACCAGTTATGTCTGTGTAACATGACCCTACTTTCCAAGCCACCACTGAGTGTCTCAGGGATGGGCGTGTACCCATTCAGTTCCTTTCCTAAGAAATCAGAAAAGGACACAGAGAGAGCAGGACACTGGGTAGCCTGGACTGTCATGGTTACTGTGGCCTTTGGTGTCAAAATACTCATTCAGGATTGGAATTCTGGCTCTGTCGTGTAATTTTCAGCAAGTTACTTGACGTTAAAAGCCGGCGTGGACACATTTGTAAATTGAAGATAATAGATACTTAAGGGAATTGTAGTCATGACTAGTGAAATATGTAAAGTGCTTCATAGAACCCACATAGTAGGAGCTTAAAACTCACAATACAAATGCCATAGGCTATGTACCATTTATTCCTTATTTTCTAAGAAAAAGGAATGTTATTAACTCCACCTTTTTTTTAATATATGGAAATTTAGATGGAAAGAGTTGAGATAATTTGCCCAAGGTTACATTGCCAATAAATGGTAGACCTGGGCTTTGTCCTCGGTAGTCAACTCCAGAACTCACTCTGTTAAATGTTATGATAAATTGTTAGTTTTATATTTTTATTTGATTCATTTTGTTGTCATTGTTTAAAAAAAAGAGACACAATCAGAATTACTTTTGACAAAGGCTCTCTGACTATCGTGTGAAGAATATGTTGGAGCTACTGTGATATGGGGGGAATAGGACAAGAACAAAAACAAGAGAATTTCTGAATTACTCAAGTTGAAAAAAAAGAGTAACAGTCTCACTTAGGGAGATTTTGATGAAGTGATGTTGAGGTAGAGAATTCTCAGAAGAGTTGCCAGTTACAGGTTGTAGGGATTTAGTAAGTAAACAAAGGGAGGGAGGAAAGGATGGAGACGGAGAAAAAAGGAACGAACTCTACGTTTCTATACTGGGCTACTAATCAATGGAAAATTTACCTAAGTGGGGAAAACAATAAAACTATATTTGGAAGAGGGTATAGTAAATCTGGTTCTTAACACACTCATTTTGAAACAGCTATGAAATATTTCCTTGGGAATCATTCAGAGGTGTTGGAGGTATTAGTACATCTTGAAAAACAGGAATTTAATATGGGTTTATTATGCTTCCATTTGCGTTTTTCTCTGACCTCCATTTGGACTTCTTTTGTCATATGAGGAAATGAAAAAAAAATTGACCAAAAAACAAAACAAAACAAAACAAAAAACAAGGAAAACAACACACAGGATCATGGTACAAGGAAGTTCAGAGTTATGTTAGTGAGTAAGCAGTCATGATGATGAATAAAGACGTGAAGATAAGTTAAGAGAGAAAACGCAAGTTTTTGTAAATGAATGATGAAAAATTAGTCAATTCTTTACATATATAATATTTAACAAATAAAACTTTGATTAATTTCTATTACATTAATAGACAAAAAAGTCTAGGCCCTTTATCCTAAGCAAAAGCAGAAATGATTTCTTTACTACCTTCTGTAACTTGAATGAAATATATTTATAGTCCATGTTCTAGATATATCAGTGTGTGTCTTTGGAGTTAGTATAATAATAAAATATAAAGTTAACTGATAAGAAAATTTTTATTTTATTATATCTTGGACCTATATTTAGGTAGGAAAAATAAAAATTCAGTAGAGTAAGTTAATATGAAAATATGTATTCCTGTAAGACACTAATTTTTGAATAATACAACAATTTTTGTATTGCAAAACAGATAACTAAATAATTTTATTTTTTTTCCAGTGAGTGGCATATTTGGATTTAAGATGATTATATGTTTTAAGTACAAAGTACAAAGTACTTTGTTCTAAGTACAAAGCTCCAAGTTCTCTAATTCCAAGTGCATACCATTAGCAATTATGAATTAAACCTAATTATCTGAATATAGTTGATTACATAACTTGGTGTACTAGTGTTTCCACAAAGTAGATTTTGCTTGAAATAGTTTATTTCTATTTAAGCAAACATAAAAATTATATGAAATACTATGATTTGAATTCTGAGTATATGAGAGTGAATATTTTTAAACATTCATAGAACTACTTCTTTCTCTACATTTTAAAATCTTTTAAGTATATGAAAATCTTAAAAAAATAAAAAATAAAATTTCTAAATGACAATCACACAATTTATATTACTGCCTCTAGTGAAATCAATACGTATGTAGTTCTAAACAAAAAGCTAGGAGTATATCTGGTACCAGACTTTAATGATTAGTAATATTGTTTTTCTTGGAAAAGAAAAAAAATCATAAAGTGAGAATAATTCCCTGGTGAAGGTAAGACACAGTCAGTTTTCCTAAATTTAAACCTGGAACATACTGGCATGCGCCTCTTGGTGGCTACTTCCCCCTTAGCCTTTTCCTGTTCTTGTCTGTCACCCTCTCTGTGCAGCATAGGGGGAAGCGTAGGACTTATATTCTCTCTCTGATCCAATTTGGATTATTCCCTTCCTCAGGGGAAGAAAGAAAGCTCTCCTATTTTGGCATCTGTGCCATCATCCTCTCTGTATTACCTACTTCTTTTCAGCCATTAATTCCCATTCTTATACTCTTGAAGTCTTTATTTGTTCCCTGATTCTTAAAAGCTTCTATTGCTCAAGGCTCTAGGCCCAGTCTTCTTGGTTTTTACTAATTTACCTTACTCTCTCTAAAGAGTGAGGTGCACAAATAAACTCATGGGTTTCTACTTGTTTAGTAGAAACTAACCAGTGCCTTCCTCTGCCGATGCAATCTGTGCTGTTTCATGACGAGGATATGTTTTCAGAAATACGTTGTTATATGATTTCATCATTGTGTCAACATCACAGAGTGCATGTACAAAAGCCTAGATTCTATACCTACTACACACCCAGGCTATATGGTACGCCATCGTCATATATGTGTTCTGTCGTTGACCAAAATGTTGTTGCACAGTGCATGACTACTTCAATTTTTTCTACCAACTCCTTATTCACAGATTTAGCCACCCACTGATCATCTTTATATGGATCTCACAGGCACATGTAATCCAACATGATACAAAATAAACATATTATCTGTACCTCAAAACTTGATTTTTCTCCTGGATTTCCCTCTTTACTGGGTTGCCCAGCCAGATCCCTAGTGACAATTCTAGATTCTTGTCTTTCTTTCACCCTTATTTCCAATTGATCACTTAATGCTTCTCATTTCTATTGCACATCTTTCAAATTTAGCTCTATCCTCTATTTCCACTACATTAGTTAATGTCCGTATCATTTACTGCTTGACCATATTCTGCCCACTGCCCTATTTAAGCTCATCTCTCTGATGCAGAGAAAATGGTGTTGTTTTTTAAATGATAGTCTGTCCACCTCCGTTTCAGGCATAAAGCCATTTGGTGGCTCCTCAGTTTGTAGAAGAATGAGTGCTAATTCCTCAAACATGCCACATGCAGCATCCAACATTGGTACTCTCATGCCTCTCTGATTTTACTTCCCTGGTATTTCTCCTATCAATACTTACGCTACAACTTCTCTTATATACTAGTAATTGTGTTTCTCTCTTTCCAATCTTGCTCTGATATTGCAAAGTTTTACTGTGTAGAAACTGTTCTCTCTGCCTGGTATACCCTTTCCCTTTGGTGATTCACCACCTTCAGGTGCACCCCAAATAGTTTTAGAAAGTATAAATGTGAAGAGACGTTCTCTAACTTACTACTGTGAGTTGATAATTCTATTCTTTGTGTATATGATACAGGAGTTAATTTAGTTGCTAAAATAATTAATCATGAGTTCTATACTAAGGCTTATTTTCATTGTACTCACCTAACCCATTTAGAATGGGTGATGCTTTCCTGGACGTGAAAGGCCTAATTGTTTTATAATTAATTCATCTATTTCTTTACTACTTCATTTGTTTTCTTTAATTTATTATTTTCTTTAGTCCAGAAACAATTATAAAACATTTGCTATCTGTCAGCACTGTTCTAGGCACTGCAAATGCAAGAGTGAACAAAACAGACAGAAATTCTTTGCCTGGTGAAGTTTGCATTCTAGTTTGGGTGATATACAATAATAATATCTATATTATATATTATCCAATGTGGTAAGTATTATGGAGAGATAAAGCAAGACAGCAATATAGGGAGTACAAGGGAGCACAACTTAATAATACAATATTAAGTTGAGTTGTCAGAAGTGACTGTATTTACAAGTTGACATTTGAGCCAATATTTGCATAAGCTGAGGAAATATACCATGGAAATATCTGAAGGAAAGCTTTTTCAGAGAAAAAGCAAGAAGAAAAAAAGTAACTAGGGGAGAAAGAGATTCAAAGAAGGGAGTTTATTTCTTTGGTTCTTTTTATTTCAATTTGGAGAAAGAGTTTGGGGAAACTGGAAGCTGAAGATATTTTTGAGATTGTGTTACATACGTGTACATGTTTATATGTGTATATATATGTACATATATGAATACATACATATATGTTCCCTTATTGTCTTGGCAACAGTAATGTCATTTGTTTAAAAATAACTAAGTGTGGAACATTTCGGCATAAATGTTCATTTTTATATGAGTTACTTAGTAATGATTATGGACCAACCTCTAAACAATTGGGAGAATTCATTTTAAAATACAATAAAACTTCAGGTAAAGAAGAAGAGAAATGAGTCTAATATATGTCTATTTCTGAAAGATTTAATAGATTAGTTATCAGATATTCAATTAAAATATATTGATTCTGTATCAGAAACATTTTTAAAATTCTAAAACCTGAATGCATTAAAACCTAGGATTGATGCTCATGGTATATCAAGTTAACACAACTCCCTTCTAAAGCAGTTTTCTCAATCCTACTCACCATTGTGTAAATTTTTATCTTGTTTTAAATATAAGCTATATTAAGTATATTTGGAGACAAAATTATCTAGAATCAAAAATTTTGAGAAGAAAGGATTAACACTCAAATTCCAGACAGGATAATTGTCCATAATTATTGCAGGATTATTTCAGATGGGAAATGACGTGGTGTCTACCTTGATAGTATTTTAGTGACTCAAAAAACAGCTCAAGAAATAAATTTCTTTTGTATAAATGCACTAAATACATGCTAAGTCTACCCTGTGATAATCAGAGCCTTGACTAGTGAAAGCCAATAACAATACAAAGCCTTATACCTTTCCTTTCCCCCATATAACCATCAAAGAAATTATTTTACAATTAAAAAACACTTGCATTTTTGTAAACCCAGTTATCTTTCTTTTGATAAAATAAAATTTATATAATATTAAAATGAAAATCCAAAAATCTATATAATATTAAAATGAAAATCCAAAGCACTGGTTCTTTAATTTAACTGCTATCAGAAATGGCATTTTCTGGGCTACTGTTAAAACTAGAGATTCCCTGGTCAACTCCTCTGATTCAGGAACTTGTGGAGTATACCCAAGGACTTGCAATTGGATGAGGCATTACTAGTGTTTACCAATATCTGATTATCTCTACTTATAGACCTCAGCTAATTGAAGTGAACTAATCCTTAAATTTAGGTGTGGCCATGTGGATTGCTTTAGTTGATAAAATGTGAGCAGTAGTGTTGCTCATTTCCTGGTAAATCATTTCATTACCTGGCACTAATTCTCCAGCTTACTCATTCACTGCCAGAGCAATTGTGCTGTATGTTCAAAGCATCCTAAAATGCTGAGCCAAAATATTGAAGATAGCAGCCTTGGAGAATTATTTTGATCTATAGTAGACCTTACTTTTAAGAGACATACAATTTTGTTCTGTTAAATCACTGGGATTGATTTTTCCTACAACATAACCTAGTCTAGTCTTTCTCAAACTTCACTGTGCAATAAAATAATTAGGAAATCTTGTTAAACACATCTTGAGGCTCTTACTCCCAGCTTCTGATTTAGTAGGGATAGAATGTGGCCTGGGACTTTTTCTTTCTAATAAGTTGCCAAGTGATTATCATTCTGCTAGTTTAGCAACCACACTCTGAGGACCACTGATTCATCTGATCTTGAATAACATGCAAATTATCATATATTAAAAATAATTATTGATATGTAAAACTTGTTAATAGAATAAACAAAGATATAATTTATAGATAAAAACAAATTTAACATTTTAAGGAAACCTGGAATGATTTTATAGTGATTTAATATTGTCAAATTGTCAAATACTTATTAAAATATTTAGTTTTCTGAACTTGCACACTATGTAGTTTTAATTATGCTAAATATTCTTTCTCTTAGAGTAAAACAGTTCTGAATATGTTTCAATATGGAGGAAGAACATTACACTCTAAATATAGTAAAATTGTCAAGTATACATTAATAAGATTTAGAATAATCCAGCATTGGTAAAATGATTTATAATATCCATTTCAGCAAATTTACAAATAGTTTTACTTTTTAATTTAACTTTAAAAGAATTTTTCAAAAAGTCCTAATTGCATGACTAATGATTCTGATTTGTCAATTAAGCGTATTTTAAATCTCCTGTTCCATTTTCACCATTAATGTTTTATGCTTTTATCCAATTGAAATAATTAGGTTGGCATTAAAGAAAGAGAATTAAGTCAGTCCTTGAAATCTTAACACTAACTTGTTAATTACCCCATTAATTATACAATGAAAAATGACAAGCTATAATTTCCTTTCCTAAAGTATGGCTGAAGGTCAGCGAGCTCTTTTATTGGCATATTGAGAGAGCAAACAAATGATGCAAGTTTTTTCTTTTAAGTACCATCAGATGTCATTGGAAACTCTGCCAAGGAACTAGATCAATATTTTAAATATAATCTTTAAATATTGTTTTATCTATTCCTAAAGGAAACAGTACCTATTATATATTAAGAAGTAAAATGACACTCAATAACCAAAAATAAAATGATCCAATAAAAAAAAATGGATAGAGTACCTAAATAGACATTTTTCCAAAGAAAAATACAGTTGGCCAACAGGTACATGAAAAGCCATCAGGGAAATGCAAACCATATCCATAATGAGATAGCACCATAAAAAAGACTGGCGATAACAAGGGTTGGTGAGGATGTGGAGAAAAGCAAACTTTTCACTGTTTTGGGAATGAAAATCGATAACAAGGGTTGGTGAGGATGTGGAGAAAAGCAAACCTTTCTTCACTGTTTTGGGGAATGAAAATTGGTACAGCCACTATGGAAAACAGCATGGAGATTCCTCCAAAAAATTAAAAATAGAACGACCATGTGAATCGCCAATCCCACTTCTGGATATGAATCCAAAGGAAATGAAATCAGGATCTCTACTCCCATGTTTACTCCAGCATTATTTACAATAACCAAGGTATGAAAACGGCCTACGTTCATATATGGGTGAATGGATAAAAGAGATGTGATCTGTATATCACATCACACAGACACACACACACCCTCACGAACACAAAATGAAATATTATTCACCTATGAGTAAGAATGAAATTCTGACATTTGCATCAGTTGGATGGAGTTTGAGGGTATTATAATAAGTGAAAAAAGTCAGAGAAAGTCAGACAATGTATGATCTCACTTACGTATATAATCTTAAAAAGCTGAATTCAGAGAAACAGAGAGAATGGTGGACAACCAGAGGCTGACGGGTAGGGTAAATGGTATCAATTCCAGTTATAAGATGAATATATTTTAGGAATATAATGTACAACATGGTAACAATACTGTATTATAGACATGAAAGTTGCTAAAGAGTAGATATTACCCCTCATCACCCCTTTGCCCCCCCCAAAAAACAAAAACAAAAACACGCTAGTTATATGAGGTGATGGAGGTATTAGCTAACACTATTGTGGTAATCATTTTGCAACATATATATGTATAAAATATTCAAGTTGTATACCTTATACTTAAAGTTATATATCAATTATATCTCAAGAAAGTGGAAAAGAAGTAAAGTGACAAAGCTATTTGTATTTGTATATAAAAGAAAACAAATCTAGCCTGGCTGGCATGGCTCAGTGATTGGCATCAACCTATGAACCAGGAGGTCACAGTTCCAATCCTATCAGTGCACGTGCCTGGATTTCAGACTTGATCCCCAATGTGGGGCAATGCAGCCAATCAGTGATTCTCTCTCATCACTGATGTTTCTATCTCTCTCTCCCTCTCACTCTCCCTCTGTGAAATCAATAAAAGTGTGGATCTTAGCTTTTATACCATTGAAAATGGGTTTCTTATGCATTTATTCTACAGCAAAGATCAAAGATCATTCACAGAGGCTATTGGAAAATCAGAGATACACAGATTGATTTTCTGTGCCTATAGAAACAGTGTTTCTTGACAGTAACTTCTTTTTAGTTGAGACAGGGCAGATTTTACATGAACAGTGACCTACTATGATATTGTTTACTTAATTATGTATGTATTTTATTCAATACAATATAATTTATTGCTTCACTATTTAGGAGACTAGGTATGTGCCTTGACTGGGAATCGAACCAGCAACCTTTTGGTGTAGGGGATGACTCTCCAACCAACTAAGCCATCCAGCCATTTAATAAATGTTTACGTATTTTAAAAAAACAAAACTGATGCCTTTTTGATATAAACATTTCTATTGAACAAAACTGGAACATAAAATATAAATGCCCCATCTCCCCTATGCAAGTATAGGCTATATTGTTCCTTAAAAAATATCAACTGCTATGATTAGTTGAACATTTTGAACATTTTCTTTATAAAACTGAATTATAAGTTGGTGATATTTTTATTGCACTATTATTTTTAAAATCCTGAAATTCATTGCTCTTGATTAGTCCTTATAGTTCCTCTAAGATTGGTCCTCTAAGAATTTTGATGCTAATGTAACATTATAAATTGCACTAATGCACACTTATTTTGAATATAAGCAGCACTTCTGCTCTCCACTGTCTCTCTAACAGTAGGGTCAAATATAAAAATCCAACTTTGTTATTAAAGTCTTTTCCTATATAATAAAACCCTAATATGCAAATCGACCAAACCCTAATATGCAGAACGACTGGTTGCTATGATGCACACTGACCACCAGGGGCAAGACCCTCAATGCAGAAGCTGCCCGCTGGTGGTCAGTGCACTCCCACAGGGGGAGCGCCGCTCAACCAGAAGCCAGGCTCAAGGCTGGCTAGCCCAGTGGCAGTGGCGAGAGCCTCTCCTGCCTCTGCGGCAGCGCTAAGGAGCAGCGAGCCTAACTCTAAGGAGCAGCGAGCAGGCGGGTGGTAAGGAGCGAAGGGTCCCTGACTGCAAGAGGATCCCAGGCTGCGAGAGGGCACAGGCTGGGCTGAGTAAACCCCCAACCCCCAGTACATAAATTTCATAGACCGGGCCTCTAGTTACAAATAAATGATATTTACACATTCTTTTAACCTATCACAATCTAGTGCTTAGGACAGTATTTCATTTAAAATTTTATCTGGATCTATCTACATTTTTTAAAAATATATTTGTATTGATTTCAAAGAGGAAGGGAGCAGGAGAGAGAGATAGAAACATCAATGATGAAAGAGAATCATTGATTGGCTGCCTTCTTCATGCCCCCCACTGGGGATCAAGCATGCAACTGGGGCATGTGCCCTTGACTGTAATTGAACCTGGGACCCTTCAGTCTGCAGGCTGATGCTCTATCCACTGAGCCAAACCAAGGAGGGCAAGGATCTATCTACTTTTATAAGTTTTAGTTTTATGGCTTCTCTTCCCAGTAAGCTGTTCCAGGGGATTCATCTTCTTCAGACTGTACCCTCCCCCCTGGAACAGGTGCTGGCTATCTACTTTTATAAGTTTTAGTTTTATGGCTTCTCTGCCCAGTAAGCTGTTCCAGGGGATTCATCTTCTTTAGACTGTACTCCCCCTCCCCCTGGAACAGGTGCTGACTCCCAGTAAATGCTCAGTGCATATTTGTTGAGTGAATAACTGAGTTAATACTATACAGTTATAGGTCCAAGAACCTATATTTTGACCCAACTACACTTTCACTTAGATTTCAGAGAAAACGTTTTGTTATTTTGTTTGGCGATGTACTTATAATTCTGCATGTCTAGTTGAGAGAGTGCAAAATTTCCTTGTGTTGATCTTAATCTAGTTAATTCTTACCTGCAAGCCTTCTGATAAAGTAAACATAATTACAAAGGAAACCTTGGTGGCTGATAAAAATGTATCTTGACTGTAGTGATAAGTTCATGATATCAAAACTAATCAAATTTTACTCTTTAAATATGTACACTTTAGGAAAAATTAAAAACCCACACCAAAAAGAGACTAATACATCAACTTATTTTATGTTACAACTGCAACATTTATGTTAATATTCTGCCCCTATACTTAAAGATTTACAAAATATATCACTAGAGAAAATTGAGGATGACTTTGAGATTCTTTGTCCGTAGGCTATATTAACTTTCCTGCCAGATAGAGAAGTTAAAACTGCTACATTTGTATCTAGTCAACATTATCTTACAATTTGCAAATTATAAGCAGGAATATATGGTAGGGGCCGGGGAGACAACATAGACATTTGGAGAAGAAATTATCTCCTCACTATTAGCAGGGAGAAGAGACAAGAAAGACATAATGCATGAGAGATAAAGCTCACTAATGATCATCCTAACAAGTACTGTTGAGAACTTGCAGCTTGCTGGTTATGGTCTAAGTACTTAGTGTGCATTCCTCAATTGTCTAGTTTCATAACTTGGTTTTATTGTCCTCATATACAGATGTGGAATCTGAGTTGTAAAGACAGTAAGGAACTTTTCCAAGGTGAAATACTGTGGTGTTGGGATCAGGATTTGAATGCCAGCGTTGAATCTAGCACTTACGTTCCTCACTACCAACTCTCTGCCTTTAGCACAAGTAGGCAAATACCAGCAAACACAACAAGGGCTGATGACAGAATGAAACTAACTGTTGTACATATTGCAGGTTGAGGAGGGACTTAGCAGCTGAAGCTAAACGATAGTCCAGGTCCACAGCTCCTTATGCATGTCTTTATTTTACAGGGCTAAATTGTGATATAGACAATTGGTTGCATGTAGAAAAGTGCCCAGGCCTGCAGGAAGTGTTAAACAAAAGTAATAATATGATATCATCTTTGCAACTTTTACACTCTATGCATTTTTGAGGATTCAAAGTTTTCTCCAAGGCTACAGAAGTGCACATTAAGCCAAGGTTTTATTTTATGAGACATAAGAAACTGCAGCAGACAAACAAAAATAAGAGATAAGCAGAGATGAGTAAATGGTATATAGTGTCTCTGGTTTTACAGAGGATAAAGATTATATCTGCAGCAGCAGACTGTCACTATAAAAAGGATGCATAATGTCTCTTATACAACTCCCTAAGTCATTTGCTTTTTTTCGTACTAAAGATGAATAGCCCCTGCCATACTGTAAAAGGGCAGGCAAAGTAAAGTTAGATCATGGAAAATCTACCTAAATGGCCCGAATACACATTTAACGGCGAGTACATAAAGCATTCAGCATGGAAAGCAGAAGGCAGCATTACATATCACTGTGGTATGAGACATACCAATCTCAAGTATCTATGGCTTAGGGCAGAGTTTCTCGTCCTTGGAGGCAGATTAGTTCTTTGTTGTGGAGGGCTGTCCTGTACATTGTGGGATGCTTAGTAGTATCCCTGGCCTCTATCCATCAGATGTTAGTAACAATACCCACTGCTAGTTGTGAAAATCAAATGTCTCCAGACGTTGTCTATTGTCTCCTGGAGGCAAGATCACCCCTGATGGAGAAACTATAGCTTAGAAGCTATATATAAACTCAATACAATTAGCATTGGGCTGAATGGTGTCTCTATTCATTGTTCACATAAACATTTGTTAGTTACCTACTAAATGCCTATCACCATTCCCAGTTCTCAGAGTACATAGATTTGAATTAACCAAGGATCACATAAACTATTCATTCATTCAGAATTGCCAAGATTGACTCTAGTATTCCATTAGATTATCAGGCCACAAATTGTGGGCTTTATTACCTCATGTCAATGTAGAGCTATTTTAAATGAGTTATCATGTTTTCCCTGGGAAATGGATATGAATATTGACTCTGAAAGTATTTTTAGTGTTTTTTCAAAGTTATAAGTCAAGATGCCTTTGCATTAAGAACATTCAATGGTATCTTGACTTATAACTTTGAAAAAACACTAAAAATACTTTCAGAGTCAATATTCATATCCATTTCCCAGGGAAAACATGATAACTCATTTAAAATATCTTTGCATAGACATGAGGTAAGAATGTTCTTAATGCAAAGATGGATGTGATAAACTAAGGCTTGAGTTCAAAGCTATAAAGATTGTTTATCCACCCCTGATTCTATGTATTTACTGTTTGAGATAATAAGAATATCTTAAATTATTTCTATTGTTAGAGAATTTCAGAAGGAACTAAACATTTGAAATAATTACCAGAACCATTCTCTTTCTGGAAGCCCATTTCTAACTACTTTACCCCTCTCCCCTCCTTCAAAAAAGGTAGTTCAGATCCTGGAATACAAACAAAAAAATAAAGAAGCAAATAATAATAGTTTCAGAAACTGTGATACATATTTTATTTTTGTCATCTTATTTAATCTTGCGGGAAGCACAGAGTAATCACAGAGACCATAGAAGTAAAGAAGTTACATAACTTGCTCAAGGTCACACATTAATTAGTACCCATGTCTGGATAAATCTAAGGTCTATGCTTTTGCACTCTACCACTTTCCGTTTGGGCCAAAGTAGGTTGGGGTGATATTCAAAATGTTTAACAACCAATTTCCTCATGAGATGTTTACCAGTTGAGAATCAACCCTGACTTCCATAGATGATCCAAGGCCATATCCAAGTATAGGCCATATTCGAGCTTTTACTTAACATCGCATAAATTATTAGAACTGATTCGCCTTCCTAATCTAGACATCCTCCTCATAATGAACTTGGAGATTTAAAATGTGTAGCAAACAGGCAAATGCGTTTACAAAATGTCCGCGGTACTAGCAGGGCCACCATGCTTCAGGGTAGGGCCAGGGAAATCAGACCAAGTGCCAGCCGAGAGTCAAGGGAGAAAACCCAGAGGATGAGCCCTGGTATAGGAATGGCCGATGGGCAGCTGAGAAAGGGAAGAAAGTGATTGAGAAAGAGGAGGGTGCAGAAGGGTGGAAGTAGCCAGCCAAAAGGGTCCTCAGTACCAAGTCTGAGCAGAGAGCATACCTTAGGGCTGCAGATGAGAGCAGTGAAGGCCAGAAGAACCCTTTTGCCGCCCCTAGATCTTCAGGAATGTCTCCTGCGTGAAAACGGATTCAGGGCTCCTTGACAAACTCTTTGAAACGGGCTTCCTTACAGTGGTCGGCAAACTGCGGCTCGGCAAACCGTGGCTCATGAGCCACATGCGGCTCTTTGGCCCCTTGAGTGTGGCTCTTCCACAAAATACCGGCTCTTCCACAAAATACCGACTTCTGCGCATGGGCCACAAAGTTTCATCGCACTGTACGTGCGCGCCTGCACGTGGTATTTTGTGGAAGAGCCACACTCAAGGGGCCAAAGAGCCGCATGTGGCTCGCGAGCCACGGTTTGCTGACCACAATTCAGTCAAATGACCATTTCCTTTGACCAAAGCAATCTGAAAGTACTTTGGGCCTCATTCTTAGAATGAATTCAGATACTAAAATTCTCCGTTAGATTCCAGAGCACAGAATTTTCCAGACCACAACTAAAAAGCAAAAGTTTAAAATACAAATACTCTCAAAGAGGAAACATATTAGAAATCAATTAGTAAAGACAGCAATCTAAATGAGCACAAGCCTATCGTTCTCTGACAAAAAGGAGAGAAATAAGCATGCAGTCCACTTGTTTCCTGAAGTGCTAGAGGGGTCACCCAGGAGAGGGGAAGGATGAGAGGAGAGACTTGGGCAGAGATACATTTTATCCATTTCCATTTCAGTTTCACCCTAAACAGTGCCTGAGAAAACACTCAGTGGACAAAGGGACTCTATACCAAAACCTATTTCATCTCATAATTGGCTGTGCTTAGGAACAGCTGATGCAGAGGTGGGGGTGCATCAACAGAAAGTCAGTGCACCTCAAAGAGAAAGTGACAGGCAGGAGCACAGGGTCTCTGAGGAGACTCCAGCCTGAACTTCACACACCTCCGCCCCTCTTTGTTCTATTAGAAATAATCTCTCCTAAGTGGCCCATCATCAGTGCCAGCATGATTTTTTCACATTTGCTAAAAGCTTTTCCCTCAGCCCACTTACATTTTTCTCTTTTGTTTCTAAGTATTTAATTCCCTCCCCGCTTTATTTTGAAGTTAACTGACTTGAAACATCTGATATGAACTGGGCCTTACAGACTGATTTCTGCTGTCCTTGGCTACAGCCACCCCCAGCACCTAGAAATAGCCAGTGCAGATGCATTAACTGAGAGGCCCTTCAGTGGGCCATTGTTTTGAAATTTTGTAGACAAAGAAGAAAGAGACCTCCAATTGGAATGAACTCTTTGTATTTTCACTTTAAGAAACAAATGGTTCCCTTTTAAATTCAGAAATATAATGGCATTGAGGTTCTAAATTGTTCTCATCTAAAATGTTTTCCTCCCATCTTCACTTTCCTAGGTCATGATCAATTTTCTCCCAGAATGAATTATTCAAATTGGGCCCGTTCTTCTGAATCCTTAGGGAAAATAATGTCTTTGCACTTTGGGTCTATTCTACTCACTTATCACTTGGCACATTCTGCTTAGTACTGGCAGACATTCTTTTTTTCAACGTGTAATTTATTTCTCCCAATGGACTGCAAGCTTCTCAAGATGAAAGATCATGGAATTCATTCATTCATTCAACAAATGTTTTGGGATATCTCCCATGTGCTAGATATGCTCTTTCACCTGAGATACATACAAGAAATAATCAGATCAAATCCCTGCCTCCATTGGGTTTATATTCCAGTGGAGGGAGACAGAAAATAAGTAATCAGTGTCATAAATATATAGATTACAGAGTGTTAGAAGGTGACAAGTATAACAGAAAAAAAAGTACAGCAATGTAGGAGGAATATAACTTATAAATGGATAAGATTACAATTGTAAATAGGTTGGTCAAGCAAGCCTTGTGAATAAATAGGAAAAGAGCATTACAGGCAAAGGAAATTCTCTAAGGTGGAAAGTTGAAGAACGGAGTTGCCATCAACTGACTCTGGGAAGACTGTGAATGGGACAGAGAGTACAGCTTTGGATATGTTAAGTTTGGGGTGTCTGCAGGCATAGAGGTAGAGATGTGATGGAGTAGGTATTTGGATATAGGCATCTAACTACCCAGGAGAGCCTGGGCTGGAAGATACATTTGAGAGTAATATCAAAGCTGTGAAATTGGATGGGATCACCATAGAAGTGGATGTAAATAATTAAAGAAGAGTGGGGTTGAGATGAGATGGACCTGTAAGACAGGGGAGAACAAAGAACAGGAAGTGCCCTGTAAATAAAGTGAAGAAATGATGTCGAAGGAGCACAGAGTGATACTGCTTATCAGTGAAATGAAAGCTGAGACTTGACCGTGGAATTCAGTAGCCTGCCGGGCATTGGTAATCTTAATAAGAGCAGTTTAATTGAGTAGTGGGCACAAAAAACTTAGAGTGAGCTTAAATTAGAGTGGGCGAATCAAAAACTGAATATAGACAACTCGCTGGGAACTTCTTTATAAAGGAAAGCAACTCAGGGAGGTGATAGCTGGTGTGGAAGTTAGTGTAAGCAAACATTTCCTTAAATTAAATAGCAGTACGCTTGTATTCTGAAGAGAATAATAATAAAGAAGAAAGATTTTACACTCAGGATTGAGAGCATTGTGGCCTTTTGTAACAATATGAAGGAAATGCTATATGAAGGTAGCATAGCAGTCTCCATGAAGAAGAGACCCAACCTGTGATGGCTTTGATAAGCCCGGTTGGCAGATAGACCTCCAGGGCTTTTCTGTCCGCTGGTTAAGATTGAGAGAGTTGAGACAGAGTTGATGTTTGCCGTAGGAAAAAGGGAGAGAATTGGACAGTGCATGAAGGGAAGAGTCAACAATTCTTAGAAAGGGGACTGTTGTGTCACATAATCAAGAAGAGAGACTTGGGGGTTGGGGGAGTGTGTTGTTTCTTGTAATATAAGCCCTCTCCCCTGTCTCTCCCACTAATTCTTCAGTAAAAATCTACACGTGCATGTTTTCTTTAGAAATGTCAAAATGTGCTGAAAGTTGTGTCAAGGTTGTAAACATATTCAAAGAGTGAAGCAGAGCCTTCCATGGGGGGGCGCATTGAGGTTACACAGCTGATGTTCACAGCCAGACCTCTGTCATCGTCGCTTGCCCCAGGCGCTCTCATGCATTTCATACCAAATAACCCACTCAGAACATTATACAGGCCTAATTCTTCAAAGTCCTGCCTGGTAACACACACTCCAGACTCCTAACTTCCTTACCTACTTGGTTCTGACTTAGCCTCGCCAGGGGCACAGCCTCTGATTATCTTCCCCTAAACCCCCTCATCTCATATTTTCTCCCTGCTCAATGCCAGGGAGACAGAACTATTTGCACTTCCCCAAGCTTGCCATGCTGTCACCAGTGCCTCTGCACAGGAAGTTAGCTCTGCCTGACATGTTTTTCTTTTCCTCCAAGAGTCAAGCCTCCCTCTTAGCCTGTTTAACTCATGGTCCTTTAAAATATCATCTAAAACATTAATTTACTAGACAGTTGTCCCTGCCTCTGCATTGCCCTCATGGTAGTACTTACCACAGTACATTGCAACTCATGGTTTCATGTCTGTCTGCCCCCTTTAACTGTGAGGTCGCTATCATCCTGGATTCCATGGTGTTCTCTGTACTTAGAATAGGGTCAGTTACATAGTAGATGCTTAATAAATTATTATCATAAATTGAATAAATATGTAAGATCAAGATTTGTGAATACCAAGGCAGGTAGCCTAACAATATTTTTGACTTACTTTAGTCAGATTTAGAGTTCATCTGCTGCACTGAAGTAAGTTCATTGTGTCTCTGGTACCCACAACTATACCAACTTACAAGTGGATCCTAATGTTTTGTTTTATGTGTGACTTTTCCCCTCAGTCTCCTGTTGGAATTAAAGTCTGGTTGCTTTTGAATTACAACTAATTTGATGGGGTTCTAACTTCCAGCTTAATTATTTCTGCTGTTCTCTGATCTCTACTTCTGTGCTTCCTGCTGGCTGAGTCTTTCTTTCCTCAGTGGGTAGTTGGCCTAGGATCTGGAGAGCCTGAATGACCAGTACATGGAGATTGCACAGCTCTGCTGCTACTAAACTGCTTAGCCCTACTCCTCACATACCCTGTGACACACCCAAGACAAACATAAGATCAAACTTTATGATTTGGAATTAGGCTTCAAATTGGGATGAAGGTCTGTCCTACTATTGCATTACCCAGCCATGCTGCTTTCAACTTACACTTCGCTCCTCTCCTGCCCACCCAGAGTGTCAGTATGTCTCATGTCTGAGGCCTCTGTACCAAGCTTCTGACCTTGATTCTGCCACTGCTCCCACCTTCTGAAACCATTCTGCATGTCCAACCCATGCCCCTACCTACCTCTTCTCTGAAATCTCTCTCAGCTCTTCTTTGTTGACAACTTCATGTTTTTATTGCAGTTTTAAATTTTATCAAGAAGTTGAAATAGCACAGGACACATCTATGGGTATTAAATGCCCTAATGTTACTAACTTTGTTGAATATATGAAAATTATAGCTAAGGAATGTCGGATGACAAAATCAGTGATTCTTACTCTCAGTTCTAGAAGTTAACAGTTTTAGGAGGCTACTGACTTTAAGATAATTATTTAAGGTCCATTCCTTCCCCTAACTCTCACGTTCATAGGTTTCCTTCAGTTGTCTAAGAAGGTTTAAACACATTTTCCATTCAGCAAAATTGCGACGAGCATTTTAGATCTAGGCACATGGACTACAGAGTCTCTGTTCTGCCCAGAAAGTCTGGTACATGAATTCTTAGTGGAGTAAGAGATTTTTGCAGGAACTTATCCCACCTATCATGAAAATGGCTAAATGCTCCTCATAAGGAAGATTATTACCTAGATATTTTGTCAGGTTTGGCAAAAAGAAACCAATTAGCCCAACCTAAATGTACTCATTTTTACCACCTAGTCTTTAAAATAATTGCTTATAAGAAAAAATAGCTGTATCAATGAATACAAATTCCAGCTCTGCCATTTATTATTAGATTTAAACTACTTTCAATTGGCTCAAATCCCTGTGCCTCATTTTCTTGTCTATAAAAATTGTCTCAGAACTTTTGTTAAAAATTAGTAAAACACAATTTTTTTACTTTGTATGTGATCATAAATGTTAACAAATATTTTAAAAATCTTTTGAGTTGCAAAAATGAAAAGAAACAATTATCAGCTTGTTTTTTACTTTCTTTTTTATGTTTAGAATAAATATCAAATTATCAAAAGGCAACATTCAATTAAGAGATGGCAAGATAGCATCATGTTAATAAGGAACAGGAGCAAAGGACAATGTATAAATATCTAAAATATGTGTGTTTGGAGGTGAGGTGCTAATTAGACTATGTATTCAGCAGTTCTACATGGAATGACAATTAAGGGCTACTTAATATCAGTCATGATAGAGACTATGCAGTGCATTAGCTTATTGTTTGAGAAGGACTTAATAGAGAAGGACTCCTCTTTCATCTGACAGTTATCCCGGCCAATGGAGCTCAGTGGTTGAGCATCGACCTATGAACCAGGAGGTCATGGTTTGTCAGGGCACATGCCCAGGTTCCATCACCAGTAGGGGGCATGCAAGAGGCAGCTGAATAATTACTCTCGTCATTGATGTTTCTATCTCTCCCTCTCCCTCCCTCTCTATAATCAATAAAAATATATATTTTTAAAAAGGCAGAAAATTTTAGTTGACTTATGGAAAAGTGGGATGAATTTGAAGAGCAATAGAAATGACAAATTATAATCAGAAAGGAAACAGAGAAAAAGATCAAGATAATAAAATTGAAAAAAAGTTTAACCTCTAAAAATATTTTGGAATAGAAAATTAATATAAGATTTATGATTAACTATATGAGCAAATTTTTTTATTTGTATGACAAATACATATCAAATAGAATAGTTTTACTGCCTAAACTCAGGGGTAGACAAAATTTAAACTTCAGCACGCGTCAATGGACTCTATATGTGCCATTGTCACTGTTGGGGGTTGGAGTTAAGTACTTTGGGCATACCTTGAAATTAAGTTTCCCTCTGAGAGTTAAAACTTTGAAGTCAATACAATACATAATGAATCAGAATGAAAAGTTGTAAAGCTATCTTAAAGGACAGAATGCCTCCCAGGTAAGCAGGATTTGATTATCTCTCATTTCAGGGTACTAACATACTGAAAGAAAGAATGTGTCCATTGGAAAAAGGATTGATTAGACACTTGAGTTTCTTAAAAAGAGACTTACACAAGAAAACACAGATGACACATCAAAAAAGTGTTCATGGGAAATAAATTCTTAGCTGATTTACTACCAATAAGACTAGGCTTATTGAATTCTGGATGCAAAGATTGAGTACTGAATTTGGAGAAAGACTTCCGGGATTTGAATCTGGCTTTGGGTCTTTGAACATAACCCAGACAACAGTGCCTTCACCTCATCTGCAAATAGGGGCAGACAATAGTATCTCTTTATAGAGTTCTTAAGGCTGAACCTCAAACCCTCAGTAAATGCTTTCTATAATTATTTTATTCATTGGGCCAACTCCCTTTGTTCTGATTCCAAATTAATATTAATCAACCTTCAGATTACAATATGCTTTCTCATGTAATTTGAGAATGCAGTGGCCATGCAATCAAGTATCACCATGCTTGTGACAGATATATATGTCGTTATAAATGAATAGATTGGATTTTTAGTGTTATATGTCACTCTAGTGATCTTGATTAATGTAAGTCTATTAAGTTAGCAATGTGACATAGGTTTCAGAACAACCCAAAGGTCTTTCAAACTAAAGTGAAAATTCAAAAATTCCACATGCATTTCCTCAGTTAAGGTGCAATTAAATTCAATGACACTTCTTCATTACAAGAAATTCTGTTTCCAGAAACATAAATGATAGAAAATAAATACAGATATGTGGTAGGCCATTAGGATGAGGGAGAGTGTAGAGAGAATGCCTTCTGCTCTTCTCTCACTTAGGCTAATAGAGGCTTAAATACAAGACAGCCTCCCTTTTAGTAATATCTTGCACTATTTTACTACCCCAAAATCCATCCTTACAAATGCCGTCAAAGTGATCTTTGAACAACAACAACAACAACAAAAATCTGTAGATAGCAATCTTCTTAATTTCTTCAGTGATTCCATAGTGGGCAGGGGTAGTACACCTAAATCCCCCAACTTCCCAGCTTTCTCACCCACAGAAGTGGGGCCCAGGCAGTGATGATTATACCTTAAAGTAAGTATTTGCTCCTGACTACAGGTGATTAGACTAAGGTCTACACAGTCGGTGTGAACCCTTTCTCTCCAGAAATTTGTAATTGGGACCAAGAAAGGTTAACTGGGCTCTGCCAGCTGCTAGACTTATAAGAAGCACACTTGGAGTGAATTTGAAGGATGGCCATGTCTCCTGTATGAACTGTGTGGCAGAGAAAGCTGGTCTTGTTAGAAAGAAAAGACTAAAGCAGGCATGCAAAAAAGGAACAGAGGCATAAAAAGGGGTTATTTTCAGAGCCTGTTTCTACTTGTTTCTGTTTCTCAGGAATGACTGAAATCCCATACTTGGGTTTCATGAAACTGCCTGAAATGTTCTAATCTACTCTCCTTTTGTGCTTTAGCCAGCCTGGATTGTTTTTGTCTAAAATACTTGCAACTACGAAGTTCCTTCTCATAGAAAGTACAAGTTGATATGATGTCCTTCACAATTGGCTGTTGCCTCATACTGGTCCAGATTCACCTCCCACTATGTCCAGCTTATACTTGGAGTTCCAGCACTACCAACCAAAGAACTCACAGGTCTTTGTGAGCTTTCCATACTCTCATATCATCATATCTTGCACATGCAGTTTCTTCTTCCTCCAATACCTGTCCATCCATTTCCACTTGCCACATGGTTGCCCATCTTGGGCATCCTATCCCTACCACTTCCATTACACTTTAGAGACACTCACATCATTGCTCCGAATTCATTGTAGAGAAATGATTTACAGGTCTCTCTTCCCACTATCCTTTAATCTCAAAATAGCAGATACCTTTTATATTATTGGATTTCATTTTTACATTCCGAATTCAAAGCACATAGTATCTGCTGTTGTGAATTCCTGATATATTCACATTTTTAAACCTTTTATGAGATAGGATACATGTTTAAAGAGCACAATTGCTGAAGGCATTGGGAGCTAATGGTATTCTTTTCTGGGACAAAAATATAAAATCTGAGCTCCTTAAGAGTCACATTCTACTTGGTATTTATACCAGCACATAGTAGTTCTGGCAATTATTGTTAGTCATGGGCCCACCATGTAAGCTTCTTAAGCTGTTTCAACAGTGTCTACTTTAAATTATATTTGATGCATTAAATGGTAGGATAAAACAGGCAACAGCAGCATCCTGGGACAGAGCCAGAAAAGGAGCTATGAAGGATGATTTGCCACTTGACAACTGCACTGACCTGGACACAAGTGAGGATTTAGCAACAGCAGGTACCTAATCAGCTACTGTCTGGGAGCTGACTCTGGGTTATCACAGGCTGAGAGGGCAGTTAGAGTGACAGAAGGACAGGGGCTCATCTGAGCAGAATTGTCTCCAGGCAAAGGAACCTGCTATGTGGCCTTCAGAATTGGACAACGAGTCTTGCTGGGGGCGGGTAGCATTGCCAGGACAGCAGGGGATAACATATCTAAGATGCAGGATGAAGAAGCTGTGAAGTGAGAGGAGGACTGAACAGAATCCCTGGTTTGCCCAGAATGTTCCTGGGGAATGCTCATCCTGGTCTGATTACTACACACTTAGATCACTTACATCTCTTACTTAGACTCTCTCTCAAAAGGGCCCCAGTTTGGTGAAAAATAATAAAATAATTTTAATTTTAAACAACTATTGAACCGCAATATTACCAAACTCTGATCACAAACCAAAGTGCAGCTATCCTGTTTAGAAAGTTTCTAGGATGCTGCCATGATGTATGTCTGGGCTGTGTTTGTGTGTTTGCCCAGAATCCCTCTGAGGAAATCTTCATCTCTCTGGTTCAGGCAAGGCTCACTCCTCCCCCTCCCCCCACAGATGCATCCAATGTCAACCCTTTTCATACCAGATAACCCCAATCTGGGTCACACAGGGTCCTTCTTAGGATTTTGACAGCAATTTCAAAGAAAATATCTCTTTAAGGGTATGAGATTCTGTTGATTATCTGTGCCATGGGATAAATGAAGGGGACACAGAGGAAGAGAGAACTGAGCAACAAAGAATTCCTGCCTGTAAGCATGTCTGGAGTTTGTTCTCAGTTATGGGAGGCAGCGAGTTCCCTTTTTGCTCAGTGTAGTGTGAATTGGGTCTGCGCATCTCACCAAAAGAGTTCTGACGATATAGCTGTCTTCTCATTAAACTGTCCAGCCTGTTACCTGCTCTATCTGATTATGCCAGGCATAGGCCTACATTCTGCTGCTGTACAAAACGGACAAATTAAAATTAGATGATAGGATGGATCTAGAGCTGGGTCAGCCTAGGGCAAAGCCACTAATCGTGCCTATGGTGCCCCCACTGAGCACAACCCAACGCTACCTGGGCTGGAAATCAGTCAGTATGTCCTTATACACTCATGAATTGGATGCATCAAATTTTCATAGCAGTAAGGAAAGAAGAATTAAAATTTAACACTAAGTCTTTTGGCTTCTCACAAACTGAAGCATTCTGGATAGAATTGATGTTGGTACTTACTGAACTTAGACCCCAAGGCCTTAGAGGCCAAAGGATCTTAGCCTTAGCACAGTGAAAAGCCCTGTTTATGTTTTAATAATGGCATAATTGCTTTTCCTCATGGCAGTGAGAGAAGAAACAGGGAAATCCTATTTTGGTATTGACTTTAGGAGTAATACTCATGCGGGCAGCCCCTGCTTTGCAGGGAACACCAATGCACTCCATGTAACAATTCAGCCTGGGGAAAGCTGTGACCAATTAGGAGCCTCGTGGGGTAGCGTGGAGCTGGCCTTGCATTCAACTCAAGCTAGTCTTGGACCGAGCCTCAAGCCCAAGGTAGCAATTTTGGCATTCTCTGTCCATTTCTTTCTCATTATTCCTGTTGCTTCTCCTGTTCTGAAGTTGAGACCTCTGGATATAGCCCTGAGACCTTGCCTGGTAGGATTGCATTCTGCTGCCTGTACAACTTTCTTTAGATGGAATGATTATCTGGAAGTATTTGGCCTAGAAAATCACAAGCCACTGTTTTAATGTACATTATACATTGGAATTCTTTGTGTATTGAGTCAAGCCAAAGGACAACATATTTCCATGGCCACTGACTATAGTTCCGTTCATTTGCTCCCATAGTGTTATGCCTGTACTAAAATTGTTCTTCATGCTCCTGCATTCTTCATTCCCACTTTTCTATCATAAAATGGTAGACACTGTACTTACCAAACTTATGAAATAGCCCTCTAGTAATTGAGCTACTACCAGATGTACCCGAATATACAAATATATAAGGGCAATGTTACTTAGGAGACTTTAATCTATTTGAGAGGTCAAAGTAGCTCAATTTAGTGTGTTAGAAGTAGTAGAGTAGGTAGCTTTTTTATTTATTTTGAAGAAAGATCCAATAGGATTTTATAATCCATTGGATGGAAGGTGTGCTAGAAAGAGAAGAATCAAATATGTCACTAGGTTTCAGGCCTGAGTACTTGGAATGATAAGAGTTGCCATTGTCCTACTTGAGAAAACTGAGGGAGGAGATATTTCACAGGATGGAGAGATGAAGGGCCAAGTATGGAATGTAGTATCTACTATAAATCAGAGTTGACATGTTGCATTAGTTAGGTGTCTTTAAGGACACCTTCACTTCTGACACCAATTGCAAATTCAAGGGTATTCAAGATCACCAGCAAGTTTGATAATTCACTAGAACAACTCACAGAATGATTGACTGCTATTATACTGTTGTGATTTATAACAAGAAAAGGATACAGATTAAGATCAGCCAAGAGAAAAGACACACGGGGCAAAGCTCACGGGAGTCCACACTCAGGGGTTCCAGTGTCCTCTCCCCGTGGATTTGTGAACAGTGCTAACTATTGCCAGCAACACTAAGGGACAATATGCATGGAATGTTACCAACAAGAAAGCCCACCTGAGTCTTGGTGCCCAGAGTTTTTACTGGTGCTTAATCATGCAGACATGGCTGAGCACTGGCCTGGCTGACCCTCCAGAGATCGATAACCTCACAACTCAAACACCTACTACAAGTCACATTGTTAGACCACCCTGTATAACACAAGGGCCCCAGATAACAAAGACGCTCTTGTCAGGCAGGACATTCCAAGGACTTAGACATTACCTCCCAAGAGCCTCTAGCAAAGGCCAGACTTCTTTGGGGAGTTCCGTTCATTTGCTCCCATAGTGTTATGCCTGTACTAAAATTGTTCTTCATGCTCCTGCATTCTTCATTCCCACTTTTCTATCATAAAATGGTAGACACTGTACTTACCAAACTTATGAAATAGCCCTCTAGTAATTGAGCTACTACCAGATGTACCCGAATATACAAATATATAAGGGCAATGTTACTTAGGAGACTTTAATCTATTTGAGAGGTCAAAGTAGCTCAATTTAGTGTGTTAGAAGTAGTAGAGTAGGTAGCTTTTTTATTTATTTTGAAGAAAGATCCAATAGGATTTTATAATCCATTGGACACAGGCCTGCAATCTCTGGGGTCCAAGAGAGAAGTAAATACCATAAACTCGTGAAAAAGATTAATCTGTGCCAGGCACAGTATCAAGTGATTCAAATGATTATTAGCTCATTTGATTTTTTTTGCTAGAAAGAGAAGAATCAAATATGTCACTAGGTTTCAGGCCTGAGTACTTGGAATGATAAGAGTTGCCATTGTCCTACTTGAGAAAACTGAGGGAGGAGATATTTCACAGGATGGAGAGATGAAGGGCCAAGTATGGAATGTAGTATCTACTATAAATCAGAGTTGACATGTTGCATTAGTTAGGTGTCTTTAAGGACACCTTCACTTCTGACACCAATTGCAAATTCAAGGGTATTGAAGATCACCTGCAAGTTTGATAATTCACTAGAACAACTCACAGAATGATTGACTGCTGTTATACTGTTGTGATTTATAACAAGAAAAGGATACAGATTAAGATCAGCCAAGAGAAAAGACACACGGGGCAAAGCTCACGGGAGTCCACACTCAGGGGTTCCAGTGTCCTCTCCCCGTGGATTTGTGAACAGTGCTAACTATTGCCAGCAACACTAAGGGACAATATGCATGGAATGTTACCAACAAGAAAGCCCACCTGAGTCTTGATGTCCAGAGTTTTTACTGGTGCTTAATCATGCAGACATGGCTGAGCACTGGCCTGGCTGACCCTCCAGAGATCGATAACCTCACAACTCAAACACCTACTACAAGTCACATTGTTAGACCATCCTGTATAACACAAGGGCCCCAGATAGCAAAGACGTTCTTGTCAGGCAGGACATTCCAAGGACTTAGAAATTACCTCCCAGGAGCCTCTAGCAAAGGCCAGACTTCTTTGGGGGTAAGGCTAATTCATTACTGCACAGTTGTGAAATAGGAGAGTGCATTTAAGAGTCCAGATTTCAGGGGAGTGTTCTGGCAATAGATAGAAATTTGGTAGTCATCAGCATATAGATAGAGTATTAATTAGGTTCCAAACAGGAAACAGAACTGATTTAGATACTTGAAATGGAGAGATTTTGATAGAGACCACTCACAAGACTGCAGACAGGATTTGGGGAGCAAACAGGGCCTATTGGAGCACACACAGGCCTGCAATCTCTGGGGTCCAAGAGAGAAGTACATACCATAAACTCGTGAAAAGGATTAATCTGTTCCAGGCACAGTATCAAGTGATTCAAATGATTATTATCTCATTTGATTTTTTCCTATATGTTAATAAATATTATCACATTATTACATATGAGAAAACTAAAGTTTAAAAGATTTAAATACCTTTGTAGGCACTCGAGAGAAAGTTAATGAGGTGGGTGTGGGCTGCATGCCACTGTATGGTTCGGAAACTTCGCAGCATGCTGCAACACACAGTATTGACCTTTGGGTTTTAGCCTCTCTTCATGACTTACCTGCTAACGGTTACTCTGTAATTGCCTGTTGGTGACTCCCTCACCCAGGCCTTACTAAGAGGCATCTGTTTTGCTAGATCAGTTCTGTAGTATTTGTGATGTGGACTTGACAAATGTCAGCCAAGCAGAAATAACAAAAACATCATGGTCAGACTCTCCTACAGAGAAATGTCAACAAAAAGGTAAATTATATTTCCCAGGGAAATGGAAGCAGAGTAGTGTTTATGGGTGTGCATATGTGTGCGCATGTGTGTGTTTATGTGTATTATGTGTCAGAGTGAGTTTTCAGGATTTGAGGTTATTTGAAGACAGGAAAATATAGAATTGTAACGAGTCGCTTCAAACTATAAATTTGTACACTTGTAAAATATTTTCAGGAGACTGCATGTCAGAATTCCTCTTTGGACTTTACTTGTTTGAATGCATTATGGTTCAGGATTGAACCATTCAGGTCCTGGCTTTCATAGAGAGCAGGATGCCTAAAATGTATGGTTGGCATTGTATTATTTTTCATTTTGAAGTATAGAAATGCTTTTCTATCAATAAAAATATAATGGATAGGATTTGATGATACAAAAAATAAGCAGGAGATTTTAATATAGGGATGACCTTTACATGATGCTATCATGCCTAGCCCACTACCCCAGGTACAATCCCTATTAAAACATGCCCCTGAACACAGAATTAGTATGAAAATCATTCTCAACACAATGTTCTTCACATCCACATGCTGAGATTGCAATTGAAACTCATTTGCTATTTAGATTTCAATATATCAAGCTAAAGTACTTTTATTTTTACACTAGAGGCCTGGTGCACAAAATTCGTCCACTGGGGAAGGGGTTGTCCCTCAGCTCAGCCTGTACCGTCTCCAATCTGGAACATCCCTCTCACAATCTGGGACTGCTGGCTCCCAACTCCTCGCCTGCCTGCCTGCCTGATTGCCCCTAACCGCTTCTGCCTGCCAGCCTGATCACCCCCAAACCACTCCCCTGCCAGCCTAATTGACGTCTTACTGCTCCCCTGCTGGCCCGGTCACCTCCAACTGCCCTCCCCTGCCAGCCTGGTTGCCCCTAACTGCCCTCCCCTGTAGGCCTGATCCCCCCCCCACCAACTGCTCTCCCCTGCAGGTCTGGTTGCCCCCAGCTGCCCTTTCCTGCTGGCATGGTCACCCCTAACTGCCCTCCCCTGCTGGCCTGATCGCCCACAACTGCCCTCCCCTGACAGCCCTCTTGTGGCTGTGGGCGCCGCCTTCTTTGAGGGTGTGGCAGTCAATTACCATATTCCCTCCTTATTGGCTGTGGGTGCTGCCATCTTTGAGGGCAGGGCAGTCAATTAGCATATTCCCTTATTTGTTCTGGGCATCGCCATCTTTGCGACAGCGTGAGGGTCAATTAGCATAGTTCCTCTTATTAGATAGGATATTTTGATTTTTGAATTTCTTAGGCTCTAGCATACTTTAAAAATACAGCAAATCTCAGAAAGAGAGGAGCCAATCCCTGTCTAGAAGGTTACTGTTAGGATTTGAAGGTTTTTTCAGGAGATCAGCCCTCTAATTTTACTTCATATCACTAGCTTTCTCTCTTCGAACAAGATGAAACAGCTTTGGAAGCTTCATCTTTCCTTCCTCTTCTCCCTTCTTTTCCTAGCCCCCAGTGTTCTTTATTTTCTATTTCCCCAGTACTGAAGAACAAATTCACCTAACCCCAGAGGAGGAGGGCTCACAGAAATTTGGAGACAAACATTTTTGTAGTGCCAATCTACCTCTCCTGTCAAAACCACTTAAAATTTTTAAAAATTATGATTAGCTTTCTTCTCTATATTTAGAGCATTACCAAACATTACAAAATCCATACCTGGTCTACATATTCTATCAAATTTTCTTTAAAACATTCTGTAGTACAAATAAAACATCCTAATAAAAATAACTCAAAACGTTATTCTTTGGCCTCTCAATGAATGATCCTTTCTCAACTAAAAAAAAAAAAAGTGTGTGTGTGTGTGATGAACCATTGAATGTAGATGAGTCATTTTTGTATCGTTTATTATACAGTGCACTTTTGGGGGAAGTCTGGCCTGCACAGAGACCACATTTGCTGAAATGATAAATAAGGCTGTTGAGTAAGCCAGGTGGCAAAGCTCTAGTTTGTGGGCTGCCCAAATCAATACCTGGGGATGGGAGGAGACATGGGACTCCCTTCCTGGGGCCTGGAGAGGCTGGGTCTGTGGAGAGGTTGTGTGATTGATCTTTTTGGAAGGCAGCGCCAGCTGGAGTGTGCACAAATGGCTCCTTCTGGAGTCTCCTTAAAAGCTAAATTGATGGCAACTTTTGAAAAGAGCAGCTCAGACCTCTGTTCCCTATAAGCACAAGATAAACCTTGATTTCAGCTATTGTAAAATAACTGAAAGTGGAAAGAGGTTAGAAAAATATACTATCTGTGAAGGAATTAGAGGCAGTAGAATGTTACTCATCTTCCAAAATAAAGTGATAATTGCAATGCGCAGCTCTTCTTTGTTAGAAGCTTTTCAGAAACCCATCTGTGCAGATTGTTTCTTTTTTATTACCATTACATCAACTAATTGCATTAGGGAAAAGTGGGCATTTTAATTAAAAGGCTGTTTTAAGGAGTTATAATTCTACTCTTTCATTAAATAACCTAACCAGGTGCCAAATTGGCTAAACTATTTTTCTGAAAATTGTTCTTCGGAAATTATTTGTTTTAGCCACATTTTCAATAAAATAGGCTTTTCTCTTTTATTTCATCTCAGAGATGGGTCCCTTTATTTCTCCATTTTGACCAAAGGCCCCATAGGACAGGACTACATGTAAACCATTTAAATACTTTGAGAGGCTCACTTTTTTTTTCCCCTAAAAAGGGGGAAAACTGTTTTGTTTTTTTTACAAAGCATGCATATTCAGTTCTATATGATGATGAATTTGATTAGGGTGATCTTTTCAGGAATTATTATTTTTAAAACATTGTTTGTTGTAGGAGGATATTAGGGGAGGTAGGAAGATCGACAGAGATCTGCAGAGGAAAATACATAGCCAGTATTGTAATTAGAATATATTCCTTTCGTTTACGCCCATTTTACTACGGAGAAAACACCATCCACATACAGGATGCCATCCAATTACTTATATAAAATAGGTAGGTAAGCATCTGTTCTTTGGATGTTTTGAATGCATCTTCCATTTTGTCACTCCTCTTATTCTTCCAAAGTGTTCTAAATAACAGGTTTGGGACAGACATTTGTATCTAAATGTCAGATAATGAGGAAGACAAAGAACCTAGAAAGAAAATATAGATTAAAAAAGAAGCTACACCCCAGGGCACATCAACAAATGCTTAGAAGCCAAGAGAGATAGAAGTGCTTAGACTTCTGAGTACAGGAGATGATGGAAAGCCGTAACTTAAAACTATGATGCTGCTCTTAGGATTCAAATAGGTGTCCAGATTTCTGCTCTCTGATGCTATTGAACCACTTTTATTCCAAAAACTGATTGTGAAAAACATTATAGGAACAACTTTTGTATTAAAAAATGCCAAAGTCAGACTTGATATCATGCAGTTGAGACTGAATACATAATATAACTTCAGTCATAGTGTTTATCAGTGAAACAGTGTCTGCCACATAGAAGACATGGAGTAGATCTATGTTGAATGAAGACATTTCACTTAAATTCTTAACTAGGAAATGGCAGTTCCTAGTAGCAACAGTTATTTTCTTAGATCTTCGATATTATTCCCCAGGGAAGCTGGCAAACTGAAATCTGTTACATTAATGCCAGCAGGGATGTATATGTGTGAAGAGAATAAGTAAACATTTATTGTTTTATGGCTCCAGGGACTATCCACATGAGTTCTTAAGAGACTTGAATATCCTTGGCAGTATTTATACTTAAGGCGAACTTCACAAATACTCTTTATGGATTTTATTCTTCATAAATTTTATGTTTTTGAGTTAGTTGAGCTTTTTCAACTTAAAACTGCTGGACTAATTTGTAACTATATAACCCCTTTCCTTTGGTAATAAGTTCATCTCTTAAAAATTTGATTAAAATATTGTTAGGTTTTCAGTCTAAATCAGTGTCAAATACCTTCTAAAACAGACTTAATAACTAGCACATTAAAAAAATAACTATATTCTTCCTATGTTAATAAAAATAACACCAATGACAACTGCCACTTATTGAGGATCTAATATATGCCAGTTTCTTTTTTTGGTGTTTTATATATTAATATGTAGATGGTTTTATTCTTTTACACAGATCATAGATTTTTGAACTGAGATTCAAATACAATACCCAGGCTATTTTTTGTTATGATAGGCCAACTCCCCTAAGTCTACATTTAACTTGCACAAAATCTTGTGAGGTAAATAAGCCAAGGGCAGCTTGCTCTTCTTTCTTCAGCTAAAGCTACTGATCAGGTATTGATCAGTCTGTGTTTATATAAATAATTTTGTTAGAATAATGAAAATTTACAGCTATGAACAATTTAGAGATAATCCAATCTAATAATTCTTAGACATTTTGGTTTTAGCACTTCACATTCTTAATATTTCATGATTATATCTGAAAGAACTTATGTGTTTTATATACTGATACCATATTCAAAATAAAAATCATAAATTTAAAATACGTATTGATTCATTTAATAATGGCAATAGTAAACCCATTATTTAATCACATAAATAGCATATTTTTAATGAAACATACCTATATTTTCCAGAGCAAACAAACAAAAAACAGTGAGAAGAGTGGCTTTGCTTTATATTATCATAAGTCTCTTTAATATTTGATTTAATGGGAGTTAGCTGGATTTTCATATCTGTTTTCTCATTCAATCTCTTGTAACATCATACATTTTGTAACCTCTAGTACACTCCACTTCACACATGAGTGAATGAGAGTAAAAAAGCCAAATAATCTCTTAGTTTTATTATGAAAACGTAAGGATGTAGGGGTCTGCGGACCACACTTTGAGAACTACTGATCTACCATGGAAACTAAAGTTTCCTCTGGACCTGGTCCTTTTATACATGCTTTGAAAGATTTTATAAGTCCAATGTTAAACTCTGCTACAATTAAGCAGGTGCTATATGTAGCAGATATTTATTTTTACCTTGGTACAGCTCAATTTTATGTATATACTAAATAATATAATCTGTACTCATTATATACATGTTAACTCTCTAGACTGAATTGTATTGTTTAAAGGGTACATGTAATATCAATTAATTATATACTATTTACTTTGCTATATTAATAAATATTTAAATTTATAAAACAAAATGAACTGATAATACTATACTTTGTAAATTATACCATCATTATTTGGAGAATTTTAAATGGCAAAATTGTAAAATAATCTACAATAGAGTAATTTTTATGGGATGCTATTTTAAAAGCAAAAGATAGTAGATAAGTTTCAGCTTGTATGTTTTTTAAATTGTATGTCTTATTTGTGGATGAAAATAATTGGTTAAGTTAATTTTATAGTTAACTATGTTGCACTATATTAAAGTGCACACAGCATAAATATATGAGAATCTATTATTTATTTTAAAACTTTTATAATTGGATTTTAGTCTTTAGATCTTATATATTTTAATAAACGATAGGTTTTTAGTTATAATGATATGTTCCAGGTTAGTTACTTACAAATCTTTTCCTTTATTATTATTGTCATATTAATATTTATGAAAATAGCTTTTCAGGGAAGATAGAAATGGAGAAATAAAAATATAGAAATAAAATGGAAAAAGAGGTAGGTGGATAAGAAGAAAGAGTAAAAAGAAGAGAAAAGGAAATTGCTAATTTGGTTCAAGCTTGAATATAATTGGCTGATCCTTTTTTCTTATCAAGCTCTTTTATATATTGTGTCTTTTGTATCAGTTCCTAAAGGGGTTTCATTACTTGAAGTTTATATAAAGGAATACAGTCAGTTATTTATCTTTGTTATTTTTAAGTGCATGACATTTCTATGACCTATTAAATATGCGTCTATTAGTTTGATTTATTTTTTAATGTAATCAAGAGCTACTGCTCTAGGAAAATGTTTGCTTTACCAATGTCTGTGGTTATATTAATTTCTGAATTTAATATTATACCTAGAAAGCAATATTAAAAAGTTTATTTCTTAAAGTAATTTAATTATGGTTCAGGCTACTTAGAGTCTATTTTATTAAGGAATATTATTTCACTTTTGAAAATACACCAAATTACTAAACCATTACTTGTAAACAACAAACAAAAAAAGAAGTAACCAAAGTTTCTAACAATAGAGAGTAATTACACAAATTACGTCCTCTATAAAACACTCTTAATGATGGACAAACTAGAATAATAGTCACTGACTTAAAACAGTGTATAAAACATTTTCACAAAACAACTATTAATATAAAACACAAAACAAATCAAACCTCTAAGTATATATTTGAAATTGCACAGGAAGTATATGGAATATTTATATTTCAAGCTATTAACAGTGAGTAGTATTGAGGTACAGAGGGAGACAATTTGACACCCTTCATTTACATATTTAAATGATTTATGTTAACTCATAGTCATTTATGTATTTCATAATTTGAAAAATACCTTATAGAATTTCAAAAATGATTATTTTAATGAAAATCATCTGGAATCTAGAGTTTTGAAATAGGAATTTTAATGGTCATACTACATTATGCACATATACATGGGCAAGAAAATCAGACATTGTGGTATGTTTTGTGATTCTATGGCCCACTCCAACTTTTCTCTAATATTCTTTTTATGTACCTTTTTCATTAAAGGTCTCATTCGTTTGCAAGAGCTCATCAAAGCTCCATCAAGGTACAATCTTCGACTTAAAATTCGTCAACTACCTGCTGATACAAAGGATGCAAAACCCTTACTAAAAGAAATGAAAAGAGGCAAGGAGTTCCATGTAATCTTTGACTGTAGCCATGAAATGGCAGCAGGCATTTTGAAACAGGTAATGTTTAAATTACTTAAACTATTAGTTTATTTTTAAATTTGCATTTAAAGTTTGGGCTTTGGTTTTCAAATCAAAGTATTATTGTTATACGGACAGTTTATTTTCTGTCCGTACACACAGAATATTTTCCTAGATGTAATTTTCTGATAAAAAGTCTGACAATTGCTTTTAATAAATTGTTTTGCAGGAAAAGTAATGTCAGGATTGATGATCTTCAAACAGATTGTAGTTCATAGGTTATTTTACATGGCTAAATACTGTTTTTTAATGTGAATATTGATTAATGACACAGATATTTCTGTTTTGTACTGAGATGAAGGAGAAACTAGGGGTCAATAGTTGAGCAGCTCAGCCATTAAAATCAACTGGTAGGAAAAGAAAAAAAGATTTGCTATTTAGCTGGTATCTACTGTGAGATGCCTTACACATTTGCTCATATTTAATCATCATCACAACCAAAAGGAAAATGGGCTATCTCTACTTTAAGACAAAGAGAATGAGTCTCAAAAAGATTAAGTAACTTGACCAATGTCAAACAGCAAGGAAATACCAGAAGGATGTGTATCCCACCCAGTGACATTAAGAAATAAAACTGAAAGGAATAATGAACAAACAAGAAAACAAACAATCAAAAACTCATAGACACAGACAACAGTATAGTGGTTACCAGAAGGAAGGGAGTGGGAGGATAGTAAAGGGGAAAGGGGGTTAAATGCATGGTGACACAAGATTTAACTTTGGGTGGTACACACACAATGCAATGTACAGATGATGTATTATAGAATTGTACACTTGCAATCTATATAATTTTATTAAGAGGACATTTAATAAAAAAGAAATATTCCTTCCAGAATAAGCATTGCTTACTTAAAAAGATAATACTAAATCAAATGAAATAATTTATAGCAGTAAGATCTCTTAATATTATTTCAGCACTATTCAGACCTAATAGCACCTTTGAAAACAGCAATTATTATTAGCTTACTAGAGGCCAGGTGCAAAAAAATTTGTGCCCTCGTGGGGGGGGGGCCCTCAGCCCGGCCTGTGCCCTCTCGCAATCTGGGACCCCTCGGGGAATGACCACTTGCTGGCTTAGGCCCGCTCCCCGGGAGCTTGGGCCTAAGCTGGCAATCAGACATCCCTCTGGCAGCCCTAGGGGGATGTCCACTTGCCAGCGGGGAGCAGGCCTAAGCTGGAGTCGGACATCCTTAGCGCTGCTGAGGAGGCAGGAGAGGCTCCCACCAACACCACTGTACTGGCAGCCATCAGCCTGGCTTGTGGCTGAGCAGAGCTCCCCCTGTGGGAGCACACTGACCACCAGGGGGCAGCTCCTGCATTGAGCATCTGCTCCCTGGTGGTCAGTGTGTGTCATAGTGACCACTCATTCCCATTCGTTCTGCTGTTAGGGTCAGTTTGCATATTACCCTTTTATTATATAGGATAGAGGCCTGGTGCATGGGTGGGGGCCAGTTGGTTTGCCCAGAAGGGTGTCCCGGATCAGGGTGGGGGTCCCGCTGGGGTGCCTGGCCAGCCTGGGTGAGGGGCTGATGGGTGTTTGCAGGCTGGTCACACCCCCTTCAGGGTGGGGGTCCCCACTGGGGTGCCTGGCCAG
>NW_005371219.1:13113509-13130610 GCF_000412655.1 Myotis brandtii | reverse complement strand
GCGGCAGGCGGGAAGCTTGGCTTCCTCCATCATTGGGGCAACCAAGCCTCCTGCTTGCTCCAGCTCCGTGGCTGCCAGCCGCCTCCTTGGTTGGGTTAATTTGCATATTGTTGCTCTAATTGGCTGGTGGGCGCGGCTTAAGGCATAGCAAAGGTACGGTCAATTTGCCCGTTTGTCTTTTATTAGTGTAGATATCTTACAGATGAGGGAACTAATGTTGGGAGTTAAATAGTTAGTTTAAGGCTATATACTTACAATGTGGTAAAACCTGGATTTGAACATAAGTTTTTATACTTTGTTTTTTAGAATTTTTGTGTACATTGGCTAACACCATGGTGTTTTAGAATTTTTTAACTGTCTTGAAATCTTTCATGTGTAGGATAAAATTTCACTACTAGAGAGTGATGTAGATTCAAATGTCAAATTATGTCCTTTAACGTATAATTACCAACAGTAAATGCCTGTTATAACATGGTTATTTTATTAAACAGAAGTTTGTCCAATCTTCCCATATGAATATTGATTTCACTACAGTAAAATATTTAATTGGATTTTGAAAATTGATCTAGTGTTATATTTGGGTAATAAAGCATGTGAGGTTTGTTTGTTTTTATTTTTTTTAATGAGCAAAATAATGCAATAAAGTAAGCACTGAAATCTAGAGTAGGAATTTGTTTTCATTTAATATCAAAACAATTCTTGATCACATTAAGAATACACAGACTTGCCCAGCCAGTATTGCTCAGTGGTTGAACATCGAACTATAAGACAACAGGTCATGGTTCAGTTCTTGGTCAGGGCACATGCCCAGGTTGCAGGCTCTATCCCCATTGTGGGATGTGCAGTAGGCAGCTGATCAATGATTCTCTCTCATCATTGATATTTCTCTCTCTCTCCCCCTCTTTCTTCCTCTCTGAAATCAATAAAAAATGTATTTAAAAAAAATACAGCCTTGTAAAGGAGACTTTTTCTTTATTCCTGGAGTGAGTTAATACTCAGCTATTTGTCAGTAACAGAGCTTTGGTAGGCTCTCTCTATAGGCTTCCAATTAGCATGTAAATGATCAGCTATTTTGTCCCTAGAATAACTAACTATGACTTATTTTGCTATTTGAAAGGTGAGAGGCCTATCATCTTTAATAGAATTTCCATTCTGCCTTCTTTTTTATTCATTCATTATTTTATACTTTATACTTGTTTTTTTATGTGTATTCTGACTTAGAGATAGTAAGAAATATTTATTCTAAAATAAACCTAGGTCAGGATACACATATTAGTAAGAAAACAGAATTATGATAATATTTAAAATATATACACAACAGAAAAAGATACATAATTATAACAAGACTACTGGCCCCGTGCACAAATTCATGCATGGGTGGGGTCTGGCCAGCCTGGCCCCAATTGGGGTGGATCGGGGCCAGGCCTGTCGGGAAGAGGAGATGGTGGGAGGTTGAGACTGGCCCCCGCCCCAGTTGGGGCCTGATCAGGGCCGGGTAGCTATGGGGAGGGGCGGAGGGCAATTGGCCAGTGGGCTTCGCCCCCAATTGGGGTTGAGGGGGCCAATCGGGGGCCAGTTGCCTGGAGGAGAATCTGCAGGCGGTTGGCTGTTGGCCCTGCCCCTAAATGGAGTCTGGAGGTCGATCTGGGGTGGGGTTGGGTGGGGGGAATGGCTGCAGGAGGTTGGCCAGCTGGTCCCACTCCCTGTTGGGGTAGGGGGGCGATCAGGGTTGGGGCTGTGAGGGGGGAGGGTTTGCGAGCTGATCAGGATGGTGGGGGCCCAAAGGGGGCGGGGTTTGCCTGAGGGAGGGGCTGCAGGAGGTTGGCTGTCCTGCCCCACCCTCGGATCAGGCCGGTTCTCTGGCTGCATATATATATATATATATATATATGTGTGTGTGTGTGTGTGTGTGTTTGTGTGTGTGTATATGTATATGTATATATATGGATTAGTAAATGAAAATTCAGAGCAAAGGTGAAATGAGAATGTGAAAATTAAGAAGTCAGAGTTACATTATCACACAGAATATGTCCTTTTAGATCAGGGGTGGGCAAACTTTTTGACTCGAGGGCCACAATGGGTTCTTAAACTGGACCGGAGGGCCGGAACAAAAGCATGGATGGAGTGTTTGTGTGAACTAATATAAATTCAAAGTAAACATCATTACATAAAAGGGTACGGTCTTTTTTTTTTTTTTTTTTAGTTTTTTTCATTTCAAAAGGGCCGGATCCGGCCTGCGGGCCGTAGTTTGCCCACGGCTGTTTTAGATTCTAACACTGGCAAACCACATATATACAGCAGTATTTTTTTAAGTTACCTTGTCCCAGAGATTTGTCTCCTCTTTAGAACTCAGTTATTATAGAAACCAATCCAAGAATAAATCAAATAACTTCCTTCTTGTTAATGCAGCGAGACCACATTTACTAAGACTCTATTTTATGATTTATAATTTTTTTCTGAGATTCTTCAACATTGGTTAAGGATGGAACTCTGAGGATATGGTATAGGATTTGGAGAGCAGACATAGATGGGTTTAATCCAATATTTTTAATATCCAGAAAAAAATAATGGATTTATCAGTGTAGCCTTATTTGCTTATTTGTTTGCTTAATTTGTTTACACTAACTAAGCTTTTTCTAAATACTGAGCAATAGTGAATTTGAAGTTCTCTTTTCTGAAAGCTTTAAAACTGAGTGGAGCTTGGAGCTGGCTAGATTTTTCTGAGGCAAATTGAAGACACTAATTGACATGCATGCCTTATAGCTAAGATGCCACCTCCGCCCAGAATGAATTTGTGTAGTTAGTGTGTGGAACAGTATTTGATGTTAGATGCACCTGAAAATGCTTGTTTTCTACTAAGACTCTTTATCCAAAAGTCTTTGTTTTAATATTAGTAGTCTAATATTGACAAGGACTTAAACGTATGAAATAAAACATAGAGGATTGAAATTGGCCTATTAATAAAAATATATTTCTTTATCTGTACTTTTTGAATGACAGTGGTGATTTACACCTGCTTCTTTAATGTCGGGGAAACATCTCTAAAATGCTAAAAAAATTCCTATTGGCATTGTACTTTGCAGCACATTTTTCCCTAATTGAGTAATACCTTTTATCAAAATAAAATGGTGTTCCTCATTAGGGTATTAATGGTGGACACATTACACACATAATGAACTAAGATGTGCTATCTCAGGTTTGTGTCAAATGAAATTTCTCCTTCAATATGCAAAGCAATAAGCTTCACAATTGCACACATTCAACTAATAGCTATTCTATCAAGATAATTAGTTCTGAAATATCTTCAGTAACCACTAATCTTCTTCAACTATGGAGGAAAAATTTAGTCTGACTCAATTTTAATGTAACCTTAATAATATAGACTGATTCTTTATTAAATCATACTATTTTGTTCTCATTTGTCTTATTGACATAATGTATTTCATATAATGTGTACCTTTAGTATCAGTATACTTATATTTACTTATTTTTATTTTTATTTCTTAGGCATTAGCAATGGGGATGATGACAGAATATTATCATTATATCTTTACCACTCTGGTAAGTAATTTATAAAACATAAAGATAATGCTCTAAATTTTATTATTATGACTTTCCAGAATGGAAAATGGGTTTTTGAGTGAGAAGAAATAATATGACTGACACTGTTGTAGTTATACTGTATATTATTTTGATAAAGCCCAGGAGGAATTATCATAACAAAGAACTAATATTTCTTGGTGGGAAGCTGGTGATATTAAAATAAAATCATTTTAGATATTAAATTCAAAATATTATCTCATCTGTAGATGAGTTTCAGAACATAATGCAATTCAAAACTAGTTCACTGAGAAATCAATGTTTTAGAAAAGCACAAATTCTTATGTGGTTAACTCTATTCACTTTACAAAAATCATATTTGTTGAAGCTGCTCTTTTAGTAGATTAAATTTACTATATTGTATTTGTCTATATTTAGTTGGTTTTTTAGTCAATATTATTTAATTAACTATTAGAAAATTGAATGTTACGTTTATCTTTTGTCTGTACATACCCATCACACAGTTTTTCCTTAATATGCACAAAAACCTGACTTTGCTGTTTTATCAAACCTACTTACTCTATTCATTTATCATGTCATATCCTGATTTCTCTTTATTAAAAACATAACATTTAAATAAGTAAAGTTGAAGATCTAGTTGACTTTATTGAATGATTTTGAATCGGACAGCATCCCGTCTACCAAGTGGAGAGGAGCTCTGAGGGGGTGTACAAAAGGCTTTTAAAGGCAGAGAGAGGGTGGGAAGAGGAAGTCATAAATGCAGAAAAGGGTTATTTCTGGCAAGGTTACCTCCTATTGGGGGACAAAAGGGTATATTTAGGCAGATTACCTCACTGTTGTTGACCTGGAAATTACAGACAGACCAGTAAGATGACATTCCCAAGGAAGTTTGAAAATGCAATTAGGTTAAGTATTAAGCTTTGGTTGGGTGACATGGGCTTTGCAAAAGTGATTCCATTTGGGGCCTGTTTCTTTTAACACCTTCCCCTGTGAAACAGCTGTATGTCTCCAAAATTTGTTTCCTGCCTGTCTCCAAAAAGTATCTCCAAATTTGGGCTGGGCCTCCATCCTATTTTCTTTTCTTTTTTTTTTTAATCTTTGATCATTTTCTTCAGAAATGGTATGTATTTAAAGTTCCAATTATTACCTTTGTTCAAATAAGATCTAAATGTCCATCTGTAATAGTCTTGAATTGTTGTGTATTAGTATTGCTACACTGAAGAATAATCCTAATTGTTGTGTCATTAGGATCATTTCAAATTATTTAAACTTAATATATTATCCTCTAAATTGACCCCTCTCTGACTTCCTTCAAAATTTCTATTGTCTCTGACTCATTATCACCAACAAAATTCTACTGTTCTTTCCTCCATAGTGTCTCTAGCATGCATCTTCTCTATTTCCCCAGTGACCAATTTTTTAAAAATATGTATTTTATTGATTTTTTACAGAGAGGAAGGGAGAGGGATAGAGAGTTAGAAACATCGATGAGAGAGAAACATCGATCAGCTGCCTCCTGCACACTCCCCACTGGGGATGTGCCCGCAACCAAGGTACATGCCCTTGATCGGAATTGAACCTGGGACCCTTGAGTCCGCAGGCTGATGTTCTATCCACTGAGCCAAACGGTTAGGGCCCCAGTGACCAATTTAACAAATGCTTTTTTTCTCTGTTAACTTAAAAGTCTTCCAGGTAATCACCTTGTTTTTCGGAGGGTTGAAACTACCAGATCAAATTACTAAGATTTATTTGATCACAATAGCTTCCTGTATTAAAACTCTCCTTCACTGGAGATCCTTCTAGCTGTAAGTTGCACTTTACTGATAAATATTAAGGTTAACTCTGCTGTACTATCTCTATATCACTTCCCACCAGGAGAATTTTTGTGGCCTGTAAGAAACTCAGTGATAGGCTGGTGGAGAGGGAGTGGAAGCCTTCACTCATCAGCAAATTATATTTTAATTCTGCCAAAATTCAGTTCTCCCATAATCATAAGATTTTAGGGAAATCAAAAGCATCTCTTAATAAGAAAAAAAATACAAAAAGAACTAGTGTGTAGTGTATAGAACACAGCCTGTAATTGAGGCCTTTTTAGTTTGATTCTAACCTAACTTTTCTAGTTGATTTGTTTGCTGCTACTCTCTTTTATGAATTCTCTTTTGTGGCCAAACTGATCTAGATCAGTCTTCTGGATAGGTTGTATATTTTCTAATTTTTATCTCTACTGACACTTCAAATGGCCTCCTTTCCCCTTTCGCCTCTCAAAAGCCTGACCACTCTTTGATGGCAGCTCAGAATCCATCTGCTTTAGGGAGTTGTTTCTGACTATGAAAATTAAGTCATCTGTCTTCTGACTTTTGCTGACTTCTACTCTTTTACCCCTTCGCATACATTGCAATATATTATTTACCGCATTGGATATCTATCCTTGGCTTGACTGCAAACATTGAAAAAGAAAAAACTAAAGATTCACATACTTTTATTCCTGTTATCTAACCTGTATAGCTGTACGTGTCCAAGGCAAGCTTTACATAGAACCAATGTCATTAATCTTGCCCCTGTTCTTATGTAGCGGTAAGATCGGTTAGAGAAAAGGCAAAGGTCTGATGTGCTGCATGTTTTCATAGTGCCATCCAAGTACTTTGATAGCTTTGGTCTCCTGTCTTCTGGAAAAACAAAGGGCAAAGCAGAGCATTCACTGTATACAGATTGGAAATCTAAAGGGTTCCTTATGAAGTTGCCAGATAGGGTGTCACAAAGGGACTGCAGGTATTCTGCAACCGAAAAGGACAGTCTTCTTAACTTTTTTTTTTCTGTTTTGATATATTTTTTATTTAGTTAGAAGCCATATATTGTGACCTGTTTCTTAAAACAAAACAAAACAAAACAAAACAAAACAAAAAACACCTAAAATATAAAATGGCAATAACCAGCCAAAAAAGCAGGGCATAGAAAAGATACCTCTAGTTAGTTAAAAGTGAAATAGTAATGCATAATATTTAAGGATAAGCTATCCTTAACATGGGAAAGAAAGCTCATGTAAATCTTAAAGGTGGCTATAAAAAGCCTGTTGTAGCATTGGTGGAATTAGAATAGTGTGTGTATATATGTATCCTAAGGCAAGCAAGAATAAGTGACTATTTCAATTATGCATGCTTGTAAATATACTCTTTTGATAATAACATGAAAACATTTGTCTTTCAGGACCTCTTCGCTCTTGATGTAGAGCCCTACCGATACAGTGGCGTTAACATGACAGGGTTCAGAATATTAAATACCGAAAATACGCAAGTCTCTTCCATCATAGAAAAATGGTCGATGGAACGGTTGCAGGCACCTCCGAAACCCGATTCAGGTTTGCTGGATGGATTTATGACGGTATGAATAACCACTTAAACATCAGTTTATGTGTTTCTACGTAATATTGCATAAATTATTAAATTCTCTGGATCTAAACGCTGGACTAATAGTTTGACCTTTAAAGACATATCAGAACTACTATTACAAATAATTCTTTTGAAAATTTTTAAATTAGTTCTTTATTGAAAATTTACACTTTTAGCAAAGTATCTCTAGAGGCATTTTTACTATGGTTAGAATACTACAGTGTAGAAATTTCTCTAAAATTAATTAGTGCCATAACATGATAAATTAGAGACTGAAAAGAAGACATTGCCTGACAGTTGTCCTTCTGGTTTTAATTGGAAATCTAAAGGATTCCTTATGGCCAATATATGATCACTCTTCAACATGTTGGTTTCTGATATCTGATATCCATATGGATGACTTACATTACACAAAATGTCCCTTGAACTTATTCACTTTTAATAAATTTTTAATATCAAGTAATTTTAATAAACTATAAAACAAGCACATAGAAAAAGCTCATGGAGTAGATGTCAATGTTGGAGAAATCCCTCCCACACTTCTAGCTCCGTATCCCATCCCTCAAAACCAAACAGCCAAATCTGAAACGACAAAGGAAATCCTTCCAAACGTGAATTTCCGTGAGAGCCCCTTCACCAATAAAAAGAACACAGTGTCCTACATGGTACACATTCAAAGTTAAAATAACTCCAACTTTTATAGCTATACATATTGTTTTAAAGCAAATCAATATATTTTAAAAATTCATATACTTAGGAATTTATCCATTTTGTCAAGATTGTCCAATTGTTGGCATATAGTTGTTTGTAATATTTTCTTACAATCCCTTTTATTTCTGGGTTGAGTCAATTGTTATTTCTCTTTCATTTCTGATTTTATTTATTTTGATCCTCTCTATCTTTTTTTTGATGATACTGGTTAAAGGTTCACCAATCTTGTTTAACTTTTCTTTTTTGCTTTATTGATTAAGGTATTACATGTGTGTTCTTATCCCCCCATTGCCCTCCACCTCACCCCCCAATCATGCTCTCACCCCCTGGTGTCTCTGTCCATTGGTTATGCTTATATGCATGCATACAAGTCTTTTGGTTGATCTCTCTCCCTTACCCCCACCCTCCCCTACCTTCCCTCTGAGATTTGACGGTCTGATCGATGCTTCTCTGTCTCTCTGGATCAATTTTTGTTCATCAGTTTATGTTGTTCATTATATTCCACAAATGAGTGAGATCATGTGATATTTATCTTTCTCTGATTGGCTTGTTTCATTGATCTTCTATATTGTTTTCTTAGACTCTATTTTTCTTTGTCTGCTCTGACCTTTACTATATCCTTCCTTCCACTCTAGTCTTTGTTTATTTTTCTTTCTAGTTCCATTAAGTGTAAAGGTAGGTTGTTTATTTGAAATTTTTCTTGTTTCTTGAGGTAGGCCTGTATTGCTATGAATTTCCCTCTTAGGACTGTTTTCCCATAGATTTTGGGTTATTGTAGTCTGATTTTCATTAGTTTCAAGGAATCGTTTAATTTCTTCCTTGATCCCATTGTTAACCCATTCATTATTAGTAACATTTCAATCTTACTAAATTTATTGAGATTTGTTCTGTTTTCTGACATTTGGTCTATCCTAGAAAATGTTCCATATGCACTTGAAAAGAATGTATATTCTGCTGCTTTGGGGTGAAATGCTCTGAAGATATCAATTAAATCCATCTAATCTTGTATGTCATTTAAGGGTGCTGTGTCCTTGTTGATTTTCTGTCAGGAAGATCAATCTATTGATATCAATGGGGTGTTAAAGTCCCCTACTATGACTGTATTACTGTCGATCTCTTCCTTTATATCCACCAAAATTTGCTTTATAGATTTAGGTGGTCTTATGTTGGTGGGAAAAGGGAGGTTAATACAATAATTAATATATAAATAATAATACAAGAATGAACTGTTTTGAGTATTTACAACTATAAACCTACTTTTGCCAGCCTCCGTATTCCTGTTGTGTGGGAAAGCTTTTTCTATTATGACTGTAAATTTTTCATTAATTACTTCAATTGGTCTTCAGATTATGTTTTTAATGTTGTAGTGAAATAAAGTGAAATTTTAAATTTACCTCTTAAATGATGATTTAGTAATACAAATTGAGCGACTTCATAGAGATTGTGAGAAAATCATTGTTACCCTCAAACAACTAAGTTTCTGATGACAAAATGACATTTATATTGTTTTAGTGAGGAAAATAACCTACTAGAATTTGAAGATGTCTTATATCTATATTAATGTTTTAAATAAGTAATAGGAGGGGAATTTTACTCTTTTTCATAAAAAAAGAGAGGGTTGATTAGTTCTACTATTTTGTCTTAACCTAAGCCTTAGGTTAAGGTATATTTGAGAAACCTTTTTGAGAAGACAATATGTAAATAACTTAAAAGTAAAGATATTTTTTCTCTTAAGTATATCTAGGTTAAAAATAATATACAACCTAGAAAAAAAATTACAGATAATATGTTTTTAAATTTTTAGAAGAATTTTGAATGCCAACATTCTTCTCTTTGGTATAGGCATTAAATGCTTTTTAAGTGGCATTTTATATAGGAAAAATTTTGAAAGTTTTCACATATAAGAGATAATTACCCCTTCACTTATATATTTTTATTTAAGTTAGTGCAAGCTATAAATATTTAACCAGAAAACGTACATGAGAACTTTTTTAAACAAGTGGGCTAAAGATAAACTTAATTTAATGGGCACTTTTTGAATAACATTTCTTTTCTAAAATATGTACCAGCTATTTATTTTGTTATATTTATAAATTGAGCATAGAACACAAAATATTTTGGAAGAAGAGATGAAGCTTGCTATTAAAATAAATATGTCTTTCAAAATACATTCTGATTGATTAATGTTTTAAAATTTCCCTTTTGGAAAATTAATAATATTTTTTAAAATAGTCTATTATACAACATTATATAATGACATAAAAAGTACATATAAAGTATTTTTGTTATGTAATATTAATTTTAATTATAAAATAGTGCATGATTATTATAAAAAGAAAATCAGTATCAAATCTGTATAAAGATGTTGGCATATTTATGCCTTGCATGAACAATCTTTTTCTTTCCTATTTAAGATTATATTGTAATCTATTTCCTTCCTAGTCATTAAATGTTTAGGAAAACAAATTAATAGGCTATTTTCACCATGAATGGCATCAGGCAGTTAAGAGGATTCTAGTCAGAAAAGAATTATAGCCTGGCATTGTGGCATTGAAAATATTCCCTTCATTAAATTCACGAGATCTCAGTTTTATTATGACTCTTGTTCTTTTTCTCTCTCTATGTTCCCATAAAGAAATGGTACTATCAGTGAAGTTCCTAGTTTTGCGAGACCCATTATTATCAGTATCATAGTAATTTGTCACTATATAAGATCATAATACTTATACTTTCTCACTCTTCATGTTTGAGCTATAAAAGGACACGATGAACTGGATTTATAAGATTTTTTTTCTGGTTGAGTTAGCAGTTTCATTGACCCCTACATTAAGTGTTTATCAGATAAATGACCGTGGAACACAAGGCCATTTTTCCTATAGTTGTAGTTTCTTCTTCCATGGTTTCTAATCCTTATATTAAATATATTAATGTTAGTATCTCAGTAAATGTTAATCTTCATTTGGTATAAACCCAACCAAGTCACACAGTACATCCAAGCCTGATCTAGTCAAGCAGGAAAGAAGACAGAAAGCCCATCCCTCTTCTTTCACACATAAAGGTGTGTGTTCTTTTCCTCATAATATCATGTTTCTAGCACTTTTCCCCTTGCCCAAACACTATCATTCAGTTAGTGCTCTAATGTCTTTCCAAGATATCAGCCCTTATTATAAAGCCATTCTCTACTGTGCATTCTCTATTAACTATTCACATATTTCCATGCTCCTGGGGTGTGGAAAAACTATTCTTATTGTTTGATCAAATGACATTTCTCCCAGTCTTCTGAATAGATATCTGTGTCTCCAAGAAAAGTTACTATTGGGTGGGAATTCACTTTTTTAATCCATCAGAGCTTGATGATAGTTAAAATTAATACTGATTTATTGAGTTTGCAGCAATCTCAATTCAAGAGAATGAAGTCAAGAACACCTCAAGGTAAATTTTAAACAGTCTAGATACATCCTAAACATCCTTCCCAGTGTTCCAATTATGCCTGTGCATACTAATACTAATGTACCTATAACCTATCCATTTTTTCTTATGTTGATATAGAATACCACATGTATTCCTTGATAATGTAAATTTGCAACACAAATCAATAATGTCTATGTTGGTTGGTTATGTCATTTGGAGTGCTGTAGGGAGATTACTGTTTTGGAAATTTAAACTCTGGGTACCAATTGCTTTCTCCATTCCACTTTCCCTCTTTTTACATTCACCAACCATCAAACACTGTCAAATCTGTTGTATCAATACCTTTCTTAACTACATTCTTCTTTCACCCCCAAAGCAATGCCTGAGTTAAGGACCCAGTGCTTTCTCACCTGGTTGCTGCAAGAGTCTGTCTCCTCAGTAATCTTACCAGAACATTGCTCATGATTCTTTGAGCCATGATCTGGCTCATGATCTGGCTTCTGCTACTCATCTGGCCTCATATTTGCCTATTCCCTGCTCCACCAAGCCACCCACCTCACCTTGATGCACCTCTTCATTTCAGCACAGGGTGTTCCCATTTTCTGAACCACCTTTCCGTATTAGAATGCGTGGTATATTCATACTCCTGCTCTAATTTCAGGTAATCTGTTGCTTTGTATGTGAATTTGCTCTGAGTTCTCCAGACATTTTTACCCCTGTGCTCCCACATAGTTAACCCCATGTTGAAATTTAACTCTGGTATTTTTGTTTGTTTTCATATCCATTTCGAAATAGTCTGCTCTTTCAGGGCAAGAATTAGTTTTCATCATCCTTGAAACCCTGGTACCAACTTCAGTGGTTGGTGAACAGTAGGTGCTCATAATGAAAGAGGGAATGCCTCTTTAAATAAATATGCGTTAGTTAATATAGTTTAATCCGTTTACAACTGTATTCTAATCACCAGGTCGTCTCATTTCTCCAGATGTATTCTGGAGAGCTAGTTTTTTAGTTATCCACTCGAACTTTATTATGAAGATACCTAATCATTTAGAAAATTTCAATTAGACTAGTATCAATTATTTATTAGAGAATTACCTGCCAGGGCTGACCGCAGACCCTGTGCGACGGATGAATGATACTCTAACACGTTTCTGTGAAAGAGCGGGCTAAGGCACTACTTGGCTATTGCCACCAAGTAGCATTGTTCTCCTGCCTTCTTTGGCTTTTATTGTCTTAACAGCTTGTACTAAAATTAAGGTCTAGATACAATCAGCAAGGTAAGCATCCTTGAGAAAGTATATACTTCGACAAGGACTGGTCTTTAAAGACTAAACATTGAGATTCCAACAAAATACCCGGGGGGATCAGACTTGTTTGGAAAAGTCAAGGTAGGGGCTGCTGCTTTCGGCAAGGTCCCCTCAGAGGCTCCCAACCTTTTGGAGAATCCTTCTTACAGACATTCCAACCTAGTCCGGTGCTTCCCCACAAGTACCTTAAACAACAAAAGCTTAGAAATGCTTTTGATTAAATAGCGAAATTTTAGTGAATTAGAAGAGTAAATGCCATTCTTTTTTACAAAAAAAGGTAGAATGTTTTTATAAAATAGGTGATTCTTTATGTGTTTAAGTTCCAATATCCTCCTAAAATTCCTTTTAACAAAAGAACACGGCCTAGACTTTTACATTTTCTCATAATTTGATCAACTTATGTTAAAAAATTAATATCATATATACTCAATTTACAGAAGGGAGGTAGCTCATATACTAAGAGGGGACAAGTATCACTCTGTTACTGTAAAAAGATTTACCTTTAGAAAGTCAATGAAAAAAGAACCATAGAGAAATAAAGTATAGCCATGCAGGGTTTCATTTATTGCTAGAAGTAAAAGCCTGCCTTTGCTGATATTTGCTTAGCTTAATTAGCTGTAGCTGTTTTCTTCAATTCAGTTGAAATGAAAATAAATGTGAGACTTTTCCAAGCAGTGGATCAATATAACTTATCATTTTGAGTAAGTTGATTTTATTTCATATTCCACCAAAACCCCAAAAGAAAAGTATGAAAAATGGCTAAATAATGAATTAATTATCCTTTCTTTGATCAATTTTAATTGTGTGTACGTTGTAGACAACACTCAGGATTTGATACCCAGGCTCTCAGGATTGGGTGATGAAGACAGGACCAGTTTTTTAACAGAACTTAGGGAACTGACAAAATTAGAAGATACTGAATTTTTTTTGCTCACATCTCACATCTTTGACGGTACAAATTCATATTCAAACTTTGATTATTGATGTCTTCCTAATTTGGTACTTTTTTGATTGATCTAGTTTCCTAATTCTTCCTCAAATTTTTTGTTACTATTCCTTGTTTTCCATGCTATTTTATGACAGCAAGAAATATACATATTTCTCAGGGGTTTTACATAATTTCTCAATATTTTGTTGAAAAAAATGTGCAACATTTTGCAAAATTTATTAATGTAGCTGTTAGTTTTATTTTTGTCTTTACCACAGAAGAAATATTTTGAGTCCATATATATTTTATATATATGGAAGAAAATTTTGTATAAGATATTTCAGAGTATGTAATGAAGTCATAAATACAACATTTATTGCATTTTTATGATTGACTCAATGAATAGTCAAAGAATATGGAGTACGTGGCATGAATAACAGAATGGCACTATTTCTTCACTTTATTATACCTATTAACCTTCCAAGATGTACTAAATTGCAAGTTTAATCTGAATATAAATAATTTAGATGACTTAACAACCTCTATTGTTTTATTAACATAGAGCATTACACCGAATTGCCTTTGCTCATTGGCAGATTAAATAATCAGCATTTATCTAAAGTGGGTAAAAAGAGGGAATTTCTATTTTAAGTAACTGTGTATGTGTGTGTGTGTTTTTCATGAAAAATGGCAGTTGCAATGAAGCACTTACTGCACAGTCACATTACTCTTTCGGTCTGTTTTTAAACTTTTCACTTGGTAAAGCTAAGTTTGATTCAAAAGATTTTTTCCCCTTTTACCTTAAATAACAAAATTTATCTTCAAAGCATTGATCTGAAATCATTCAATACAAACTTGTAAAGGATAAACACATTTTTGCTCATATTTTTTTCAGCTTCTCTCAGATTTTTTATTTTATATTTAAATATAGTTACATCTGGATATAACCAATCACAGATGTATAAGGAAGTCCAGGTAGACCAAAATTTCTGTTATTCAAGATAGGGCTCCGCAGGGACAGTCAATGGCGAGGACACCTGGAGAAGGTGATGGCCAAATGCTCTGACAAGAGGGCAAAGTCCAGCATTGCTGTCTAGGAACTGGCGATGTTCTGAGATTTAGGGCTTCACATACATGATAAATCAAGAGGGCAAAGTCCAGCATTGCTGTCTAGGAACTGAGATTTAGGGCTTCACATACGTGATAAATTAGAGACTAAAAAGAAGACATTACCTAATAGTTATCTTTTTTATTTTAACTGCAGCCTTTTTTGTCATGCTCCTTCCTAGAACAGTGTATTTAAAAATTAAAACAACTGGGCCTGGCTAATGTTGCTCAGAGGTTGAGTGTGAACCTATGAACTAGGAGGTCATGGTCCAATTCCTGGTTAGGGCACATGCCCCACTTGCAAGCTCAATTGTCGATGGGGGGAATACAGGAAGCAGCCAATCAATGATTCTCTGTCATCATAGATGTTTCTATCTCTCTCTCCTTCTCCCTTTCTTTCTGAAATCAAGAAAATGTTTTTTAAAAATTAAAACAACTGGAGATATTATAAATAAATGAATAACTTGGTGTTTAATAATATATATTTTATATAATAAACATAAATCATAACTAATTTTTATGTAAATATATACCATAATAGATGTTTTCTTCTTTGTTTTTAAATTATCTACCTACATGTCCCACCAATACAGAAATTCTCTTGCCTATTTGAAATAAATAATTTCCCAAGTCACTTATTAGAAATAGGAACATAAATGTATATAAAGTGTGAATTTAAGGACCCTAGGCTATAGAGTAGACCCAAGAACTTTGATACAAATAATGACTACGTATAAACTCTGAGTTTAATTCCCATTGTGTGTTACCATTTGTATTTGACAATCTCTACTATAAAATAGCCTATTTGTGAAATACGTTTAATGCTTGCTACGTTCTAGTGCTATTGTTGCCTCATGACCACATCACGGGGCAGATATAATCCTATTTTATAGATGCAGATACATAGAATAGGTAGGTTATACATGAAGGATGATCCCTGGGTTATAATCAGAAGCAAATATAAAGGCATCCTTAAGCATCCAGAAGTAAAAAGTTGAGCGTGATGAATTAGAAACCAGAAAATCATGTTACATTTATTGCTTCTTCTTCAACTTAATTTATAGTTTCACATCAATTTTGGGTAAGTGGTAGTTCTACTAATACCTCCTCTTTCCTTCCTGAATAGATTAAACTAACTAAGAGAGGTTTGGAGGCAGCATCTGAGTCCCATTTCCAATCCTTTCTAATGCTGTCACTTAATCTCTTTGAGCCTCACTTGTCAAATAGAAGTAATAAATTTTAGTGTGTTGTCCTAAGGATAATAAATTAACATATAAAAATATTGGAAACCTTCCTGGGGGTGTTTTATAATTATGAGCAATATTATTGCCTCCTCTTAAACTCCCAGTGCCTGAGAAATGTAGAATAAATTTTGACACAGTGGTTATAGCTTAAATTATCCAGTCATATTATTTCAGTATCATTTGTAATCTCTTTTATGCAATAACACTGTAGTAGATATGTGGTGAGTGTGTGTGTTGTGTGTTAGGTGGTTAATTGACATAGAACCTTTAAGAAGCATTTATAAAGAATCTATTTTGTACTTGAATTAATAATCTTAAAATGTTCACAATCACAAAAATTGTAAATGTGCTATTAGAATGATACATCCCTATTTAATAGATTTTTAAGTTTAACGAGAAGTTTATGAAATGGTAGGTACCATTTATTTACTCTCAATGTCAGGTCACTGCATTTTCAGTTTAAGAAGATAGTTTGTTAGGTAGAAAATTAAAGGATGAATTTTGTTTCATTTTTTTAATGCCAGTTATAAAAGACTGCTAAATCTATTTTATCTTAGAACAGGAATTTGGGGATGAGAATCACCTGACTATCAAAACCAAGGTCTGCTTATTACTCCTTTATAAACTTCTAATTATTTAACATCTGTGAGCCTCAATTGCTTCTTCTATTTAATGGAACTAATAATATATCATAGTGTCACTATGAAGATTAAGTGTGTAGGCATACTGCTTAAAGACAGTGTCTGGCAAACAGCTGATCCTCCAAAAATGATATCTATTTTCACCAAGGCAAATACCATTTCTGAACTTCAGTGCAAGTGCTGTTTCTGTTTAGAGTAAAGTTAATCATTCAAAGAGTTTCTTGATGTCCTGTTGTACTAATGTGACAATTGAATAAGAATGCAACTGTAAATAATACTTCAAAAAAGAATCTAAGAGTAGGTAGCTGCTTACTTTAATGCACTAGTTGAGTTTAAGTGAATGAATAAACATGAATAAGAGCCAGGTTTAGTATCAAATAGTTGATGTTTATTTCATGACACTGGTATCTAAGTAATTATATTTACACTAGAGGCCCGGTGCACAAAAATTTGTGCACTCAGGGGGAAGGGAGGGTCCCTCAGCCCGGCCTGTGCCCTCTCGCAGTCTGGGACCCCTCGGGAGATAACGACCTGCTGGCTTAGGCCTGCTCCAGGGTGGCAGAGGGCAGGCCCAATCCCTAGGTGCAGCCCCTGGTTGGGCTCAGAGCAGGGCTGATTGGGGAGTTGGGGCGCCGCCCCCTGTCATGCACAGAGCAGGGCGGATTGGGAGGTTGCGATGCCACCCTCAGTCACGCTCAAGGTAGGGCCGATTGGGGGGTTGGGGCCCCGCCCCCTGTCACACTCAAGGCAGGGTCGATGGGGAGGTTGCGGCGCCACCCCCTGTCACGCACAGAGCAGGGCCCAT
>NW_005371219.1:13096945-13112853 GCF_000412655.1 Myotis brandtii | reverse complement strand
TTTTTTTTTTTTTTTTATTCTGGGCCAGCTTTAGCTCTGAGGCTCCAGCTCTTAGGCCTCTGCTGCTGAAAGTATGTATCTGGTTTGTTTCGGTTCGAAACAATGTATAACTGCAGCTCTGACTCCAGCTCTGAGATCCCAGCTTGCTGAAAGCTGGTTTCTGGGCTTTTTTAGCTTCTATGTTTGTTATAATGTTCAAACGGCAGGCTCAGAGGCCTGCAAGGCAGGCGGGGAACGTTGGTTTCCTCCGTCACTGAAGAAAGCAAGCCTCATGTTAGTTTCAAGCTGCCTGGCTGCCGGCCGCCATCTTGGCTGTCAGTTAATTTGCATATCTCCCTGATTAGCCAATGGGAAGGGTAGCGGTCGTACGCCAATTACCATGTTTCTCTTTTATTAGTGTAGATTGGACAGATAGTCCTTCAAAAAAGTGTAGCCTGTGTATTTTAATGATAGAAAAGGCCTAAGAAATGGTCAAGGATTTACTCTGATGTACTAAATTTCCAAGATATGCTTGGCCAATAGTCTTTAAATTCACATTAATAAATTAAAAGGATATTTCAGACAAAATGAAATGAGTTTTAGGGTGAATTTGCTCTAGGGATATTAGAAATTATCTTGCTTTATTGTTCAGAGAGAAAATATGTTGATCTTTCATTTGCTTTTCTAAAAGAAGTCATAAATATTTTATTCATTAATCTTCAGAATACCCTGTGATCAAATTGAACCAGAAGGGAAAATGAAATTATTAAACAGAAGCAGATATTGAAATGGGAGTAAATCAATTCGTTATGAAAAATTTTTGTATATTATTACTCATTCATTTATTCTCTAAATATTTACTGCACACCCACTATATGTAATATGTGGTATTAGACCATGTGGATAAGAATATATATATAGTTTATCTGTAACAGAAGAATTATCAATTTACCAAGCAAAGTAAAACACAGCCTTAAATAATTTTAAAAAATAAAAAATGTTGGGTCTTAAATAATTATAAAAAATAATTTTAAAAATGTAATAAAGAACTTATGTAGAAAATAATATATTTATATGGGAGTTTACCTACTCTTGTTTAGGGTAAATTGAACCTCACATAAAGTCACAGCTAGAGAATGTTACATGCCCAAATTACCAGGATGAACAGTTTTCTTTCTTCGTAGTTTTCTCACTGTACATGAGCAACAATCCACCATTCTGCGGTAAGTCCCAGAAACTCAAAGGCTTGGTCAGCTTCATCAGGCTGGTTGATGGGAACACAGGCTCCATTGTAGGGTACTCCACACAGAAGTGCCCTCTTCAAGCTGGAGAATGACATAGCACTCCAGAAAATGACACCGCAGTCCTGAAGCTGTTGCCAGACTTGGAGTTTTGGTATTTCTGCTGGAAATGTGGCAAATTGTCATCTTATCCACCCACGCTTTTTTTGCCTCTGCTGTTAGAGACCATTTTTTGCCTATTCCCTCTGCATGTCTTGTCATTTCACCACAGGAGCTAGGGCTCAAGTTTATTCTCAAATTGGCCTGGATTCCCACTGTTCCAGCTCTCATCTTCCAGTTAGCTAGCTCTTTAGTTTGTACAGCAAATGTGCACTGGGCGCCTGCCCTTAGTGCCGGCATGGCTGAGTCAGGAGCCCCACACCAGTCACCGGTTGTTTGCAGACCTAGCCCTTCCACAATGCTCTCAGTCTTGTCCAAGCTGTGTCCTCTCTCAGTTGGTGATTGTTTTCACTCACCTGACTCTACCTGGGCAGCCTTAGTTCCTCAAAGGTATTCTGGATTGGAGTCTTGATTGTTTTGCTCCTAGGAGTTTCCTTGACCCTTTTGCAAATTTATCCACTTTCTCCTCAACAGCTTTCAAGCTCCTGGTACTAAGGAATGGAGGGAAAAGAGGTCTCTGTAAAACCAAATGCACAGTTGCTCTTGCCACCAGAGAAATGGTGCAGAGTTGGAGTTCATCAAATATATATATAGAAGGGATGAGAAAACCTACACCAAAAGTATTTGATGTTTATGTCGTTAACCATTTAGCTAAATTAATAATAATAATTTTATTTTATTGCGGTTATTTTAGCATCACCAAATACTGGGCATATCTGCTACAATGTTATAAAAATTTGACAGTTTGGTATGATTGGAAAAAAATTTGTAGGAGGTAATGCTTGAACTGGATCTTGAAGGTGAATTTGAACATAGCATTTTGATAAAAATAGATTAGAGCAGGAGGGCCAAGTTGAAAGAAGAGAATAAAAAATCAAATTTTTTTTAGAATATGAGAGTGCAATACAAATGATGTTTATCATTTATTCAAAATATTATGCTAATTGTGGTAGTTAAATGAAGATATGCTAGCCTTGCACTATCTCTAATTCTCACAAAAATGAGCAAAATGAACATTATTTCTCACTTTACAGAGGATGGAACTGAGGCTCAGATATGTTTAGTATATTGTCTGAGGACATGTTGCTTAGAAGGTGGAGGCTGAGCTCTAAGGTCAGGCCTTTCTACCTTGTTGACTTGTGCTCTTTCTGCTCTGCTCCCAGAAGGCTCATCTGGTGGCTCATGCAGGTTCATTAGACTCACTCCAGGCAAAGGCAGGAATCTGTGATGCAAGTCTATGGTAATAATGACACTTCTAGACCCCAGAGGGCTCAAAGGGAGGATTGAAAGGGAAGACCCTTTTGCAGTAGGAAAGGAGACTAAGGAGACAAGATTAGGAAACTAGAATAAGAAGACAAGAGAGACTGATACACCTTCCAGCTTAGGTGACTGGAAAGACACTAGTGTTTTAACAAAAATGGGGCTGTCTAGAGGAGGAGGTGACTTTTAAAGGGAGGTGGCATTGCAATCATGGCAATGGTGAAACCTAAAGGGAGAGAGGTTTGACAAAAAGTTGGAAGCTAGTATATTGTTTCTCATTGCAGTAAGGGATAAGATCTCAATTTCTTTTTCAGATATAAGAGAAGGATCTATAGCCATATGTTTGCAATCCTTCAAAGAAAAGGATCTAGCCCTTCTATTTGGCTACCCAGATTAATCAACCCTGAAAGTTAGAAAATTTAAGTCACTTTGGATGCAGTTAAAGAATAACTGCATCTTTTGGTCCCTTTGTTTCTCAGTAGTCATGCCACCATGCCTGAGGCTCCACACCAAATGTGCTTGGGTCTTAGGAACAAAATATTTTAATTTATATTCTCATCCTGGCTTTCAAGGAAAATATTACTCCTGCTAAAGGTTGCCCTTAAAAACCAACTTCTCAAACAGAGCTGCCTCAAACAGATTGTCAAACCGCAGCGGGAAGGCCGGGGAGGGTTGGGGGGCAGGAGGGAAGGGGGTAAGAGATCAACCGAAGGACTTGTATGCATGCATATAAGCATAACCAATGGACATAAGACACTGGGGGGTAGGGGAGGCCAGGGGATTGTCAAGGGCGGGAAAAAAAAGGACACATATATAATACCCTTTGTAATACTTTAAGCAATAAAAAAATTAAAAAAAAAAACCAACTTCTCAGACTCATTCTTAGTCTTTAAATATTTATTCCTCTCTCCAAATTCTTTACTTTGTCAAAGCAAAAAGGAAAATGAGTAAGTGATAAATTGAAGACTGTGAAATACCTTTAAAATGTTAACTTTCTAGCCCTTAAGACAGGAACATACAAATATAACTAACAAAAATTATACATTGTCTTCTATATTTGAGAGTCTGCTAGACTAAATTTTAGTAAATTTGAAACAATCAAAATTACAAGGTAAACACAGATGTTACTCATCTGTTCACTTTTAAAAGCACTCTGATTATTTAGTGTTACTTCAATTTTATTGTATTATTGATGTATACTGTAGAAAATTTGTAAACTATAAAATATGTGGAAGAAAATTTAAGTTTTTATTCATTAGCACCAAGAAGATAGAATTATGACAAACATAGTAGAGTCTTTCTAAACCTACCTTTTCTTAACTGATTCACTAGAGTAACTGAAACTCTTTATGCTTCGGTTAAAATAAACTGATGTCCATGGCAGCCTGAAAACTCACTTCTAGCAGGCTACTCCACCATGCCTCTGCATTTCACTCTCACAGTTGGGTATTCTTAAAAATGGCTAGTGGTGTTTCCTCCAAAATGAATTTATGCATGCTGTCCTTATTAATAAAATAATTCAATTAAATATTGCATAAAATAATGAAATACCAGGACAAAACAGAAACTTGTTTCTAGGAAAACTAATTTAATCACTAATAAAGTCAAGCCATTCAAGATATATTTTATATTAATTTGAACAAGATAGTTCTATATCCTACATATAATTTGCTTTATTCTTCTTTCAATTAAAAGAAACCAAAGCTAGAAATCATGCATAATCCATTATGTTTGAGGTTTATGTGAAACAGGAGAGAAATTTTAGTCAGCTGACCCGGAAAAGGGTCTTTGCTCTATATTAATATATTTAGTGATAAATTTATTGTTAGGTGTTTTACATTAAAATAAAAATTTTAAGTATATTTGCTTTATCTAATCATGTTAATTAACTGTCCAAATATTAGCTTTTGGTTGTTTTGGAAAAGAGGTCATCTATGTATTTATTTCTATTAATTTTTCTTTGTCATTGTTCACATTTCATTTAAAATGGGATCATATAGTATTCACCATTTACATGATGTTTTCTTAAAGTTAAACCAATAATTATTTAAAATCAGCTATGAGTCAGGCACTGTTAGGTATTGGAATATAGTGTTAAACCAGATGAAGATGGAATTTGCCTTTTATTTGATAAATAGACGAGATAAATAAAACAAAATAAGAGGTCAGAGAGTGACTAGGGGTGGGAAGGGCTATTTAACTGAGGTGTTGGGAAGAGATAATGTGTGGGACAGGCCTAAGTGATGAGAAATAGGTAATCATGCCTTCCAGCATAGCTGGCTTATCAGAGAGCATCCTAGGCAGAAGGAACAAGTGCAAACTCTTTGAGGTAGAAACCAGCATGTTGTATTTGAGGCAAAGAAAGGTGACATTAGAATTATTTAGAGTAAGAAGAAAAATGATAGAAGATCAGAAAAGCGATCTTCTAAGGACATGTAAGTTTAGGTTTTGATGTCATTACAGTGGAAGGACTTTAATGAGGGGAGGGGTGTAACCTGATTCCAGCACTGAGATGATGCCTATGGCTTTGGTGTGACATTAGAATATAGAAAGCAAGAGTGAAAGTGGTGAGAAGAATTATGTATTTCCGTAATGCTGATGAAAGATGCCAGTGATTTGCACTCAGGTTTTATCAGTAGATCTTGGAAGAGTGATAGAATTCATTAATGGGTAAATTTGGGGTGTGGGGTAGAATCAAGGAGGATGTAGTAGTTACTGTCAGCTCCTTACCCACGTAAGTCTGGCTTTATGGTTCAAGGTGCTCAGAAGAACTGCGGCCGCCAGTTTCTGCTTCTCTGTGTCTAAGGACTTTTTCCAGAAGGCTGCTCTGCTCATGTGTCCAGCAGGCTGGAAGTACTGGGCAATTAACGTCTCTCCCCCACAGCTCAAAAAAGTCCATTACCAGTGGGAATGGATGTATAAATATCCCAGCTTCTTCAGTCTTCCAGTGTGATAATTCTGAGACATGCACTTTATATAATTTCTCAAAATTCCCCTGTGAGATCAAGCTCCATTTTCACATTATCATAGCTGGCTTACTAACTATTTAGTAGATGCTTTTCCTTCCCTTCCTTGCTGGTGTTTCATGAAACACCCAAATAAGCCACTTACACAGAATACTTGTCTCAAGGCCTGCTTCCATGGCGAGATAGAGGACACATAGGTTTTTAAAGTCTGAGAAAGCTGATGAAAATGCATCACATAATGAAAATATAGAAGAGTTAAGTTGGGGGTGAAAACATGTGTACTCTTGTTATGCATTATGTTTTAATTGCCTACAAAACATTCAAATGGAGCCCTAGCTGGTTTGGCTCAGTGGATAGAATGTTGGCCTGTAGACTGAAGGGTCCCGGGCTCGATTCCGGGTTGCAGGCTCGACCGCAGTAGGAGGTGTGTAGGAGGTAGCGATCAATGAATCTCTCTCATCATTGATATTTCTATGTCTTTCTCCCTCTCCCTTTCTTTCTGAAATCAATAAGAATATATTTAAAGAAAAACAAAAAAACCAACAACATTCAAATGGAGATATTTTGTCTGATTTCCACTACTGTATTCTTTGTACCTTAACGATGTAAGTCACATAATAGGCACTCAATGTTTGTTGAATAAAGGAAATAATTATTTGGAGAATGAATAATTTTGAGTTGATGAATGTTTTATGAGGTTGAAATTCAGGTGAACTGTCAGGATGGGAGTTCTGATGTGTGAGTCAACAGGACATGGATAATATTTAAAGCCAAGGGACAAGATAAGATCATCTGGGGGCACAATGTGCGCAGAGGGGAAAGGAGTATTAAGGACTGACCTGAAAAGTAAGAGAAAGAGGTAGGAGCCCACAATGGTGATTGAAGAGAGGTGTGTGGTAAGGTAGAAGGAAAATGAAAAAGAATCTGATTTCATGAATGCCTAGAGAAGTGTTTGGACTGACCTGAAAAGTAAGAGAAAGAGGTAGGAGCCCATATGGTGATTGAAGAGAGGTGTGTGGTAAGGTAGGAGGAAAATGAAAAAGAATCTGATTTCGTGGATGCCTAGAGAAGTGTTTAGAGAATGACTGAGAGGTAGGCTAATTGTATCAAACATCCTACAGACACTGTTCAAGTATGATGAGGTTAGGGAATTGATCATTAAACTGCATATACACTCCCATTTACAAATGGGCATTGGACTTAATTTGCCACTGGTTGTTAGGAAATTTTCTTTTGATGTCCATCTCTCTTTATAATAGAGCAGTGTTACTTTAGAGATAACAGAAAAATATTTATGGACAGTGTATGTATTTCAAGTGGTGACAATTTAAAGGAAAAAGGTTTGGTAAAATGTATTAAATTATATGTAAAATAGAACTAGTGACAATTAATGTAAGAATTCACTGTTTTATATGCTACCAATGTAAGGCAGCAATCATTTACTAGTATAATTGCTAACAAATGACAAAGTTAAATGTGGTAAAAAATATTTTGCATACCAATTAATTTTCCGATCTACTTTGATGCTCTTTAAATGTTAAATATTGAATATAACTGACTGGTTTGGCCCAGTGGATAGAGTGTTGGCCTGAGGACTGGGGGGTCCCGGGTTCGATTCTGGTCAGGGGCATGTACCTTGATTGAGGGTACATCCCCAGTCGGGGGTGTGCAGGAGGCGGCTGATCAATGTTTCTCTCTCATTGATGTTTCTGACTCTCTATTCCTCTCCCTTCCTCTCTGTAAAAAGATCAGTAAAATATATTTTAAAAAAATATTGAATATACAGTTCTTTAAATTGCATTGTTTTTGTTTGTTTAATGAGCTATTTAAATAAATTCCTTAAGAAGCACAATAATAAAAAATACATCAAGTGTTAGGAAATATATAAGAAGATAATCAGAATTCTAATTTTCCAGCTACTGTTGTATTCAATATTTTGTGTTCATCAAAATGTACCCACAGGAACACAGCTGGACAGAATATCTTTCTGTGATCTTATTCTCTCTGTATTGCCCCATAAATGACTCAGTTACGAATCAGTGACTGCTTCAGGCTTTGATTTTTGTTTTTCGTTCATAGATGAACACCATGAGGACACCACCCAGAGAGACATCTGTCATGTTTTGTTTCAGACCTCTTATCATAAAAGCTGAATTTTCTTGACTTTTTTTCTACCAAATATCTTTTATGCACATAACAGTATAAATTTAAAAAAATACATTAGAGAATATTAACCAGACATGATAAAATTAAACTAGGTGTCCCCACCCTCTAAAAATATACTACTATTCCAAGACATGTCTATTGAAATATTTATTATTAAGAATTACACTTTATCTTTTTGTTGTGTATTTTCAAACATGTACCTACACTATGCAGACCATTAATTAGTTTTTAATTTTGTTGCAAAAAGTATATCAAGTACAATATCTGTTTGATTCTCTATGAAGCACATGCCAAGATGAGATTAGATGTACAACAGATTTATTAGCAAATCTGGCTCTGAAGTATAAAGAGGGAGGGGGTTAGAATATAGAGAGAGACTTTAGGCTGAGATGCGGGTATGAAATCTGTGAAAGGAGAAGTTAGGACTGCATAGGAAGAACCGAAGACTGCAATTCAGAAATTCATATCCATGCTGAAAGGGATTCCTTGAGCCAGAACTTCCCTGTAAATGAAATGTGCATTAGGCAGGAATGGCTTGGTTTTAGCAAACTTGCTCAGCCTATTCATTGACTAGGAGCAGCCTGGTGACCATAGTAGTGTATACAAAGGTGCAGAAACTGGCAGCTGTTAATAGGCTATATTCCCTGTAGTGGTTTTTCTTAAAGGAAGATTTGAGCAGGGTGTCTCCATGCCATTACATATACATATTTGGACCTTTTAGTGGAGTTATTGTCTAGGGGATGAATATTTTCTTTTTTACTTTCCTTAAATTATCCCTAATTTACCACGTGCTGTGTTATCAGGTGAGAGAATAAAGATGGACTGTGTAGCTACATTATAGCCTTGGATTAACATTAAAGCTAAATTCAAAAAGAAACAGCCAACAGTATTCAAGAAAATAGGGAGATAAACTTGTAAGCAAGAATCGAAAATAGTACAATCAGATTACAAGGTACACAGATTTAATAATTTAGTTCATTAAAAATAACTATGTGACCTACACACACATTGTATATTTTTAAAGAATTGATAATATAGTCCTGAAACTAAAATTTTACAGTGGAGAGGAAGCATGACTAGGCTCTCCTACTCACTGATCTTTGAAATGCTCTTAACCTCTTTATCTTAATTAAAGGACAGTTTAGTATTTGATAACAAAGTCTGCTTCACACACTCGAAAAATTCACAAAGATTGCAGGCTCTCTCAATATTTCTAGATGATAGTTTATTGTAGTTACTTAAAGTTAGTTAACATTGTACAGCAATATAGCTTAAAACTCAATGACAGATTGAAGTGAGTGTTGATTAAGTGACAGGTATTGTGTTGGGTACTGTTGATATACAGGAGAAGCAAATCAGGTGTTATTTCCTCCCTTGCTGGTTAGTTGACATTTTATTAATTTACCTCTCAGGCAAATAGAATATGCATTTTTTTATTGCTTTCTGGGCACTGGGGATACTGCAGAAAGTAAACAACACAGACAAAAGGAATTAATGACTACCTAAACAAACAAGTCCCAAAATACAACTAGTTACAGAGGAGTACTTTTCCTTTGCAGATGGACTCTTTTTTCTGTATTTAATACGACTACATTCTTTAATAGCTTTTACTGTAGACCCTACAATTTAGAACACAACTTCAGAAATAGATTGTTTAAAGTACAATTGGATAATACAATCGTCAACGATACTTCGATACTTCTATTAACAGTTTAATATATGTTTCTCAGTAATTTTTAGTCATAAACCTACCAACATATACATATTAACATGAATTTAATTTCACTATATATGGTGTTCAGTAACTTCTTTTTTATTTAATGTTTATTAATTTATTGTCACTCTTTTACTTACCTTGTCTTTCTTAATTACTACATTGAGTCTAATATATAGGTGTATGATAATTTTCTGATACTAATTTAGATTGTTTCTAGTGCTTAATAACCATTTCTATGGAGAATATATTTTAGTTGTACAAATCTCAATAAACATATTTATTATTTCCTTAGGATACTTTCTTAGCAGTGGTACACTTGATCAAAGATTTTGCACATTTTAAATTCTTATATAGTTATTTGCAAAGGACTCTTCAAATCTCATAAAATAGTTTTCCAATTTCGTTGTTGTTATGGGTTTGAATTGTGTCTCCTAAAAAAGATATATTGAAGTGCTAACTCCTAGTATCTGTAAAGGTGACCTTACTTAGAAATAGTATTTGCAGATATAATGATTTAAAATCAAGTAATTAAGGGTGGGCCCTGACCCTATCAGATTGATGTCCTTATGAAGGGAGGGACATGTGAACACAAACACACACACCACAGGGGAGAACGCCAGATGAAGATGGACGCAGAGGTTAGAGTTATCCAGCTATAAGGCAAGGCCTACCGAGTATTTCTGGCTACACCAGAAGCTAAGAGGAAAGCCTAAGCGTGGAATCGATTCTGCTCTAGATCCTTCAGAGAAAGCATGGCCCTGCAGACACCCACATTTAGAATGCATTTAGGTTGTTTTAAGTCATCTCAGTTTGTGGTAGTTGGTAAGGCAACTCCAGGAAACTCATATAACCTGTGACCTTATTTGTAAGTGCTTCCTTACCCATACTCTCTCCAGATTGAGCATTCTTATTCTTTCATTCCTTTGATCCATCAGAAAAATAAAATTAAAAAGATATCTAATAACATTTTAAACTATATGGATCTCATTATATAAAAGGCAGAGAAAGTTTACATCATTTATATATGCCTATATTTATTTAGACATACTTTTATTTTACTATTTATCAATCCACTTACCAATCAATTCTTTACTTTGTTTTATAAAGAATTTAAGCAGTTACTATCCAGTTAGCATAGAAAAATGCTCTAAAATTGATGGAAGAGAAATTTCTACTAAATAAATAGGAAGCTAAGCTCAGGTGTCATCTGCCCAGCTAAATAACTGGGCCTTGCAAGGTCTAGGTCAGCGGTTCTCAACCTGTGGGTCGCGACCCTTTTGGGGGTCGAACGACCCTTTCACAGGGCTCGCCTAAGAAATACATCCTGCATATCAGATATTTACATTACAATTCATAACAGTAGCAAAATTACAGTTATGAAGTAGCAACAAAAATAATTTTATGGTTGGGGGTCACCACAACATGAAGAACTGTATTAAAGGGTCACAGCATTAGGAAGGTTGAGAACCACTGGTCTAGGTATTGAGCTGATGGCTCAAGTGGTGATTAGATTTCAGGGTTCAAACCTTATGCTTGTGATATCTGGCTCGCCTCTTATCTCTTAGCTTCAGGTTTTGGCATAAACCTAGGATGGCAGAGAATCACCTGCTATTTCTGTGGGACAGAGGGCAGAGAATCCTGCCATTAATGTTCAGTTTTGCTCCCATAAGAGTTTGTCTCTGTTGCTGAAATAGGCAGAATTAGGTCTGGATGGGAAAGAGCTTCCTGACAATATCAATTCAGAAATGTTCTGGGTTTGTCTTTAGCTTTGAGGGATTATACCATCAGAGGCAAAACCTCCTCTAAGCATTTATCAGTGCCACTGTTGGAGATGGTTGGTCTCAGGTTGATTTGGTCAGGATGACATTTAGAATGTTTTAAATACAAGAGTCCATTGATGAGTCCTCATTGTGGAGTCTTTTCAAATGGAAAGCATTTACAATGTCATCTCCTGGGATGATGGGGTAGTTGCAGAGTGTGACAGCCATGGAGAAATGGGAGAGCTGGGGATTTGCAATCAGGGACCAGAATTCTTTAGCTGGCTTTGCTGCTTACTGGATGTGTGTCTCAGGAAAGGGGGTCAAACCTGTTTTCTCATCAGTGAGATGGTTTTATAAAGTAGACCACAAAAGGTGACTCTTCGGGTCAGATGAGACCAATTGCAATTGTTTTGGAAACACCTCCTACTAAATTTATGTAAAATGTTTTTAGATGTAACATTTTAATGTGAATCAAGAGTGAATGAACTTTGTGACCCATATTTTTATCTTCTCTCTCATATAAGTCTTTCAGTCATATTTAATCTCTAGTTTAAAAATAAAATAAAAACTCTATAACTCTAAGTGCAGTTGATTGGGGCTGGCTCTAAGCAAAAGAGTATTATCATTGAAGAATGCTCATAGCCCCTCCTAAGTCCCACTCACTTTCTTGTCCTAGGGATTTCTTACTTTCCATGTGGGCTCATCTAAAATTTGGGTTTATGTGTTCCAACGGGCCAAACAGATCACTAATAATCTTGATAAGCTATCTTTGAAGATTTGATAATTAGAAAAACAAAAGTGTAAATCTGCCTTGATCTACCTCTTCTCAACGAGAGTTGTACTCTGTACTCTATATGCTATCTTAAAATGGATAAACATTTTGACAGTTGAGTTGACACTTCAAAACATATTTTGTGACACTTTATCTTCATTTTCTAATGTTAAACCAGGAAGAAATGACAGCGTCATCACAAATGTAGACTTCAAAGTGGAGACTCAGCCTGTTTATGAGAGTGAGCGTTCTGGTTAGTTGTGGATACAGAAAATAATAAAAAGTTTCCTACTCATATGCCACTTACTACTTTAGTAATTACCAAGACTTTGAAGCATGCAACTCTTTTAATTAAATAATACAGACTTTCTCCATCTACTACCCTAAGATAGAAACCAGAAGGAAATATTGGTAAATCATTAATTTATATATTTTAGGAGCCCTACTGCTTCCTTACATGGATTATACACATTTTTATTGTAAAGAAACCTTTAAATTTTTCATCTTTGTTATACAGTTATCAACCTCTATCTTTTGTCCAGAATATTTCAGGACAATATTTCTTCTCTCAGGAGACAATTTACTGTGGAGGAATATTGAAGTATTCTTATTCCTTTGCCTCCTCATCTATATTTGGTGATCAAGTTACTCAGGGCTCATCTTGAATTTCACACTTCCTCCGACATACCCTGACCTTCTTAGTTACTGCTGTTGCCCGCTTCAGTATCCTCACAGCTTTTATTTATTTATGTGTTCACTGTTTTTTAAAAATATAGTTTTATTGATTTCATAAAGGAAGGGAGAGGGAGAGAGATAGAAACATCAATGATGAAAGATAACCATTGATCAGCTGCCTCCTATATGCCCCTTACTGGGGATCGAGTCTGAAATCCAGGCATGTGCCCTGACCAGGAAGGGAACCATGACCTCCTGGTTCATGACACTCAATCACTGAGCCACGCGGGCTGGCTATGTGTTCACTATTCACTGGCTCTCCTCCCAGGGTAAGATCCACAAAAGCAGGGACTTGCCTGTCTTGGTTACCAGTGCCTCTAAAACAAACTCATTTATTGAATGAATAAATGAATGAGCTTCAGTTTTACCACCTGAAAAATAGAGATGTCATCTACTTAAAATAATTATATGAAACAAGAATGTAAACACGTGTAAAGCATTTACCATCGTGCCTAGTAAGTACTCAAAAAATACTGATTGTTCAGGGAAATGTAGGCTTACATTATGTTTTCAAAACACCTATCCAGAAGAGGAAAGTTGAAATACCAGGAGGTAAGCATAATTTTATTTCTGTGGGACAAGTGAGGGGAATTGAGATAAAAAAGGAAAGGGTGATTTAAATGAGTGAATTTATATTTATTTCCAGTTTCTTAGTCTTAGAATAACTGTTGTGAAAAAGTATCTTGTTTTTCCCAGGCTGTTTCTATATTACTTGACTTTGGCACTTCCTTGGGGTTCTAGTAATCTTGTAAGGTTTCCATTCAGTGGATGGAATCTTGCTGGTGTACCTGCGTGCACACCCTCAGGTGGCCACCTCCTCCTTTATGGATGTCATATCTGTAAGGGTTCTCTGGAATAATAGTAATGAATTGAATGAACAAAGGACACACACACCTTTTCTAATTTGGCTTTTATGATTACACCTTTATTTATTTCAGTTAACATTTGATATTTATTTTTACATTGGCAGCCTACTTGGCTGCTGAATTTTAGAAGATAAATTATGAATGTTTATGACTAAAATTAGAACGATTTAAAACATTCTTCAAGATAAATTCAGTGTGATGATTAAATCCACCGACTGTATAGTAAATACAATGCCAAATATATTTTTCTAAATCTCACAAGGCACTATTTTAAAATTTTGTTCACCTGTGTCTTAAATTTGGTTCCAAAATTTGAGATACAAAAAATTCATAATTTTAATATAAAATCTGGAGAGTAATATTCATGACCATATGCTTATACATGTTCTCTCTAAATATGTGGTTGTAATTAGAACTATCAATAGACTATATAATTTGTAATAAGAGAGACAATTGAACTTAAATAGCTTTTTTCTTGCTTTTACTCTACTACCTTGGGAAGGCAGTAACTTACCTCTAAATCCTTTGAAGTAAAGCATAGGGATAAACTTTCTTTAATGCTGTGATGAGAATTTGAATCTCAAAGGACACAATTGACTTCCATAGAAGATTAAAAGAGGAAGTGTGCTATGTTACCTAAATCACAGTCAGTAAAAAATTCCCCCTTAAGATGTGAACTCAAAGTGTCATAACTACAAACATATAGTGGCATTTTCATGTGTTCTGGACACTCAACTCAGCAACAATTGGCCAAAATATTCCATGGTAAAAGCTAGCAAGCAGGGTATTTTTCTAAAATATACTAGACTATGGCATTATACTTGACATTTAGAAAAGCTTTTTATAGTAGTTGTTTCTATCAATATCTTTACTGCAATTTGATACTAAGAATGTATTTATTTTGCTTTCTAAATTTCCTTCAGCTGCTAAAATATGAGCTATAAGTTATCCCTTAGATAGGTCAAATTAATCACTCCAAATGGCTGAGTACATTTGCAGCCAAGCTGAAATTAGAATTTTCAATCATGATTAGAAACATAATTGAAAGTGAATGGATTCAATCATAGAAAATATTATATTTAGCTCCTCAATGCCTTAAAGTTCTTTTGTTTGGGCCATAGGATTATAGTTGACTGCTGTCATTTAGAACTGTTTCATTTTATGTGTGGTTCACTGAGCAGCAGCGTCAGTATCAATGCACAAATACAGAATCTCAGACCTACTGAATCATAACCTGCCTTCTAACAAGATCCCCAGTGATTTGTATGCCCTATGAAGTGGGGGAAACACTGATTTAGAACATCACTATAAACTTTCTCCTTTTTTTTTCCTTATAAGTAATGGATGTGAACTACTTACCAAGGTGGACTGCAATAAAAAATATTAATTTTGTCATAAAATGTCAAATATCCATTAGGCTTTCTTTATCTTTATGAGTATGAGAAAGCCCGATGCCCAAGAGTGAACTATGCAATATGTTTTATTTTCTGCTAACTAGGTATTGATATTTTGTTCCTAGTAAAGCTTTAAAATTATCAAAATGCTTCATTCAGGTGAGAAATGTTTATGGGCAATAAGATAGCAGGGCTGAATTTTCACTCTTATCACCACTGAGGGACACAGTACTCTCACATGTGTTCAATGTCCTTAATTGACTAAAAAATTCCTGCTCCAAACACAGTGTTCAACAGCACCCTGTTCAGTCTTTTTTATAGTTTCCAATTGAAATTTAGGTACAGAGCTGTACTCTGTTTTAAAAATTCACATAAAAAGCACAATAATTAATTATATAACCAGAACTCTTTTTTCCTCAGATATAAAGTAGACTTCTTCAAAAGACTACGCCTATTTCTATATTAATATTGGGTTGAGTATATAAGCAAAAACATTCTTCTACAATGTTTGGTAAATATCAGAAAAACTTTAATTTTTCATTTTATAATGGAAACTTGTCACAAAAATAAAGAAAAAGGGAAGCATGGGTGCAGTCCTTTTCTAAATGTAGGAGGGAAAGATGTCAAGAAAAAAGCTGGCTAAGACTAAAGGCCCACTGTCTCTTAGGTCGTGAGACTATTCAAATGAAAAATTATACCAAAATTATACCAATTTTCTACTAGGATTCATGTTGTATGTCATCATTGCTTGCATACATGGAAAAAACCTCCTGATCTTTTTGAAATTTTATAACTCAACTAGTAGCCTGGTGCACGAATTTCGTGCACATTAAAAGGGAATTAATTGCCCTAACCGGTTTGGCTCAGTGGATAGAGCATCGGCCTGCAGAATC